>NC_080838.1:18564458-18881664 GCF_030435755.1 Ochotona princeps
CGAGAAGGCATGCTATATGTCTGAACCAGGTTCCGGGGCAATTGTTAGGCACACAATAACATGTCCAGAAACCACATGGGCTTAGTTGTATTTCTGTGTGTATCAATTCTCATGTTAAATGCCTACCCACCGAGACATTATCAGTAACATTAACTCCCAAGCTCACATCAGCTACAAAAACATCTCACAAGGGCAAACAGTTATTCCTCAACAGATTACAGAATTCTTTATGGGGTGATTGATTGTCCATGCAAAGAAAGTGAAACTGTGTTGAGGTGGTTGGAGAGACATCCGTTAGGCCTTGCCATACAGCTAGAAGCTCCTTGCAGCCTTGCCAACAGGGGGAGCTGTCCTCTTTGTACCTCCATGTCATCCACACCCACTGCATGGGCCCCAGCACATAGAGGATGCGGGCACCATAGGAGGCAGCTTCACCTACTCTGCCACAGTACAACCCACTCCTCTCCCTCCCCTCTGCTGATCATGTTTTCTGTTCAGGATTGTACTGATTTAGCCACAAGTTATCTACTGTTATTCTGGAGTATATGCTTCAAGATGTGGCTTTCACATGTTATAAATTTCTGTGGAAGTTTCTGCTCCTGTTTATAGATGATGTGGATGTTAAAAGTTTTTAGCACACATTGGCCATAAAATTTAATCTATGCTAATTTTTTTAGTAAGACTTGTGTAAAATATACCAATTGAGATCTACATGACATTGTAATTGTTTTCTGCTGTTAATTGTTGGTCATGTTCAATTTGGTCACAGACAAGATTAGATTTTTGTCCTTTCAAAATTGATGTGGATGTTCTACTAAAGACTTTGTTTTCAATGTTGTCTTTTTCCTTTTTAAAGTACTTATTTATTTGTAAACTACTAATTTCTTTGGCACACTGAAACAATCCAGATTTTGTAAGAATGATTTCATGATTCTTCCAGCTAAGCTTTATTAGCAGATCTGAGAAATCCCTTTGCTTGGAGTGCTGCCAAATTAATCAGCCTGAAGTAGAAGTTACTTGGAGGGAAGTCTTTATTTACTTGAAGCAAGTACAGGAGGCAGTGGGAAGGTATAGCTCCCTAAAGCAACAGCCTTCCTGAGAAGCGTTCAGGGAGTACCAAGAACGCAAAAAAGAGGAAGTAGTAGGGCCTTCCTGCTTTCAATATGTATCTTCATGCATTATATATGCAAGTATCTGGCTCAAACTTGTTTCTTTCAGCTTTACACATTTTTTGATTGAGGTGGCCTGGTCTCCTCTCAGTGCAGTCTGTCAAGAAAAGTTTTCCTGGAATATCTTCTGGAAGAAAGCTTAAGTGAGTAAACTATATAGCTCTGTTCTAGTGCCAAACTTTTTGCCTAAGTCCTACATTTTTGTTACAGCTTCATTGTGAATTTGATAGTTTTTCTTCAGTTTTGCAGAATTCAAGCTTCTCTGTTGGGGCTCGTTTTCAAATCAATGTCTTCCTTTTTTAGTGTTCTCTTTTGACATTTTAGAGAAAATTTGGAATAAAGAAAGTTGGGGCTCTATGCTTATATATATATATACACACACACACACACACATATATATATCTCGTGTCATATCATATCCAAGATCCAAAAATATGTGACGACCCTTTCCTTCATATATTTAAGTTAAAATTCTTTTTATGTGCTTTCATTTAAGGTTGTACATATAGGTTCTTGATTGACTTTGTGTCTGTAAGCAAAGTGGTAGCAAAATAGTAGTAGACATCTATAGGTGGGAATATATAGGTGTGTTTGCATTATCTGTCAGCAAAAATCTGGGATTTCAGGAAATAAAACATAGATTTACTAAGCATACAGAATAAGAACACAAAATGGTTAAAATAATTATGATAAACAATCAGATTTCTAAGGAGTATACCAGTGGTGTTAATCATTGAGGTATGATGGCCTAATAGCCAAACTCAAGCAGAGACTTGTGACACCTAGGGTTTTACTGTCTACGTTAATATTCTGAGATAGTGATAGGTGATTCTGCCTAGCATTAACAGAAATAATGAAGTGGCTTTGGAATTGATACCTGAACAGCATTCACAGAGATTCTAATCCAATAAGTTTGAGGTGTGACCCCTAAGTCTAAATGTGAATTAATATGCATGTTTTATGATGGACAGCTAATTTGTGGATCCACTGATGAGATGATTTTCTAAATTATGATTCATCTTTAGTCTTATCTGTATTTAAATTTAACACTTATAATAAGAACAACTATCATTTTATTTGCTAGAATGGAGTATGTACTGTTTGGACACCTTAAATATGTAACTCCTAAACCAACCTCTTGTAAAGCGGCATTTACTATTTTTATTTTCTGAAAGAAGGTTGGCATTTCTTTCTTGCAAATGCCCAGTAATTTTCCTAAGATCAACTTTTAAAATAATAAGCAAGCTATACAACTAAAAACCACAATGAGGTTCCACCTACCAGTGAAATTGGCCTACATTCAGATTTCTATGAACAAGACCTGCTGGCATCAATGTGGGAAGAAAGGTAAGCTCTTTCACTGTTGGTGGGAGTGTAAGCTACTAGAACCACTATGGAAATCAACATGGAGATTTCTAAGAGACCTGAAACTTGATCTACCATATGACCCAGCTATCCCATGACTCCTGGGAATATATTCAAATGAAATGAAATTTGCATATGAGAAAAGGATCTGTAATCCTAGATTTACAGCAGCCCAATCTTCAATAGCAAAGACATGGGAACAACCGAGATGTCCTTCAAAAGAGGAGTGGAGAAAGAAATTGGTACAACTACTCCATGGAATATTACTCAGTTATTAAAAAGAATGAAATTCTAGCATCTCCAACCAAATGGTCCCAACTAGAGACCTCTCTGTTATAAGACAAGCTTCATGAAAAATTTAAGATCAATGGCCCTTTCAATACTATTTTGCTGTAATCCATGGGTTTCGATATTTTTGTTTCTATTTTTGTTTCTTCAGTTTTTTCTTTTCTTATTTATTTCTTCACTAATAGAACATATAGTAGCATCATTTACCTCAAGAAGGTTTTTGATTTTCTTTTTATTTCCTTAGTGATATGTTGTAACTTTTCTCAGTTGTTGATTTTATGGCTTTTCATTTAAGCAGATGTATAGTAACTGTGTATTAGAGACTATCATATCCAGAAGTGAAGATGCAATGCAGCATGCATCTCTGCTTCCAAGTCAAAGATGAAGTCCCAATGAAACTGTTAAATGTGACTTGATAATAGGACACTGGAGTCTGTGCCACTCTTCATAGCTACAATGTCAGGATATACTTAAGCAGCAGAATGATGGACTTGTGAGTGTTTATGAAGGACTACTATAATAATATAGGGGAAATCAGTTGGGGGCAAGGGATTTGGGAAGGTGGGGAAGGGAGATATCCCAGAGCCTAAGGAACTATATGATAAAATATAAAGTAAATAACTTAAAAATCAAATTAAAATTTATAAGCTTATGTTTTCCTTATGCTCTGACACCAAACCACTATTGCTATATTAACATGGTACCTTTCAAAAGATATTTTGGATATCCTTAATACTTCTATATTATTGATTTATTTCAGCCAATTTATCATTTTATAAGAATAATTTAACACATTTTATAAAGGAGAAGGATGGACTGAAGTGGTTTATAAATAATGGTTAACAATTTTATGATACTAATATTTTATGGATAACTTGTTTTATTTTTTCATATTTATTTTCACTTTATTTATTTTCATAATTTTGCATGTTCTAGAGTTTCTTGGTAGAGATTTTTCCACAATTTGGTGAATTTAAAGTTGAATATGTGTATTGATTTAGGCCTCTCACGCTGTGTTTAAGAATATTGTGTCTCAAATCCTTAGAAAACTATGACTAACTACTTTTATTGTATATCTCTTCTCTACTAGTATCTTCCCCTTGTCACCATTTTATTTGTTCCATTACTTTCTTTCAATCTCTGTACCATTTTTCCCTTTTTGTAAATCAATGCAATGCTCACAGGAAGACCCTTTTAGGTGTTTACTTCTCATTTTGATTTAAAACACTTGACATTGTTATTTCATATTGGATATGGGTAGAGACATCCATGCTATCCAGATGTTCAGTGAGCAGTAGATAGATGAGACATAGAAACAGCTGTTCAACCTGTAGCTCAGGTAAGTAGAAGTAACTCCTATTTCAGGTCTAAGATTCTAACAAAAGCCAAATTTAAAAAATGTAAACATTTCACAGCACAATCAGGGTTTTAAATCAATATTTCTAATATTTAGCTGAGTAATTGTGACACATGCTTTGGACTGACACTATGATTTAAATTCTGCCCAAGCCTTCCCTTTCCTACATGGTTGCCTTTGTTTCCCCTCTCCTCTATTTCATTGGAGATTTTTTCAAACTTGAGCTCATCTGAATAAAGTTGCAATGTGAAATTAACCAATTCCCTTGAAAGAACCAAGGATAGTAATACTTTAGGAAGCTTGTTAATTCCTTTTTTCCCTTTGCCTTTCTGCTCCGCTCTCAGGCCTCACTTGGAACCCCTAGAGAAGGAAAATTAACAAGCCCCCTGAAGCTGAACCGCTACAGCCTTTCAAGGGAATTGGTTAATTTCACTTTGCTGCTCCATTTGGAGCAGTTGGGGGTACTGGTCTTAAGGGAAATAATAGGACATAGTGCTTGAAATCTTCTACATTTTACAATAAAATTCTGCTAAGTTTCATATCAAACTGAAAAACAGTGTTCATCACAATTTACGTGTTGGCATAAACTACGTGTGTTTGCTTTTCAATTTCATTTCTTAAAGCAGTTTTGACTTTCCTAATTTCTTAGAACTACTGAAAAGTTTCTTTATAGTGTCCAATCACTATGTGTATCATTAAGCAACAAGTAGTTAGACCACCTCTTTTTCTGGTATACTTTGGACTAGAGTTCTCTGTTGTGTCCCCACCCACTGCCTCTGCCCCACTGCCATGTCATAATCCAAAATCCTCTCTTCATTATTCAGGAAATTCTACCACTGTTTCTTAATGTAGTCATGTGCTGATGCGTGCCTTCATTCAGGGGGCATCACAGAAAGAAAAGAGATAGCCCCCAGAAGCTCCACAATCCTCTTCTTCCTGAATTCTCTTAACACTTCTGTTACATTAGCACACTTTTGAATTCACACCCTGTTCTTTTTCTAGGTTAATAAATTCATTGAACACCAAGAGTTTTAAACCATACTCTAGGGGCATCCCACGAGGAACCTCTTTGCATTCTGAGATTTAGCCAGTTGAATCTTCTCAGCTCCCCTCAAAGATATTTTAATGACTGAACTTTCTTTTTTGCCCCACGGCAACTCAATTTCCTCAGTGCCCACTCGTGGAGAAGTTTCCTAAAATCATCCACAGAATCTCAACTGAATTGTTTTTAGTCTTTTTTTGTACAACACTTCAATTAGTTTCAGAGTAATGAGAGCAAAACTTGAGATGGGTTTTCAAAAGTTGATGTTCAAAAATATCAGAATTTTAAAGTAGCTCTCATCTTACCCACAGGCATTTCTGAGAATCAAATGCAAATGCTTTTTTTATATATAAATACACAAAATTTCAGTGGATCATCATCAATTACTGCTCGATGTTATGCTGTTGTGAGCACATTGAAAAGCATTCTTTTCAAAATCATGAAAAACTGTAGTTTGCCACCAGAGTCTCCGACAAATGCATCTGTTCTCATTATCTCAACATCTATCTTGGTTTGCAAAACTCCTTCAGGTTTATGATGCACCATCATATCCTTCACTATCTCCCATTGTGCTTCAATATAAAGCTGCCACTTAAGCTAAAATAAACTCAATAAGATTATTTTATAGAACCAATTGCCTTAAATTTTACATTGCGGCGGATACTAACACCCCCTTGCTACATTTCCTTTCCACCTGCATTGGAATACTATGCTCTAGGCCCTAAGGAGAATGTATGGTGGTACTATATGCACAAAATTACCACTCACTACTAGAGGGTTAAAAACCATACTATCAAGATGTCAATTCTCCTAGGAACAGAATAAAAGCGCTGTTTTTGCACTTTTTCCAACAAGGCTATAGACTTCAACCATCTACTATACTGTCTTAGTAAGTGGACAATAAGAATAATAACCCATGGTTCATTTTAGATGTTAACCCACATCCAAATACCTGCGTGACCTTCTCACAAAGCTATTTTAAATAAATGATGTATAAAATACACACCAAGAGAGTCATAAATGGCCAAGGTAATATTTGAGGCCTTATGGGAGGTATTCATTTCAGAAATTCCATGGTCTGTCACCTCTAATGATCTTTGACTCTTCATTTAGCTGAGAGTTGGTTTTTTAAAGAACAAATGCCCTAACCAGTCTAAATGGCATTCATATTGTGGTCATATATTTTGGAAGTGTTAAGGTGGAAGAGATTGATATAAAACAAGGTGTAAGAGAAGTAAAAAAGAATTCTTGGGAGATAAGGGTGTCTTTCTTCCTATTAAAATAGTCATAAGTTTTATAAAATAGAGGTATCTCTGGTGGTTGTCAGGTGAAGAATGAAACCTGATGCTTTGCATCCCTACATCTTGATGAGATTGGATGTAACTGAGTATTAGCTTGGGTAAAAGTCAGAGCTAATGTTCACACACTCCAGTCCAGAGTCAGTGTCTACGTGTCTTAACAGGTGAGTCATAGAAACCTGGATATACCCTGTGTTCACAAAACAATTTTGGATTTCCTGAGATATTCCAGGGAAGTGTTAGGCAAACTTCTTCTAAGAACTTGGAAAGTTTCTGATTCTTGTATTTAAGGAAGGCAAGAAAAATAACATCTTAAAACTGTATGAGATTTGTACTGGCTATCTTGATCAGGAAACTGTTTCCATGGTGGAGTTATAGCACCTGGTTTTCCGAATCTGACCAGCCTCCGGATTTTCTAGACCATCCTGTGATCCTGTAAAGAGTTATAAAGGGTTAAAAAGGGTTCTGAAACAACGTGCACTTGCACAACATGTTATAAGAGGAACTTAGCTACAATTACTCCAGACTATTGGATCAGGAAGCAAAGGAACATATGATTGTTCTTTTCTTTTTTAATGAGTGATTGTGGTCCCTTGATAGCTCTATTCTACATGAAAACATTTTTTTTCTTTCTTTTTTCCTTCTTTCTTTTTTTTTTTGTTGGAAACAGCACATCGGGAACTAAAGACTATGGTTTATGTTCACGCCTTCAGTTACACTTGTAAAAGTGAATCTGATCAATCTTTGAGTTTTGAATGTAACCATGTGCTATTCTAAAAGACATTTTAAAGAAGAAAATGGAGGAGGAGAGGTAGGAGGGAAGAAAAGAGAAGATTCGGTTTTGTGCTTAAGACACTTCCTGGGTTTTACTGGGTTTTACTTCTGGCTCCTGTATCAATTTTCGTTTCTGAGAATTCCCGTCTTGGAGGCAATGCCTGGTGGCTAGAGCACGTGAGTCCCTGCCACTCACATGGGAAATGGATGAGTTCCCACCTGTTGGTTTTGGTACGGCTCAACCCTGGCTGTTACAGATATTTAGAGGTGAGATAACAGATGGGAGAAGAGAAATCTTTCGTTCTGCCATCCTCTGCCTTTTGTACAAAATAAATAAGTAGAAATAAACCACATGTATGCTGAAAAGAAAGAAGCTACATACACACCAAAAGCATACTGTGCCAAATGAGATGAACCAATTGCATCTGGAGGAATTACAGTCTTTTTATTTGCAAACAGAACCATTTGCTTTTCTACTATACCAGGATGCCAGACTAATCAAGAAGCAAAAATGACATTTGATAATTGCATTAATAAAATTCAATGTGACTTGTAACCATATGGAGTAGACTAACATGAATATCTACAGCATATTAATTTTGAACTTTCTTCCATTATCTTTTTTTGAAAACCTGAAAATTCTCAGTTTTAATATTACTCTACTAATGGATATTTAAGATGTTTTAGACAATTCATTTTGTTAGGTTGTTGCAAATAACTGCTGTTGCTGAACAATATTTTTTTTGTCCAACCTAATAATATTGTAAGAAGCAAAAAATATAAGTAATTGGAAAAAAGAAAACAATCATATAGCAATCTGGCAAAAATATTTAAAATTTATAGGGGCCTATAGAGCTAACTTGTTATATATACTCATTTTATATATATATATATATATATATATATATATACACACACACACACACATATCTATATACAAAAAACACCACATTAAATAATTTTTGATTATATTTTCTCACTTGATGTATGTCTTATTTGCACTAATTATTCTACTAAGTTACCATCAATTTATTTTAGAGTTATTTTATATTTTGTTAAATTATATTTGCTGAAATTTTATTCAGCCAGATTGTGTTCAGCCAAATGATCTGCTACTGATTGTGAAACTTGAAAACCCTTGACATTTCCAGACCAGGCTTGCTGTGCTGATGATTCGCACCCGAGATGTGAAGCAGAATCAAGCTTTCATCAGTCCTGAGACCAGTGTACCTTCTAGAATATTCTCATCATACCACATGATGGATCGCTGATCTTTCAAGAATAAGAAGAGTTACATTCTTTTTTGAAATTATTATTATTATTTCATGATACAGTTTCATGGGCTCTGTAACTTCCCTTACCCCTCCCAAGCCCCCCTCCCCCCATATTATTACAGTAGTACAGTGCTTCATAAACAGTCTTAAGTCCATCATTCTGCTATTTAAGTATATCTTGACATTGTAGCTATGGAGAATGGCAGAGAGTCCAGTATGTTACTCTCAAATTATAATTTCATTGGGAGTTCATATTTGGTTTGGAAGTAGAGATGCATACTGCATTGTATCCTCACATTTGGTTTTGATAATCTCCATTACACAGTTACTATACATCCCCTTAAATGAAAAGCCATAAAACAAAGGCAACAAAAAGAAGAAAAATAGTAAATTTACAACAACATGAAGTTAAATAACATGCTACTGAATGACCAATGTGTCACTGAAGAAATGAAAAACAAAGTCAATATCTCCAATCATTCTTTTAAAAATTTGCATAATATTTTCACTGACTTAGATGAGAGGAACATAAAGGGAGATAGCTTCCGGAGATTCCCTCCCACATGGAGGGCTTCATATACAAAGTTCACCATTCCAGATAAAGTCACATACTTCTGTTTCAGAACCTTGCTATTTTGCTGATTTATGATAAGAAATGAATATACAAAAATGGATTATCCATACACTTGAGTTTTTATTCTGGTTTGTGTTTATAACCTAAGCTGTCACGAAAATGAAATCAGGGATCTGACAGAGGTAATGGCCATGGTGCCTGAAATTCACAGGTTATGAGAGAGATCTGTTTTGTGCTGTGGTAACAGAATAGCACATTCTGGGGAACTGATAATGTAGCTATATTTAATGGCTCACATTTCTGGAAATTAAAAAGTGTAAGATCAAGGAGCCAGCCTCTGCCAAGGGCTTTCTTGATGAGTCTGTCATGATGGAAAAGAAAAGAGAGGGTAAGAAGACATCAAATTCTTTTCCTAATTTCTCTTATAATGAGTTTTACTCTGCTTCTATGGATGGATTGAACCTTTATTAACTAAACATCTTTCATTAGGCCCTATCTTCCAATACTGTTACATTGGAGAAGTTTCCATGCATGTTTTTGTTCAGACCTGTTCAAATCATCAAAAAAAGGAAGAGTTAAAGGAGTTTTAAAAACACTATATTCCTAGTAAAAAGGAATTTACTGCTGAATAGTACAAAGTTGTTTGGGAGCAAGGATTCTTGAATTTTAAAACAGAACCATTTTGTCTTCTGCTATAGCCATGGAAGAAGAGAAGGTAATTGGAAAATAAAGCAGAAAAATCTGTAAGAAATTATTTACCTTGGAAAATATTTTGGTTGCGTAAAATATATATGCATAGGAGGAGAGCAAGAGAATAGTCCCTCCTTCAATTGTCTTGAAGACAGATTAGAGTCATCTTGTCATACTTGAGACAGAACAGGCTGGAGAGTGATGGTAGTGTAAAGTTAATATATCACTGGTCAACTCAATTGGGCCTGCCCTTTCATTGGCTGTTGGCAGGTGCATTTATTTTTCCACTTTAGATGCTGCACAAGTTGCCTTCTGCTTTTATGTGAACATATGTATCATTGTGGGGTCTTTTTGTTATAGAAAAGAAGATTTTAAAAATAATTTTCTTTGTTTTGGATTACAAATATTTTTTTCATCTCATGATCCATTAAAAATGGGCCAAACTGGAAACCATAATGCTAAGGGAAATGAGGCAATCCCAAAAGGTTAAATACTACGTTTGCCTTAATTTAAGATGATATGATGTTATGTATAACATGGTATGTTATGTATGTTATATGTTGTGTATAAACTAAAATTGAAATGTCAATGAGGTGGTCACAGAATGTGGTTAAGAACTCGCATTTATTTTTAACATATTGGTTACTCATTACTATGTCAATTAATTCCATAATGATGTAAATTTTTGCTGATGGTATGTTGGAGCTTTTAATTGATCGGGATGATACTCTGCTGGCTCTGTCTTCAAACCAGAGAGGGTATACCTAAGAAGCCGTTGAACTTGACTAGACAATAAGATGCTGGACTCTATGTTTGGTATATACTTGCAATGAGGGAATCTCAACTGAACTTGAGCTGTGGTTATGCAACAAGGTGGAGGAATCCACCATGGTGGGAGGGTTTGGAGAGGGTTGGGGAGAATCCCAGTACCTATGAAACTGTGTCACATAATAAAATGTAATTAATGAATAAATTAAAAAAAATTCCAGGATCTCAGTGATTTGCAAAAGTAACTTTATTATTATTATCATTATTGTTATTATTATTATCACCATCAACATAAGTTCTAGGAAGGCTACAATCCAGTCTGTATCATGCCTCTTCTTCATATGAGATTTCAGACCAGAGGAAGGAACCTTATTTTAGTCCTAAGACCAAAGAAAGAGCAATGACAGCAGTGGGATGTTTTTTAAAATATCTGCCCATAGGTCACATTGTTTTTAGTAACATTCTTTTGGCCACTGTAAGCAAATGCCTTACTCAAAGAGAAGTACTGCAAGTCACATGGCACACTGACAAATAATAGTTTTTATACAAAAGTGAATTAAAATGAATAATTGAGATGGGTAACATAACTTATCAATTTTGAAGTCTCTGGACGTAAATCATGATACTTTGGAAGCCATAAGGTTTTGCTTTTCAGACCTGAAGAGAATAAAAGAGAAAGTATTTCTCAACTGTTCGTAGGGACTACCAGGTTCTCAGTCACCTTTACCTTGATAGACATAAAAGTAGCTCCCAGGAATCTGCATTTGAAGAAGCGCCTAAGCAGTCTGTTATGGATTCCTTTCCCAGATGAGCACTGTCTCCCTTTCTTCACTTATGTTTATTACAAAGTTTGTGGTTGTGAGGTAGAGAAAACATTACCAAGGAAATTTAAGAAAAGCCTAATCTTCAAGTTTCAATATTTTAATGGTCCCCATTGCATTCATTTTGTTGCAACAGACAGGATTTTATTCTTTAATGTGGTTGAGTAAGTGGTCCATAGTATATATAAATGACATTTTTAATCATCCAGTCATCTATTGATGGACATCAGGGATGATTCTATTTCTTACTAATAAGTCTCTCATATGCAGATTCCATTTGTTTGGATAAACTCCCAGGAGTGGAAATGCTGGGTCATATGGTAGATCTGTTTTCAGATTTCTGAGGAATCTCTGTATTGTCTTCTATAATGCTTGTACTAATTTACATTGTCTCCAACTGTGGATTAAAGTACATTTTCCCTGCAACATTCCCTGCCAGCATTTGTAGCTTTCTTCTTTCTGTATGATAGCCATTGTAACTGGAGAAAGGTGAAACCTCATTGTGGTTTTTATTTATATTTCCCTGATGGCTAGTAATCCTGAGTATTGAAATCTCCAGTTATTTTTCTCCATTCTCATGGCAGGAGGAGAATGTAAGAGTACCACATAGCCCATTATGTTATGATATAAGACAAGTATCATCAAGAAGGAGGTTTTATTTGTCTCAGAAATGTTCTACAGCAAGGAAGTGGAGACACAGTGACAGTGGGAGCCCTCAGAAGGCGACAGGACCACTGACTGTGGATGCACATTTACCGTCTCAGGATGGAAGTTTTTCATAAAAAGCAATCTCCCTTATCATAGTCTAGCTGGAACACTACCAGTATGGAACTGGGATTGTTCAAGGAAGGGAAACAAAGAAGCAGATAAAGAGCATGGAGGAAAATGGGGGGAGAGTAGTAAGGTAATGGAGAGGGGAAAATGAAGTACAAGTCTCTAGTGGTTTCCACGTTGCCCAATACTTCCTGCTTTCTCACTTGCTAGTTCTCAAGAATACAGCACTTCTGAGAAAAAGGGCAACCTTCACTGTTAACCCATTAATTCAGAAATGACAGATGCATCCAGGAACAGCTATCTGTTACTCCTGTGCTATAAATATGTTTTCCAATTAACTCCCAAGCAGTAAACGGACAACTATGTCGGTTCCATGTCTCTAGTTGGTAAATCCATGAATTTTATGAAAGTGATGACTGTAAGAAAAAAATGTGTGACAGATGAAATGCAAGTGGGAATATTAATTAGTGATGCCAGATGTGAAGTAGATATGCTAAGAATAGAGCTGACCATGAGAACGCTGACACTGCTTTCATTTAAGGATTTCTAGATATGAGCCCAGGAGAATTTAGTGAAAGAGAACTTAACATAAAAGAAAATTCATTTTGGTGACCAGGATAGACATCCCAGAGGAAGTAACATTTAGAGAGATGGGCAGGGGGGTCGCAGAGAGAGAAAGAGAAAGATTCACATTTAATATTATTTTAAGTTACTTTGTAATCCTTGGAGGTATTTAGACAGTGAAAGCATTGGGGACAAAGTGTAAGAAACTGATCCAGTTTAGCAGTGTGACAATTCTCCAAAGGATAAAAAGATACTTGCTCCACATTGTTAGTAAATGAAGAGAGGGCAGTCACTATTTCAGCTACTCTTGATAAATTTTTTAAATGAAGAACTTCAGTTGCAGTAAATATGTAGTAGCAAATTTTAAGACATGTTATTGAGGAGCTGATGCTATTTAAATCATGGTATTGAAATGTGTAAGTGATTATGCAAAGTGGGGGCTGCCACATATATGTGTCTGTGTGTGTCTGTGAGCGTGTGTGTTTGTATTAACCAGGTGTTTTTATTCTTATTTTTTAAGCTTTATTTTTGATTGATTCAATATATAATTACGTGGAATGACATGTTGTTTCAATGCATTTATACATTGCATGAAGATCACAGTAACTAATGTATCTACCACCCTAAGTCTTTATCATTTTTGTGGTATGAATATTCTTAATCCTCTCTTACCTATTTTTAAATATAGCATGTAAAAGGTCGTTGAAAATCAGACTCAAAGGCAAGTTAATTTTGGTTTAAAAAATCTTAAAATTAGTGCACAAGATTCTGTAATAGATGTTTACCACGATCTTTCTAAAGATCTTAGACAGTGGATTATTGGTACCTGTAGTCATCCCTCTCTGCAATAGATCTTATTCTAAGTAGAACCTAAAACAGTTGATTTAATGAAAATTGAGAGTGGACTAAGAATAGCAGTCACCAGGAGTTGGGGAGGAAAGAGAGCGTGGAGAGGAACTATCAGTTAACATATTTTTTTTTCTTTCAAAGATTATTTATTTACTTGAGAAAGAGAGAGAATCGTCTATCTGTTGGTTTATTACCAAGCAACTGCAATGGCCAGAGCTGGGCCTGTCTGAAGCTAGCTGCCTGGTGCTTCTCCTGGACCTCCAGAGTGAATCAACGATATAGATATTTGAGCCATCTTTAGCTGCTTTCCCAGGCCCATCAGCAGAGAGCTTAATTAGATGTAGAGTAGCCAGGACTCCAATTGGCAGGCACCCATATTGGATGCCAGTATCACAGGATGTGGCTTTACTCACTATGCCACAACAGTGGCCCCAATTAATAGAATATTATAATTAGGTGGGATTTTCACCATCCTTTAGGAGAAAAGTTTGTAACTATTCTGAAGCAATGAGACTTTGTATTTGTGCGAGCACCAAGGTCTGGAAGACGCTCAGGTTTTCTGATGGTTAAATTGTGTCGGACTTAACAACTGCATAAATGGAAAACAAATGTATATTGTTTTAAGCCTCTTCGTGATAATACATATTTTATGCAGTCATCAAAAACAAGGGAAGTCTCAGGAACTGTCATAGACAGAGGACTCTAAAGAGACTTGGCAGCAGAGTGTAGTACCGATCTTGGACAGGATCCTAGAACAGAATAAAGGACATTCTGTTTCTCTGCTATTTAGCTATTCAGGACATGTTGTTGATGCTTAAGAACATTTGAATTACCCTTTCCCAATGAAATTAATTTTGAATCACCCTTCAAGGAGGATTCCAGTTTTCTAGGTGGTCAAATGATTAGAAGCAGTAAACTAATGAGAGGAATCTGTCTACTCGCTCCATGGGCTTGTACCAAAAAAAATCACGATTCAGTCTCAACTGCCGTCTTTTCCTGAATCATCAAGTCCACTCGTCTTGTGTGCCTTATGAATTTGTCTCCGGCCTCAAACTCTGTATCTAGACCTAAACTCAAGTACTCATTTTCTATTTTGTGGTATAATTGTTTATTTTTAAAACACTGTTCACACTATGTTCATGACACTCTTAAGTGCTTTACAAACATTAGATTTATAAAACCTAAAAACCCCATAAGTCAAGTACGATTATTGTGAAAACCATTTTATAGTAGACAAATTGAAATTTAAACAAACTGTTTCAAATTCATGAACCTGGAAAGTTATAGAGAAAAGATTTGAAATCATTCACTCTAATCTTTATGCTTCCAGTCACTCTACTGTATTATGTCTCGCTCATTCATACATTCAGTCATTTGTCAAACTTTCCTTGAGGGCTTGTTGTATCTAATATGGAAGAAATAACTGCAGAAACAAACGATGACATGTGATAGATTACATGACAAGTGAGAGTTAAAGTAAGGACACCAAGGAATGAGTGGTCAGGTCTAAACCAGGAAGGCAAGGGAGAAATTTAAAGTATCTGTAGGCAGTTACCCGGGAAACAGGCCAGTGACTCTTAATGGCAAAGCTATTTTAAGATAGAGACACTGATTAAAAAGAAAATAAAAAGCCATGCATGCCTGAAATAAGCTGATGTGTTTGGGCCACTTCTATATGCATGAGGGAAGAAGGCAGGGAAGGTTTAAAATGAGACTAAAAGTTTGAAATCCAGAAAAGGGCCAATGAAAAGGGAGAGAAACTTGATTCTTGCAACAAAATTTGAAAGTACGTCAGGTTCTGGGTTTCTGTCTGGGAAAAAAACAGATCATATGGAGCTAAAATTAGTGAACCTGTATTAAAGAAAATTATCGATTTTATTTTATAGTCGACTAGTTTGAGAATCATGGCTGCAAACAGGGTGCTTCCTTGAGTTTTGCCGAGAACCACAGAAGGCTTCATCTTTCTTCTTACCAAGGCAAGTCCATTCCTCCCAACTCATCGGAAAAATCATTCCTGAATGAATGCATGCATCTTTTGAAAAGAGCTATTGGAAAGTCAGATTTATAGAGAGAAGGAGAGACAGAGAGGAAGATCACTCCCCAAGTGGCCATACCACCTTTTTTTTCAATCTAGTTCTTCAGAAATCTCAAAATAGCTGTCACATTCTCTCTAAAAATTTCTTGCGTGGGTGGAAACAGTGCTCTTACAAAAGAGGCTCCTGACAGGTCCTGTGTCATTGTGCCATGTGAACACACAGAGAAATGATGGGAATCTACAAAGGAACCTCACCAGATACTGAATCTGGGATGTTTTGATACAGCAATCCAGATAGACAAAGAAAATATGATGATCTACTTGCTGCCTTTCCCCAATTTATATGTTGAAATCCTAAAGACTAATACCTCAGAATATGATCTTATTTAGCAAAAGAGTGTTTAGAGGGGGTGAGCAAATTAAAATATGCTGATTAGTGGGGAGATTATAAGGGAAATGCAAACATGGAATCAAGCATAGGGAGAGTGTTGCAAGCACCATGTATTTCACTCTTTGGTTGGAGCAGCTTCCTCCCTCACAGCCCTCAGAAGGAACGAAACCTCCTGTACTTAAATTTAAGATATCCAGACTCCCATGAATGTGGGATGATAAATGCCTTTTATTTAAGGTGCCATGTAGTCACTTTATTATGGCAGACATGACAAACTTATACAACTCCAACCATCTATTCTGTTTATGCAGAGATTTATTTGATTATTTAAAAGGCAGGGTGAGAGAGAGAGAGATACACAATCTTTTGTCTTCTGGTTCACTCCCCAAATGAAGTAACACAAGTGTGTGGGACAGACTGAAGCCAGGAACCAGGAACTTTATCTGAATCTTGCATGTGAGCGTTAGGAGCCTGAGTGATTGGGCAATCTGCTGGATTCTCAGGATTAGCCGGAAGCCAATCACGATCAGATCAACTGGGACTTGAACTGGAACTAACATGGGATGCCAGTGTTGCAAGCACTGGTTTAACGCACTGTACCTCAGTGTTGCCCCAACACCGTGTACCTACGACAACACTTCACTCTTCATATGAGTTGTTGTCCTAGGCATTTCAGTATATTAATATGTCAAGGCTAAAAAGTTATCTTCAGAAAAACAAACTTTTGAAGGTTAGTTTTTTTGTTTTCCTGGTTATTACTCCTCAGTTCGCACAATGTAAGTTGTACTGAGTTGTAATAGTTCAAAACACTGATTCTAAGTGAGCTTCTGTTTTTTTCTGGATCAGAAATAATGTTTTGAAACACTTGTAAAAGGAATCTTTCTTCTCGTAGTTGGTAGCTAACTCATCATAGATGCAAAGTGAAAGGAAAAACATCCTAATTTTTGCTCCTTGTCTCTTTGATGTTGCAGAAATGGAGGCATGTTTTCTGTCAAGTTTCTTATGGAAGCAAGTGTCACATTGTGGCCTAGTTAAGTCTTCGTTTAGGATTTTTGCATCCCCAATTCTTTTTTTTTTTTAAGATTTATTATTCTTGGAAAGCCGGATATACAGAGAGGAGGAGAGACAGAAAGGAAGATCTTCCATCTGATGATTTACTCCCCAAGTGAGCCGCAACGGCTGGTGCGTGCCAATCCGATGCCAGGAACCAGGAACCTCTTCCGGGTCTCCCATGCGGGTGCAGGGTCCCAAAGCTTTGGGCCGTCCTCGACTGCTTTCCCAGGCCACAGTCAGGGAGCTGGATGGGAAGTGGAGCTGCCGGGATTAGAACCGGCACCCACATGGGATCTTGGCACATTCAAGGCAGGGACTTTAGCCACTAGGCTATCACACTGGGTCCAAAGATCAGATTTTAAGAACATTCAGTAAAAATATAGTTGGAATACAGGCTTATTTTTTTTTCACAAATATATTCAACATTTCCACTCAAGGTGTGTTCATATTTAACTAAAGTTTGAAAAAGTTTGGCATGATATGTTTTTTTTAAGATTTATTTATTTTTATTGCAAACTCACATATACACAGAGGGGGAGAAACAGAGAGGAAAATCTTCCATCCAATGGTTCACTCCCCAAGTGGCTGCAACAGTTGGAGCTATGCTGACCCAAAGCCAGGAGTCAGGAACCTCCTCCCGATCTCTCATGTAGGTGCAGGGTCCTAAGGCTTTGGGGCTGTCTTCGACTGCTTTCTCAGGCCACAAGCAAGGAGGTAGATTGGAAATGGACCTGCTAGGATACAAACTGGTGTCCATATGGGATCCAGGTGCGTTCAAGGCGAGGACTTTAGCTACTAGGCCACTGCACCAGGCCCGACATGACATGTTAATGAAGTCTTAGTTTCTTGTTTCAAGCTAGTATATGTCCAAGATCTTCCCAAATAATTCTCACGAATTGCATGATTTGAGTGTCATTATTTGGATAACAATCTGAATGAATTCTAAAATGAGTTGCTGCTGTTGCCACAGGGCGATGTCACCTTATTCTTTATCCAGACCCCATGAAATCCTTGCCAGGGAAAGCATGAGTTAAAATCCAACACCATTTCACGCTACAAACTCCAAGCAAGATAAGCACAGAAATAACATTCTAAAACATTATCAAATCAATTAATGAAAAAACCCTATGTCAGCATCATAGTGAACATAGAAAATTAGAAGCCTTCCCACCAAGATCTGGAACAAGACAAGGGTGTCCCATATCGCCACTGCTATTTAGCATAGTACCGGGAGTCCTTGCTAGAACCATTAGCCCAGAAAAAAAAATTAAAGGAATTCAAATTGGAAAAGAGGAAGTAAAATTGTCTCTGTTTGTAGATGACATGATTCTATACATGGTAGCATCAAAAGATTGAAGATAGAGATTATTGGAGCTTATGAGACTCTGGTAAGGTAGCAGGGTACAAAATAAATGAGTGAAAATCCATGGCCCTAGCATACACAAATAACTTAAGGGTAAAAAACAATTAGGATGGTACTTTTACAAATGACAGAGAAAACACTTAAATAACTTGAGATAAACTTAACTAAGCATTTGCAAAATCTTTATGAGGAAAATGATAAAACACTGGAAAAAGAATTAGAAGAAGACTTTAAAGAATGGAGAAATATACCATATTCCTGGATAGGCAGAGTCAACATCATCATAATGTCCATATTACCAAAATAATATACATATTCAATGAGATCTCAATCAAAATCTCAAGAACATTCTTCACAGAACTGCAAAAACATGATACATTCATCTAGAAATGCAAAAGACTATGAGTAGCCAAAATTATCCTGAAGAATAAGAATCTAACTGGAGGGATCACAATCCCAGAGCTTAGGATATTTTATAGGGCGATAGCAGTCAAAACAGCCTGATTTTGTACAGAAAGAGAGAGGAAGATCAATGGAGCAGAATAGAGAAACCAGCAGGGAGCCCACACATGTACAGCCATCTAATCTTCGAGAAGATAGCAGAAAACAACTTGGGAAAAAAGTTAGTCTCTTCAACAAATGCTGCTGGTACAACTGGATAGTGGCCTGCAGAAATAAGAAACAAGACCGTTAATTTTCACTATACATAAAAATAAAATCTAAATGGATAAAGGATTTAAACCTACACCCAGAAACCATCAAACTATTACAAAAAAATGTAAGAAATACTCCACAAGTATAGACATAGGCAAAGACTTCCTTGGAAAGTCATCAAAAGCTCAGGCAGTCAAGACCAAAATAAACAAATGGGACTATATGAAACGAAGAAGCTTCTGCACAACAAAGGAAACAATCAACAAAGTAAGAAAGCAACCAACAGAGTGGGAGAAAACTTTGCTACTATACTACACTATACTACAGATAGGCTCTAACCTCCAGGATATAGAAAGAACTCCAGAAACACAATAACAACAAAACAAACAAACCAGTTAAGAAATGGGCAAAGGAAATGAACAGACATTTTTCAAAACAACAAATCCAAATGGCTAAGACATATGAAAAATATTCAAACTTTTTAGTAAAAGGGAAATTTACATAAAAACTACAATGGAGCACTACTTAACCCCAGTGAGTCTGCATAATACATACATACAGAAAACTTCCAACAACACTGCTGGCAAGGATGTAGGAAAAGTGTATCCTGTTTCACTGCTGGTAGGATTGCAGGCTGGTACAGTCACTATGGAAACTGGTATACAGAATACTCAGGCAAATGAAAATTCACCTACCAAAAGACACAGCAATCCCACTCCTGCAAATATATCCAAAAGAACTGATATATTTATACACATGAGAAAGCAAAGTGCACCCCTATATTTATTGCAGCAAAATAAACAATCATAAAAGCATTGACATAATCTAGATACGCAATGAAGTAGGACTGGATAAAGGAATTTTGATAATCTACTCTGGAATACTACTTATCTATTAAAAAGAATGGAATTTTATCATTTACAACCTAATGGTCCCAAGTGGAGACCATTATGTTCAGTGAAAAGAGCCAATCCCAAAGGACAAATATCAAATATTAATTATAATATATGACAACCTCCTTCAAAAATGCAAAACAAAACTTATGTAAAAAAAAATCCCCATGTAATCTCACAAACTAAAGATGCAATGGAGACTGGAATACCAGGAATCAAAGAAAATCAACAGAATGCATCTCTGCAACTTAATAAATGTAGACCCCCCAGTGAAACTTCTGAATATACCTAGACAATGGAATAGTGAGATTTCTACCATTGCCTATGCCACCAGTGTCATGACCCACGGAAAGAGCAGAAAGTTGGAGTGAAAACTACGCTTGACAGATCATTTTACTATAAAACACAGTGGACAATGGAGGGGAGATACTATAAATGCTATTTTTGATACTGTTCTTGCTGCATCTCATGGGTTCTGATATTTTTGTTTTTAGATTCATTTCTTTGAAGCATTTTTTCTTATTAATCTCTTCAGTGACACATAGGTCATATAGGAGCACCACTTCCTCCAAGAGGAATTTAGATTTTCTTTTTCATTCTTCAGTGACACAATGGTCATTCGATAGCACATCATTTAACTTTATGTTGTAAATTTTCTATTTTTCTTCCTGTTGATTTTGTTTTATGGCTTTTCATTTATAAGAATGTATAGTAACTGTGTAGCAGGGACTATCTATCCAGACATGAAGATGCATTGCAGTGTTCATCTCTACTTCCAAATCAAAGATGGACTTCTGATGAATTGTTAAGTATGACTTGATAATAGGACACTGGAGTCTATGCCACTCTCCATAGCTACAATGTCAAGATAAACTCAAGTAGCAGAATGATGGACTTAGGACTGTTTATGAAGGACTATACTATTGTAATAATACAGGGGAAAATCTGTTTGGGGATAGAGAATTTGGGGATCGAATGAAATCCCAGAGCTTATGCAACTGTATAATAAAATTTAATATTATAGGGCCCCAATAGCCTAGTGGCCAAAGTCCTTGCCTTGAATGTGCCAAGATCCCATATGGGTGCCGGTTATAATCCTGGCTGCCCTGCCTGCCATCCAGCTCCCTGCCTGTGGCCTAGGAAAGCAGTCAAGAATGGCCCAAAGCTTTGGGACCCTGCACTCATTTAGGAGACCCTGAAGAGGTTCCAGGCTCCTGGCTTCAGATTGGCTCAGCTCCGGCTGTTGCAGCAGCTTGGGGAGTGAACCATCAGACAGAAGATCTTCCTCTCTGTCTCTCTTCCTCTCTATATATCCGCCTTTCCAATAAAAATAGATAAATCTTAAAAATTAGTTTCTCCTTTAGGTGAATTGTTATATATATATATATATATATATATATATATATACACAATATATATATATATACATATATATATGTAAAATAACCTGTGAAGAATGATCTGCTAATGGCTACCCTCTTAGTGAGCCTGGAAATCAGTCTGTCTCCAGCTGATCCTTGAGATGAGTGTGGTTCCTCTTGGCACCTTGATTGCATCATGATGGGGAGAAACTTAAAACAGAGAGCTCAGTTAAATCATGCCTATATCTCTGCCCATGTGTAATTGTGAGATAGTAAATTTTGATATTTTAAGCCACGAAGTTTTAGAATTTTGAAATAACTTCATACATACATTTCAAAGTTACAGAGAGGGGAGAGTCAGAAGGAGAAAGCTCTTCCATCTACTGGTAAACTCTCCAAACTGCGGTGCCAAAGGCTGAAGCTGTGCTGGTCTAACGGTAGGAACCTGGAGCTTCCTCGGGCCTTCCCATGTAGGTACTGGGACCCGAGGACTTGGGCCTCTCTCTGCTGCTTTCCCAGGTCATACACTGGAAATGGAGTCACCAAGACTCAAATTGGCATCCATGTGAGATGCTGGCATTGCAAAAGCAGACTTAGCTTGCTTTGCCAAGGCCAAGGCCTAAGATAATATTTTAAACAGCAGATAACTAATTCAAGTCAAAGACCCATCATGTTTTACTTTTCTTCTAAGTGAGTAAGTACAGTCTCAATGGGACATAAGAAAGAGAGGAGACCGAGGGAAGAAAAAAGAAAATGAAAGGAAAAATATTATATGGCAGAAGAGTAATATTTACAAAAATTTCCTTAATTTTTTTTTCTTTTGCAGTTTTTCCTATTGGAATTTAACCCTGACTTCAGTAATTTGTAATTGTGTGTGATTTTCTAGAATACATCTCTCACTTATAAGTGACTTGATTACACATATTTTAAGTGAATTGCTAAAATGATAGAATCTTACTGGTCTGTATTTTGTAAGATGGCCTTTTTGATAGGACTTCCAGGTATTGAAAATCTGTGACCTTGAACTGTTGGTAACTTTAATATGAGTCTTTCCCCATCAGGTGTATCAATAAACTATGGCAATCAGATTCAGTTTGTGGGTAGAGGAAAGACCAGGTGTGGGAGTTGGGGCTGAAGCCGACATTTTTGTTAACCTCCTGTACCTCTCATATATGTGTCTGACTTTCTTTTCATGTTCTAATTGCATTCTTCAGCCAGCTAGATTCCTGTCAGTCATCTCGGCCTTTTGTTTTTTTTTTTTTTTTTTTTTTTTTCAGAGATAGTTCTTGTTCACAGGAACTGAAGGAGTTATTATATGTGCAAGGAACAAGGCACTTCACTCTGGCTGTCTTAACCATCCAGTCTTGCAGATGTTTAATTTATATGATGGCCTTCTGAGGTCAGGATTATTATCCCTGTTTAGAGGCTCTGGAAACCAAGGGAAAAAGGTTGAGTAATTGATCCTCGTTTGCAGGAGGGATCAGTGTCTGAGCTAGGATTACAGCTCAGAAAGCCTCTGATTCCATGACCTATGCTCAGGCTGTCCTTGCTTCCAGTTGGTTTGGTTACTTGAACTAAGTCCTCTCTCCTCACTGCTGCTCCCAAAGCCCTCCATTGAGTATTTGAGCTGCTGTCAGCAAATGTGAAAGAGGTTTAGAGACACAGACTAAAAGTGACACCAGACGGTGGCTGCTCTGAGATGGACTGCATTATCCTCTACCAGGGAGCTTCCCCCCACAAATTGGCTTTCATATAGGGTATTTCAAAATGCTTCTTCTTTTTAAGTGGGGATGTTGAAGCAATTTAGTCAGCCTTCAGCGGTCTTTATGTTGTGCCTCCAATTCTAACTCTTTATGGTAGGAAACATCATGGTGGATAATGTAGATGTCCATAAAGTTTGAGGAACATATGTTAGCAGCTGAATTTCCTGGTAGAATATTTCCTGACAAGAAGTCCTGTACTTACTAGTTGTATTTATTTTACTTTGTTTGAAAACTATACTTTAGAAAAAGATTCAATGAAAGATAGAAATTTGTGTTTGTGTTTATGGATTTGTTAGTAGTGTTAATATTAGTGAAAGTAATGAAGTTTCTGTGAACGAGAAAGAGAAATTCAGAAGATATCTTTTTTATAAATTAATTTATTCATTAATTACATTGTATTATGTGACACAGTTTCATTGGTACTGGGATTCTCCCCACCCCTCCCCAAACACTTCCCACTGGTTTAGGTGAGGGTCGAGTGTGTGATGAGCAGAGCCAGGATGGACTGCAATACTCATTGGTTCCGGTGGAGGTCGGGGCTGAGAATAGAACCAACCCAGCAGTTGCAACCACCAGCTGATTGGGGTGATGGAATGTGGCGAGCACTGTGCTTACTAGTACATACAGGAACCTGGTCTGGGAACACCTCAAAGTTTCTTTGGGGATCCCCTCAATCAAAATGGAGGAATCAGAACACTAACCAAGAAAAGATGGAAGAAGGAGTAGACCAACCAACACCTCAGCTGTATGTTGGCAGTGAAATACTGGACAAGGGGAGACTCTATGATGGACTATGTCAATCGGTGGACTCTGCACCAGCCTCATTATACCTGGATTGTTGCTGATGGTATGTTGGAGCTTTTAATTGATCGGGATGATACTCTGCTGGCTCTGCCTTCAGACCAGAGAGGATCTCCCTAAGAAGCTGTTGAACTTGACCGGACAATAGGATGCTGGACTCTGTGTTTGGTATATGCTTGCAATGAGGGAATCCCAACTGAACTTGAGCTGTGGTTATGCAACAAGGTGGAGGAATCCAGAAGAAATCTTTTTACAGCACTAGACTTGGAGGCAGAATGTCTGGGACTGCCCATGTTTTATGCCTGATCTGTGATTTTAAACAAATCGTCTAACCTCTCTAAAGGTACAAAGCCAAGTCTAAAGACTTCTTCATTATAGTGCATTTGCATTAGCGATAGATGATAGATAGATAGATGATAGATAAATAAATGATGGATAGTTAGACAGCAGATAGACGGATGTTATATACGAGTTGACAAATCAGTAGTGATGCAATGGAACTATGTATTAGTGTTATCACTGCAGTACTCTGAAAGCATATAAAGCTAACAACATTTCAGCCCGCCATGATTTTCACTGAATGGGAAACAGGAAAGATTGTCCTTAGGATGACCATTACAGTCTTGTGGTTGTGAAACAGCAAGTCCAAGTGATAAAGGATAAGCCTGGAGGACAGGACCAGTTGAACGAATAACAGCTTGAGAGAAGTTACAGGAGGCAAAGATGGAAAGGAACGGAGGAAAGATAAATCTGGGACAGGATAAGCAAATCTAGACTATCATAAAAAATGAACCTGTTTATGAACAAAATCTTTCTTCCTCCCTCCCTCACTCCTTCCATTCCAATCCCCCCACCCCTGTTTCCTTCAAACCCATAATTCCGGGGCCATGATACTATCTGATAGTGCCATAGAGCAGAAAGTTATGCAGTACCCACTTAGAACTCTCAGTGTAAGCAAATATTTGAATTATGGGCAAGTAAGCAGGCATTTCCAGAGTATTAGTGAATACTGCAAAATATTGATACACTGGGTAACAGAGATAAATAATTGGAATATCTGGTCTCAGTTGGTTGGATCAGCAAAGATTTCTTGGAAAAAGATAACACTGATGAACCCTAATGGAAAAGAGGAAAGGAATGAACAACAAGAGTGGATGGGTATTGAGGCATAAAAAAAGCAATATATATGGAGACAAGAGCCATGGAAATGAGATTTCCTCTTTAGATGATGAATAAAACTCTGTGAAAACGTTACTTAATTTTCCAACTCACTTGAGCATTGTGAAAAACAGGAGGCAACCCTAGCCTGATGCGCACAGAAAGGGATGCTGGCAGAGAACAGATTCTGATAATGATGAGAAACCGGCCTTCTTGGGACTGCAGAGATGTCCTAAGCTCAGATGTGATGGTGCCATACTCAGGACTGTTGCTTGCTCAGGATTGGGATAGTTGAATCTTACGTTGTTTAAGTGCTAATGAGCAAAATATATACACTTCTCTTGCTTGCTTTACTGTCCAGAAAATATTTCTCATTCTCATAAAATTCATTCTAAACACTGAAGAACAAGGAAATTAGGAGTTGAGGAATGAGCTTGCGATAGCTGATTCTGAAAGGTAGAGAGCATTGTTAAACAGAGCAGGTATTGCCTGGAAACTACAAGTTGGCAGGTTCACTTAGGTAGATAGCTACCAGAGTATGTATAAAAGCACACTGGTAACCTTCACCAGAGTAATACCTCTCTGTGTCTGTACAATGGGAGGAAATGTCTAGCTCTGTCTTCAGACCAGAGAGGGTATATCGAAGAAGCCGTTGAACTTGACTGGACAATAAGATGCTGGACTCTATGTTTGGTATATGCTTGCAATGGGGGAATCTCAACTGAACTTGAGCTGTGGTTATGCAACAAGGTGGAGGAATCCACCATGGTGGGAGGGTTTGGGGAGGGGTGGGAGAACCCAAGTATCTATGTAACTGTGTCACATAATACAATGTAATTACTGAAGTTAAATAATAAATAATTAAAAAAAAATGTAATCCTATCTAAAACAAACCTCACCAAGACTTGACAAGAGGAATAATTCTTTAGGCCAAACTGCAAAAGAAAAATGAGTATGTTTAAGGGACAGAAAGTAAGTGATACAGTGATTCATACATGAATGCATTTATTGTAATTGCTGAAGATAATTACATTTATGCAAATATTTGGGTTATCATGAGAAAACACTAAAAAGTCCATCTTTTGGTTGCTTGATTTTAAAAGAGGCAACTGTACAGAGCTATCACTATTAGGAAAAGCTACAATGAGAAGCTTTTCTAAAAAATAATATTTAAAATCTGCAGAATGGAGACCTTCTTAAACACATTGGGGGCCCAGTATGGTGGCCTAGTGGCTAAAGTCCTCACCTTGAATGCGCTGGGATCCTATACGGATACTGGTTCTAATTCTGGAGCCCTACTTCACATCCAGCTCCCTGCTTGTGGCCTGGGAAAGCAGTCGAGGACGGCCCAAAGCCTTAGGACCCTGCACACACATGGGAAATCCAGAAGAGCTCCTGGCTCCTGGCTTCAGATGGTTCGACTCCAGCCATTGCGGTCACTTGGGGAGTGAATCATTGGACAGAGGATCTACTTCTCGGTCTCTCCTCCTCCCTATACATCTGCCTTTCCAATAAAAATAAATAAATCTTTTAAAATTTTTAAAAATAAAAGCTAAAAACTAAAATATGTTTTAAAAACAGCAGCAACAACAACAAAAAACATATTATTGGGAAACCAAGAGAAACAACTAATACATATTAAAAGCTTTAAGCTGTTAAAAAAAAATCTATGTGGTTAAGTCACAATGGAAAAATAGTCATTTTTTTGGTTGAGAAAAACATGTAATGAATCAATTAATTGAAGACTGAAGAGATGACATGATGTGATAGCATATCAATCTAAAGCCAAATCAATTCATATTTGTTTTGACTTAATGCATTTATTTTTGGAGAGAATAGAGGAAACCATAAGGCATACTTAGTACCTGGAAAGGAAAGGAACTTACCTAGGTATACAGTAGAATGTATTGAAGAACAATGAGAGGCAGTGATATTTAAAAATATAAGAGTGGGCCCAGTGAGATGACCCAGTGCATGCACCGGGATCCCATGTGGACACCGCTTTATGTCCCGGCAGTTCCACTTCCCTTCCAGCTCCTTGCCTGTGCCCTGGGAAAGCAATAGAAAGTGGCTTAATGCCTTGGGACCCTGCCCCCTCATGGGAGACCAAAGGAAGTTCCTGGCTCCTGGCTTCAAGTCAGCTTAGCTCCAGTCATTGCAGCCACTTTGGGAGTGAGCCAATGGATGGAAGATGTTTCTCTCTTTATCTCCTTCTCTCTGCATATCTTCCTCTCAAATACAAATAAATAAATCCTTAAAAATTCACTTAAAAATCACTGCAATTACAGGGACTAAAGGTGGGCTCACTGCAAGTAGTATAAACAGAGATTTCTTGGAAGAACAAGGGTTTAAGCACGGATTTTAACGCAGTGTAACAGTTGGCTGAGCATAAGGAAGGGAAAGAACATCTGTATGTCATGGTGAGAAATATAAAAGACAAGAAAAACATGTTTAAGAGCAGAATAAATCGGGCCTGGCGCGGTACCCTAGTGGCTGATGTCCTCTCCTTGCACATGCCAGGATCCCATATTGTATTATTCATACATGAAGATTATGATGCTAGTGATTTGAGGCAGCTAGTTCTTATTGAGTCCTTTGGGTTATCTGTCAATTTTCAAAAACGTGTACATCAGTCCCAGCACAGTAGCCTAGAGGCTAAAATTCTCACTTTGTAAGGGCTGGGATCCCATATGGGCGTATATTCATGTTCTGGCTGCACCTTTTCCATTCCAACTCCTTGTCTATGCTCTGGGAAAGCAGTCGAGGGTGGTTCAAGGCCTTGGATAGAATCCTGTGCTGGCATGGGAGGCTAGAATAAGTTCCTGGCTTCTGACTTGGGATCAGCTCAGCTGCTGCCTTTGTGACAGTGGGAGAGTGAAGCAGTAGATGGAAGATCTCTGTCTTTATCTCTCCTTCTTTCTGTAACTCTGATTTCCCAATAAAAATAAATAAATCTTTTTTAAAAAATCTATTATTGAGGGGTCCGGTGCGGTAGCCTAGTGGCTACATTCCTTGCCTTGCACTTGCCGACATCCCATATGGGCGCCAGTTCTAATCCTGGCAGTTCTGCTTCCCATCCAGCTCCCTGCTTGTGGCCTGGGAAAGCAGTCGAGGATGGAGCAAAGCCTTGGGACACTGCACCTGCGTGGGAGATTGTTGCAGCTTCAGCTGTTGTGACTGCTTGGGGAGTGAATCAATGGATGGAAGATCTTCTTTGTCTCTCCTCCTCTCTGTATATCTGACTTTCCAGTAAAAATAATAACAATAATAACAGCAATAAGGAGAATAAATTGTGAAATGTGTCCAGAGTGGAGTATATATATAAAACAAACAAACAAAAAAACATTTCATAAGCTTCCAGTAAACAGCGTATGAACATGGATTGAGTTTTAGAAGTGCTTAACTTGCTACTGTAGAAGGAGAAATTCTGCATTCAAGAGATGAATGTGATATAAGAAATCATTTATACCACCTCAAATGTGATATAAGCTTCTGTTACATGTTCATCTGTGTGGTACAACTGTTACTGAGAGTTTAGGAAATGGGTAAAAGAACAGGGTTGCAATCCATGGTTTCACAAAGGAAATTAGATGATCCAAGCTTGGAAAGATGGCTTGAATTAGAATTAGTACCATTGAGTAGGAAAAACATTTCCTGAGATCAGCCCGACACGGTCTCTTCCAGCTATTTTTATGAGAGACTATTTAGAACAGACAGTCCATACTTGACATTACTTAAATAGACGGCTTTTTTCTCACATTTATGCCAACTTCATTTTTTTCTATGGCAATTTTTTCTTGTTTCATTTACCTTTTGATCATAGTAAGATGATTCTAATTTTTTACATGGATCATTGAGACAAAATTTCTGAAGTCTTGGCTTTTTTATATTGCTAAACTTAGCTAGGTATAAATCATTGACAATAATGAGCAATATGTCCTTTGTCTAATACCTGTTTCAGTATTAAGTTGCAATTAAGATCGAAAATGTGCCATTCCATTAGTATCTATTATCATTATTACTTTAGAATGTAATTATATGAAATGTACCTTTGATAAAATTTAACTAAAAGGTAATGTGAATAAAATTAATAATAATTGTGAAACAAATCTGCAATATAAATGTAAACAAAGTCAATTAGCATAAATTGGGAGAGGGTGAGTATTTGACCTAGTGGCTAAGATGCCAGTGGAGACAAGAACATCTTATATCCAAGAATCTGAGTTTTGAGTTCAGGCTCAAGTTCTGATTCTAGATTCGGGCTAATCTGCACCCTAGGTAATAGGTCAAAGAGAAAGGTCCTAGTCCCACCTAGGTGGGAAACCTGGATTGAGTTCCTGGCTCCTAATTATGGACACTTGCGAAGTGAGTTAGCGGATGGGAGCTCTCAACTGTCTCTCTCTTACTGCCTCTCAGATACAAAATCTGAACAAATAAAACAACAGAAAGCATAATTACTGTGCTCCTAGCACTTTGCAAGATATCTAGTCAAACAAAGTGAGAATGAGGACCTTAAGAGTACAGATGATTGGATAAGGTGGGTCCTTAATTCCCTATACTTGGGTTCATACAAGAAGGTACAAGAAAGGAAGCACGTGTGAACGTGAAAGCAGAGATTTAGGTTATACTGTACTAACCACAAGATAGCATGGAAAAGTAGTGACCACTAGAAATGAAACAAGACAAGGACAAAATCTGCACAGTCTTCAATGCAGGATGTCCTGTGGTCATCCTGAATCGTAGGACTTCTAGCTGCCAGGACTTTAAGAGAATAAACTCATATTGTCTGAAAAAAAAAAAAAAAGAGTACAGATGATGAAGACATTGGTTAATCGTTAAAATGAACATTATATCCCTAAGAAAATCGCATATCTGGTTAGTGGTTGACCTTCCACAGCAGAAAATGAAACAAAAATTAAACATACTGTAGTTACAAATCCTGAAACATATTCTGAAGTAGTTCCTGGCTTTATTCTAATCTAAAGAGAATGTATTCCATGATGAAGGTTATAACTACTCATGTTAGCCTGAAGTACGCAAATGCAACTGTGCTTGTAACTCCCCTCTCTAAACTTTTAGTAGAGTTGAGTGGCTGATGAGTAATGAAAAATCTGGTAAAATGGCCATATTTATGACTAGTTACAGATTTGAGTGGTTGGTAATACTATGGGCAGTGGTAAGACTTCCTTCTGGGTTAATGGCTTGGAAATTGCTATTATCCCTTGGTCTTTCTGCTGTTGAAAACTTGTGAAATATTGTGGGCAATTGATGTAAATACTATATAAAATAAAATCTTATTTTGACTATGGTCAGTTACAAAATAATATGATATGTTCATATTTACAGCTGTATGCAACAGACAGAATTGAAAAATGACATGCTGAGGGATCAGAGAGATCAAATGAAATTTCAACCTGCTACTTATATCTTAGAGAAGTGATTTAGTTTCTGTTAGCCTGAAATTTCTGGTGTCAATTGTGATTAATAAGATTGATTGCATAGACTTGTTTGGAGAATCACATGCAATAATCAATGCAATAACTCATCTACCTTGGTGAATGTTCAGTAAGGAATGGTTCTTTTTTCCTTACTCAACAAAGCGTAAGTCATTGAAAAGCGGGATTGTCAATAGAAATTGGAAGTAACTTCCAAAAAAATTCTACTCTGTGAGCCCTGGATAGCAACAATAACAGATGAAGAGGCTATATTTAACATCTCTTGATACTCATCTGTGTTAATCACATATGCACCTAAACCTTCGGGCGAAAAGTTATAATTAAATGGGAGGAGTTGCACTTTAGAAGCAAGCACAGGAAACGCTTGTAAGCACATAGATAGATGAGAGTTAAGAATCCTATTTGCTAAGTGGTTCACTATATGAGCTTTGGGGAAATGGATCTGTCATAATTTTGAAGTTTGTAAATTCCCCTTCTAGGCAGGATCTTCAAGGGGAACTGAAAATAACCTCTGTTTAATTCCACTCACAGTATTTCATTTCTCTTTTGTTTGCAATGTATTAATTATTAAGTGTGTCTCATATTGATAATTATAGCGCATCTTATTTATTAATGACTCACTATTAAGCTTAAACTTAATATCTCTAGAGGTTCTCAGGTCTCTGTTTTTGCAGGTCATTGCTCTTTTTCTGTTTGCAAGACAGAGCTGAGAAGGTTTCGGGCATTGGGGTGTAAGGTAGATAGGTCTTGATGGTGTGATTACCCATAACACAGTTCATTACCACTAATGGAGTCACCCATGCAGCTAAAGAGAGAAAAGTGAGCCTGCGAAATGCTGAACTAATAGGCAATACATTATTACACCAGAGAAGAGCATCATACACAGCAGCATTAAATGGACAGAGCTCAATAAAAAGATATATTCTTCTTATTTTCCCTGAAGTGTGTGTCTTTTGGATTCATTTTCAGAAGGACAAACCTTATTTTTAAAACAGCCTTCCCCCCAACCCCCAAAATGATCTTTGGATCATTTGTAGCCTATGCAAGAGAATCAAAATCACTAAAATGAAAATGAATTCACTCCTAGAATAATACTTAGAGCTCTCACTTCGTTACTTGAGCTTCTTTCAAATGGGGACATGTATGGAAATCCTCACATGCAGGACTTCAGGGATAAGAGTAGGAGATTTGTATTATCGTAGCATAAGAATTCACTGACATTTTCCGTAGGGAAAACATATATCTTAAGTAGGAAATACTCTTAAAATGATTTTAAGGAAGAAAATTAGTTAATAACTATATACCTGTTTGCAACCATGATGCCTTGATTCTGCGATGATTCTTTACTTGATGCCTTGGAGTCTGCGATGTCTTTGGCATCTTGGTATCTCCCAGTTAGGAATAACTTTCTGAGATCCATCACATTTCATTGAACACACAAATATTTTTTGTGTTTCTGCACTTCAAAGCAGGTTTCCCCACAATATTTTCATGCACCCATAGCTCATCTATTTTGAAGTCCACTCTCAGTGTTTCCAAAGCAAGCCCTCTGGATTCTCTTATGAAACAACAGAAATTGTTAATGAGCCCTTTCTCATGTATGAAAAGAAGGCATCCGTGATGCTCCTGTGCTCAGCTGAGATGTTGAAGTTCCTATCCATCCTTGAAATTAGAAAAACCACAATCTTTCATCCAGGTAATGATGATCTCTAGTCCCTCTCTTAAGCTGAGGCATGCAGTCACCCCCTGTCCTTTCAGGTGCACAGGCACCATCCTTCATGGTGACTCCAGTTTGAACATCTTTGAGTCTGTTTCCATCACTTTGTGAGGGAGGACAATAAACGTGCTCGTTCAAATGTGGGAAATATAATCTCTGCGTTATTGTATTGATGTTGAGTTGTGTATGTGTGTCTCTATGTGTGTACTACATGTATTTTTTAAAAGTTAGATTTGTTTAAATCATTTCTGATATAAGGAAAAGCTGGACTGGATGCAGTTCATTAAATTGTAAGAGATGTTAAGTGAAAGAAGTGTGAGGTAAATAGGAACTCTTCATGTTACTATCTCACATTTTGGGGCTTGAAAATTTTAAATTACTGTAAAATAAAATGTTAAAATAACTGACGTTACTCAAAAGCAGGAGAAATTATAAAAAGTTTCTGTCTACCTTTTTCCTAGTTTCCCTGTTAACATTTAAGTTTTTACGATACATTTGTCACACTTACAGAATTATTATGAGCAGACCATTATTAGCTCAACTCCTCGTATTATAGAGATTGCACTAATGGATTCTTTTTTTTTTTTTTTTTTTGAGTGCCAATTTATTATTTTTTTTTATTATTATTAATTTCATTGCATTATGTGACACACATTTTTTTTTTTTTGCACTGGAATTCCCCCCGCCCCTCCCCAAACCCTCCCCCTCCCACAGTGGATTGCTCCACCCCGCTGTATTTCCATAGTTCAAACTCAGTTGAGATTCTTTCATTGGAGGTTTTGACCAATCGTAAAGTCCAGCATCTAATTGTCCTGGCAAATTCAACGGCTTCCTGGTGAGACCATCTCTGGTCCAAAGGCAGAACCAGCAGAGTATCATCCCAATCAAGTAAAAAACTCAACCCAATATTTACAACCATTTACAGCATTATGGCATTAATTGACATGGTATTGATTAACCAATATGTTACTAGGAAAATGCATGTTCTCGACCACAACCTGTGACTTCCCCATAGACATTTCAACTTTGGTTTACATTCAACCATGGTCTATATACCTTAAAATGGCTATAGATTGCTATTCAGCTGTCTCTTGTCTTTTTCAATGTTAGTATTTAGCATTTTATAGCATTGAAGCGTGATTTTGCTGAACCTGGCTGTTTTTCGGGTAGTCCAACTCTATAACTTTAACAGGACAAATGTCAACAGTTCAGGTGAATATTTTTGGGAGGGGTGTGCAGAGAAATCCTCAACACCCCAGAGAGGAGTATCTGATCTTTGTGTCCCACCCAGTGAGTCACAAGTGCATCCCGGCTGGCCACTTCCTGTCTGCTTCCAAGCCTTCCCATCTGTTCTCTGTCTGTCTATTCTAACTTGTTTGTTCGTGTTTGTTATGAGAGGTTTCTGGAGCAATCCTGATGGTCCTTATAAAAGAGAGTGGGGACCCAAAGTTGGAAGCAGGCAAGGGCCAGAGGAAGCTCCCCTCCCTAGTTCCGAAGGAAGCTTACTGTTCTTCTGTTTCCGCGGACCGTCCAGGGATCCTGGCTGTCGCACCGATGTCCCTGAATCCTGCAAGGCAGGAATTGGGCTTCTTCCATCCCATATTGTAGGTCCAAATGGGGGTGGGCGACCTCAGAGTTCCTGGCCTCCGAAGGCACTCCTTTTCTCCCGTGGTCTCCTTGGCAGTAGGGATGTAGTCCTCGGTGGTCGTACTGATAGTCCTTGGTGAGGCTCCGGGAGTCTTCAGGGTTGGGACACAAGCCTCCTCCTGTCCCCCTGCTCCGCTCTAGGGTCCGCCACCGACTCTATGCGTATGACCTCCTGTTAAGAGGTTGTTAGGATTGCTCCTGATTCCCTCCACGTCTTTGTAGTTTTGCTATTGTCTAATGCTGACTCGAGACTGCTTTCTATGAGTTACCAGTTATGATCCTGATGGGTTATATTTCCCCCGTCTTCCTCACACCTACTGGGGTGATGTAAGATTTCTCTGCCCTCCCTCCCCATTTCCACGTGTCATAGGGCTTTACAACTTTGTTAGGTTTTACAATTCTTGATGTAGATCATAAGCAATCTGACTCATATCAATTGTTGGTTCATTGGTTACTTCACAATGTCTTATTGCTTGAGATACAGGCTGTTTGGGGTTGGAATAATGTTACTGTTTTCTGCATTGACATCATTTCATAACAGCCACATCATCACAACCACAACAACATCATCAACACCAGAGTATAGCACCCTGGTAAAATAATGGGCAGCTGAGTAACCAACACATGCTTAATTAAAAGGAAACACAGAAGTCTTTTGGGAAAAAATGATGCCATCGTCTGCTTCATGGCATCTTCCTCCTGGGTAACTACCCCTCTGATGGACATGGAACCAAGATAGGGGTGGGATTGCTTAATAGAGATGCTTATGCCAGTTTTTATCTGGGCTGTGTGGAGGGCTGGTCGGGTCGAGTCTGGCATCAAAATGCATCAATAATTTCCAGAGTTTGATGGGGGGCGGGACAGACTGGACAAGACAGCAGTAAAGTTTTTTATGTATGTCTGATTGCTCCCAAATAATCTCTTTCCACTACTAGAATTCAGCACTAATGGATTCTTAATATTCCACCTAGGATAGTACATTGAATTTTTAGTGGTTATGTCTCCTTAGCTTCCTGTGCGACAGTTTCTAACTTTCAAATTCTCATCGATGACCTAAAGAGTTTTGAGGCGTATTGGCCAGATATCTGAAATTCTGTTTTCCAATTTGGATTCAAGTGAAGGTTTCCTCAGGAGTGTATGAAGACTTCGTGCTTTGGGGATGCAGACCACAAAGTTCGTGAGGAGTATGGGGTTCCATACTCCTTGCAGCACACCAAGTGAACTTGCCACAAACTGGCACTTCCTATCATTGATGATGTTGCCCAGTTTTGTCATTGTAAAGTGACTCTCTTTCTCTCTTTGCCATGCTATTCTCTTTGTGAGTAAATCAGGAAGTTTAACCCACAATCAATGAATAAGGAGTTAAGCTCCATATCCTTGAAAGATAATATTTATATAAATTATTTAGAATTCGTCTGTAAGAGAGATTTTCTAATTCTCTCATTATTTAGTTTAATTATTTATTTGTGTGAAGATTATAATGTTTTATTCACCAATAACCTCCCAAACAATGTTTGCATGTAGTTACAACTCCACTAATAAATATTATATTTTTGACTTTTTATTTGAAAGGCAGAGAACAAAGAGAATAAGAGAGGGAAGAAAAAAAGAAACTGAGTGAAAAAATTTCCATTGACTTGTTTGTGTTCCAAATATCTACAATAACTAGAGCTGAATGAAGCCAAAGCCAGGAACTAGGAAATCAATCCAGATTTCCAAAGCGGTAGCAGGGATCCAAGTACTTGGCAACTTCTAGGGTATAATTTAGCAGGAAGTTGGAATCTGAAATGACACTGGGGCTTGATGTTCCAAAAGATGTCAAGCATTGTGTCAAAGCCCTGCCTGTCAATCAATAAATTTTAAATGAGCTAATATAACAACAGAGTCGAAAGTGTCACAATCAGATCTTCCCCAGTGACTTAAACACAAATGAATCAAAACAATTTGGTAATATCTTTTTTTATTCTAAAAAAATTGGGAAGTAATGTCTAGCCTATAGAATTATTGGAATGTATGCACAGTTCAGAGACTATGCCTGTGCTGCAATAACGCTGGCTATCCCTTCAGAGATGGTACCACTTCAGAAGTTCAAGTCTGGGAGAAACAGAAGTTTACAGCCATCCTTGTACACGTGTGTGTTGCTTGCTGACTATCTATCTATCTTGTATCCATGATAACCAGTTGTTAAAATGTTGAATATCAAATTATATATCAATGCATAATTTTTGAAGATAAAATAATTTTTCATTAACATAAAATATATTCAAACTTATAACATTCTGGTCATTTCTCTAATTTTTGACCCATATAGGGTTTAGTGCTCTTTTAAATGATAGAATAGAGGGAATAAAGTTATAAAAAATTTCCTTTTGGTGACATAAGTTTTTTTTCCTTCTTATGTTAGAATAATGAAATTATGAAGGTGGTAAATGAATACATGCTAGTAGCAAAGACAGAAGCAGAAAAGTTAAGGGCTGTTAAGATTTGAGACATAATGCACACAAAAATTTAGCTCCAAAAGAGAAATGGAAATAATGACTTTTCAGAGTAAGAGCTCCATTTGCTGTTTTACTTCAAAGGTAAGAATGTCAGTTGCTGGTATGTAATCATGTATTGAGATAGTGAAGGTGGTTATTTCAGTACTATCATTCATCTGTTCACAGGATTCTAATTTGGAGCACTGCCTTTGCTTAGCTTATCAAACTGTGAGTGGGTTAGTCTACAAGATTGTGCAGACACAGGGTTTACTATGCCAAACACACAATTTAGGACGTTGTTTCTTCCCACTAATTCAGGTTGTGGTTTTGCTCTGAATGGATGCTGATGTCCTCACAGCATGCTTCTTCTGACTGTGGTAAGATTTACCACCTGAGCCATCACCTCGTGCAGACACTGCTTAGGTGCTCTCATGACAAACGTACGTATCCTCTGCTAGAGAAAGAATGAGTCATGAAGGTTGGGAAGAGGAATGGGTCTGATTTGTACTTTCATGTTGGAAGGACTCACCAACAAGATAAAGGGTCAGGGAAAAGGCTGAACGAAAAGAGAAATAAGCCATCCTGATACCTGAGAGAAGAAATAATAGATGCCATGGTCCTGAAGTGGGAGAATCAGTCAAGCATCCAAGAAACCCGCAAATAATATAACATACATTTGAGCCTGGATATTTAGTATTTATAGCTAAGTTAAAGTTGAATAAAATTAGACATATTTCTTATTAAAAATAAGTATACGTAAAACAGAAATTGAATTAGAGATGTGCCATCCAAAGTTACTTTAAACTTCCGGACCTTCATTTATCACTAAAAGTATATATCTTACTTAACAAAATAAGTGTATGAAAATATTTCTCAGTCATCTTCCTTAGTAATACATTTTTGTTTACATTTAGTGATGTGATTTGACTCAAGAGTTTTAAGCTTATAGACTCTTCCCAAATGCACATTGCACTTACATGATATTGTTGGCTGTAGCCTTTTTCCAAAATAGTCACACACTACCTTCATGTAGCCAGATTGAGACTTGAGTTCACTTTTTAACATGAGAAATGTTCACATTGGATATTATTGCACTCCTAAGGAATGTTTGATATTTATAAATTTTTCAGTACTAAGATCTGATATTCATGACCCTTTTGGATTCATATTTGGATTTCTTTCAATGCTATGAAATGTTTTTTTTTTTCCTCAAAGCATTCAGATACAAAAATATAGGAATTCTAAATACAGACATTTTATTCTTTATCACCAATTCAGGGTTCACAGAGGCCTGTGTTTTCATTACAGCAGGCAGTCAGATTTCGACAGTGAGTGAATGTTATTCTGCACTGGTGGTATCTACAGGGACACATCCTCAGAAGAGTTATGCCTGCTGTGAACTCTATTGTCCTTTCTGTGAATTTCAGGCACCCTAAGGAGCGTCTTCTTTGTGGATGATAATCGGTGTATTTGGATTGAAAAAATATGGCCCTCTCCAGTGCACAGAAAAAGACACATTGACACACATCCATCCACTTACACACACACACACACACACACACACACACACACACACACACACACACATATGTGGATATATGAGTAATCCAATTTTAAAGTTAGGTCAATGGTTTAGTTCAGGGTAAGTAAGCTCCAAGTGCCTTGGGGAATGTTGAAAAGCAAATATACTTCAAGAACATTGGATTGATGTGATAAGGTGAAAATCAGTCTTAAATACTGCCTTTCAAGGTAATATGTTCTTTCCTGTTATGTAGTTGTAAGGGTTTCATATTTGTTTTATGTTGCTGTAACACAATGCTTGATGCTTAGTAGTTTCTAAAGAAAAGAGCATATTGTGGTTCATGATTGGGGTGGTGGGAGGGTCTAGTACTGGCCAGGGCTGTGTTGCTGTATTGCACAATGACAGAACAAAAATCATGCTGGGGCCCTGCGGCGTGGCCTAGTGGCTAAAGTCCTCGCCTTGAACGCACCCAGGATCCCATATGGGCGCCAGTTCTAATCCCGGCAGCTCCACTTCCCATCCAGCTCCCTGCTTGTGGTCTGGGAAGGCAGTCGAGGACGGCCCAATGCATTGGGACCCTGCACCCGCGTGGGAGATCTGGAGGAGGTTCCAGGTTCCCGGCTTTGGATCGGCGCGCACCGGCCCGTTGCGGCTCACTTGGGGAGTGAATCCTCGGACAGAAAATCTTCCTCTCTGTCTCTCCTCCTCTCTGTATATATGACTGTAATAAAATGAATAAATCTTTAAAAAAAAATCATGCTGGCTGCATACAAAAGGGGACTAAACACATGGCCAATCTTGCTTCATACAAGCTTCTTTTTCAAGAACTGATTTGGATCACTCATAACAACATCCAGCTCTTCCTTTCCAGGCGCAGTAGCTCTGCGGCCTAGCTGGGTCTTACACCTTAAAGGTTGTGTCACCTTAACAGTTAAGGATCAAGCTTCAAACACATGAAAATTTAAGGAAGATACTCAAGATCTATTTACATCACAACGTACTTTTTAGATAATTTCTAAGAATGGAGAAATAAAGTGTTGATATGTATTGAAAAAGAGAATAAATGTTTTTAAGCAAAGAATTATATTTTTAACTTTTTTTCTAAAATGCAAAAATACTACAATATTATATTGGGTATGTAACTGGCAAATAGATTAGCTTTTACAGGTAGGTAATGAAAGGTTTTTTTTTTTTTTTTCTGTCTGCAATATACGTAATTCCATAATGGCTGTTGTTTAGTAACTAACAGTGTGACAAGTGGATCATAAAATCCCTGAAAACTTTACTATAATCTTTTTTGACTCTTTCAGAGAAGGCTCCAGGATATTTAAAGGTGCTATCCTCACTCTGTGGAAAAATTTCAACCTGCTTGAGTCTTATTCTTTAAATTTGTTTTTATTTCTTTTCAGAAAGTGCTCAGTAATTTTGGCAGGATACACAGTATGGTGAATGGAACATTTGCAGCCTTGAGATTTCCAATGACGTGCCAGAGTCATGGCATTGTGGTGAAAATGGGTAGTAGATGTCATTGCAATCCTTTTCTTTTCCCAGGTGCTTCTCTTGATGTCCAAAAAAATTCCTCACTCCTTAGCTCTTAACATCAGTGTAGCATAACTTGTGGTAACCAGAAAAATAAAAATTAATTGAAATTTGGAGGCTTGAGTGACAGTATTTTCTCTATTTTAATATACCTGCAGTTGCAAAATATACCTTAGATTTAATAATGGTTTTTACAGAAAACAAACGATATTCAATAACTGCATCCAATATCAGATGTCAAATGCATTTACTTTCCTGAACCAGGATGTGTGTGTGTGCACACGTGTGTGTGTGTGTGTGTGTGTGTGTGTGTGAGAGAGAGAGAGAGAGAGAGAGAGAGGAGAGAATGAAGATGATGCATTTTGGAGTTAAGGCAGCATGCTACAGGTAGATGAATAATTTGGATGCTGTGGTATAGAGGAAGTATACCTGTTTCTGGATTGAGTCTTTCAGTGGAAAAGAACAAAAGAACATATTTTTTATCTTCCAATTAGTATTTTCAAATCACTGGAATGTTCTATATTTCAAAATTTGTAGGTGGAGTATGTGGATTCCAAATCTTGTAGAAAATGAGCTTTGCGGCTGTTGTTTTGTTTTCTTAGCTTTCTTTAGAACTACTAGAATCCTCTCAGTTTGAACTGCTAAACAAATCTGATGTCCCAAATTAGGTTCTTGTCAACAGATAAAGTAGTGAACTCAGCTTTTCTCTCTTAAGCACATGACTGCATTTCAGAAACTAACATTCTTACTGCTGCTTTTTCTATGTATCTATCTTATCTATCGTTTTTTGTTAGCTATCTGTAACTCTCCATCATAATATTGAAGATATGTCCAGGTGGATTTAGAGTCTGAGGCATGAAAACATTATTTTCTCTTATATGAGTTATCAATATCATCTCAGTCATCAATCACATCATAAACAATACTTAGTAGTCTTGAATTTTCCCTCTTTTTTGCTACTAATTTTAGGCAAGGGCTTTATTTTAGCTATGCCTTAAGCTTTCTATTTCTTGAGATGGGCAAAGAGGTAATAGGTATATATGATACTGACAGTGTGAGAGTTCATCTAAAGAAAACAAAGTTGTTAGCAGAACATGATTGCATATTTTAGGGTAGACCCCCTCCAAATAACCTTAAATGTAAGTTACTCAGAGGAACACATTTATTTACTTTGAAAAGTCAATTAAAGAGTTAGAGGTGCAGGTCCGGGAAAAGATGCCTCTCTGAAATGTAGTTTCACAGAGTTTTACAAGGATTAGGGAGTGTCCACAACAGACAAGCAGGGACTTGAGCCAGGGCTCTGAATGTCCATGCAGTGTAAGCAGCACAGTTCTTCACACACCAAATGCACAAAAACTGGTGGCTATCTATTTCTCTGGGTGGACAATTTTTTATTTTACTGTGGAAACTTCAGCTTAAGTATCTGTCTCCTTGGGCCCCCTTTATCTCAATCCCACATTCCTCATTACAAATGGGAATTTAGGTTAAAACACATCTTATTGATAAAAACTGTCCTCTAGTTTAATGTGTTTCCTCTAGTTTGCTGTGAAATTGTAATCAAAACATAGAGCTCAGAAATTCAACCAGACCAAGAGTATCAAAATACACAGAGGTTGAACTGCAGCATATCCTTTTAATAAGCCTAAAGATCTTTTTACGGCAATTTTCTTTTAAATCCATGTTTAGACATTTCTGGTCCACAGAAATTGACCTGCATTTCTGTCCCAGCGTATGAGATTCACAAAATGCCATCAAACTGGCTTTAGAAACACCAAGTTCTTCTATTTAGCCAATGGGCAATATCACCATTCTCTACCTCCCTACCTTTTAAGCCATTTAAAACACTTATTTTTTCAGTTTGAGGTTTTTCTACGTTAAAAGAGCTCTCTGAAAATATACCCCCAATGCTAGCATTTCCCACCACTCTAGTCTTAACTGAAGAGAAGCTATTTTCATTTGGGAAAACTCAGCCAGACAAAAGTCATTCTCAGTCAATTTTATAATGCTTCTTATAGTGGCAAAGAGCATCACTTCCTGCCTCTCTGATTTTTTTTCCCTCTATGCATTAATGAGTTCCTACTCTATAAAACACTAAGCTTGTTCCAGGAAGAATATTAGGAAAAGTAAAATATGTGCTTCTATTCCACTGGAGGCAAAAATCAGATTCCTACTTACACGGTAAAAATTTACAAGTCCCCACAACTTATTTTACACTTGCACAACAACTCTGGAACCCATCCGACACATGGTCTTCTCTCCATCACTGCTAAGGCTATGCATTATTCCTGCTAGCTTGTGCTTAAGTCTTTCAGCAGGTGCCTATCTAATCTTTCCCACCAAACTTAGTTCCAGATCAATTTCATCATTCCTAACTGTTTATTTCTGGTTCTTCACACTTTGCCCCCCATGTGGACACTTCTTGTTCCAAAAGAACCAACAATACAGCACTGAAACTTTAAAGGCAGTGGGAGATCCTTACAGTATCCAAAAAGACTATACTTACATTATTCTGATTCCTCACTTAGGTCACATATTCCTGCATGTGAAAGACACTCCCACATAATCTCTGTCTAAATTCAGAAGCATATTGATGCTTCACAACCCTTACCTACCCTCTGAGAAGGGAGACTGGGTTCAACTACCTGACTCAGATAAACATTCAAAAGCCAAAGTTCCTTCAAATTAAATGCAAGATCACCATGGTATTTCTTTATCCATTCCATTATTGAGATATAAAGTAAATTCCCATAAAAATGTAAAGCTTTTGAATAAGTTGTTTATTTTACATGAGAGAGAAAGGGAGAGAGACCAGTTTTTTGGTTTTTTTTTTTTTTTTTTTGAGATGAGGGACTATCTTTATTGTATTGCTTGAATGCTAATGTAGTTATGTAACCCTGTCACAATATTGTCATTTATCATATCTTGTTGAATGAATGGATAACTGATTGTTAAAACATACATGCTAGGCTACCCCAGAAGTTACATACAAATGCGCGACCATCTCAAAAATTCAGAAGACACCTGTGTGGGCTGAGAAAGGATGTGTGGTGGGGTGTGGTTGTCCACTTATGCAGGCAATTAATTTTCAACATAATTAGCCATTCAATTGCCCATTTACATAATATTGATGAATCTGAATTCATAATTAATCTTAATTTTGCTTAAAGCATTTTATCTCTATAGCTCCAAGCCTATTTTATCAGCAGTAGCTTCGAATTTTTCAGTGAATTTACCACCAAGGATAGTCACATACACATTCATACAAAAGACTTGAAAATTTAGAGAAGGCATATCAGCCACATCAGCTTTTTTTTTTTTGTATTTCATCAAAGATTTCTTTGTTGTTTTGTGGATAACTTTTACAATTCTTATTTTTTTTGTTTTATCCCTAGTTACTTTTATTCATTTATAATCTGCTAAGCTTCTGATACTTGGCAAATTTCATATGTCTCTGGATCTTCCATTTGCACTGTGCTTCACACATGCTGAGTTCCAAATAATTAATTTTTGATTTAGTGGTAATAGACATCGAATCTTAGATAATTTTTGCCTCTACTTGTGTATGCTAAGCATTATCATAGCAATGCTTCTAGAAAACAGGAGCTGAATATTAAGTAAATGATCAGAAATAGCTGGTTTCACAGAGGCATATTGAAATACTAGTTTTGTAAGAAATTAAGCTCCTCCACTTTTGATCTGTTTATGGCCTGGGAAAGAAGTGGAGGACAGCCTAAGTCCTAAACTGAATCCTGAATCCAGATGGGAGATCTGGAAGACGCTCCTGTTTCCTGGTTTCAAACTGACTCAATCCTGGCTATGGTGGCCATTTGTGAATGAACCAGAAGACAGAAGATTCTCTCTCTCTCTTCTCCTCCTCCTTCTTCTTTCTTTCTTTCTGCAAATCTACCTTCCAAGTAAAATAAACACTTTAAAACAAGATTTGTCATTTCTCATACTTCGTAGTAGCTCAACTCCGGCTGCTGTGCTCATTGGTGGGGATGAACCACAGGATGGAAGATTTTTATCTCGGTACTTCTCTCCTTAAATCTGTCTATCCAATTAAGATGAATACAGAGAGAGACAGGGAGAGAGAGAGAGAGAGAGAGAGAAGGAAAATAAAAAGAAGTAAAGGAGCCTGGATTTGAACTGACCCTCTGATAGGGCTGATAAATCCAAGTGGGGCATAGTTTACTGAGTTACAACATCCACCCCCTCTTCACCTTTTGAAATCAAGTGAGGGAACTGATGGACCCAGGTATACTCAGTATCACCATATCTGAGTTATTTTCCAGCAATTTCATCAAAGATTTGGTTTACCAAAAACTCAACCCATGTAAAGAAACACTGACAAAATGTCAGCATAGATGAAAACAAGGAAAGAAAGAGAAAGTAAGAAAGAGAGAAAGAGAGAAAGAGAGAAAGAGAGAAAGAAAGAAAGAAAAAGAAAGAAAGAAAGAAAGAAAGAAAGAAAAGAGAGGGAGAGAGGGAGGAAGGAAGGAAGGAAGGAAGATAAATGGTAGATTATGGGAGTAACTATCCAGCCGTGCGTGTGGAATGAGAGTGGATTATACGAGCTTGTACTTGGAAATGATGAGACTGATGTTTCTTTATTTCTGTTTATTATACTCTGTAGTTAGGATTAGTATCTTTAATAAAACAGAAGCAAAACAAACAAAGCAGCTTTAGAAGTATGATATTTCATTTTCTATTGTAAACTTATTCTGGGGATATTTATTCCAGGCCTTTGCTACTAGCTTTATGATGTCTTCAGTGGCATAAACACGTCAGAAACTCAGCAGATCTAGTTTCAACATAATTAATATGGATTCTACACCTCTAGATGATTTTGCTACATTCCACTATTAGAGTTAGCAGCAGCAGGGAACAGAAAACTCATATAATCATTTTTTTCCCTCTTTTGAAGGGACTTATTGACAAAAATGTCATTCTAATGCAATCATACTATGTTAAAAATACAGGGGATCATGGTCCTTTTAATAGGTGACAAGTATCAAATTAAAAATTGCTGTTTATTACTAAGGAAGAAGGGTAGAATGGATCGGGAGAGGCAAAATGAAATCTCTTGGTTTATTGATTTTCATCTTACGTTGCTTGACTATGGATTAAGTGCTATGATGTCTTTATGAGTTAGTCTGAAGCAGAGCTGGATTGAAGAAACCAGACTACTTTTTAAAATTCAGTTTGGTTCAATGAGTATTCATGAGTACCATATTGGTAAAGTCTTGTGAAAATAAGAAATGATTCCTTCCTGGCTGTGGAGAACATTGACTGCACTGGGAGAATAGGAGAATAAAGAAATAGTTTTAGAATGATGCTACAAATCCATTGGTAGAGGGAGAAATTAATATCCAAGTACTCGTTAATTCATGGATTTATTTATAAGGGAAAAACTCTCACTACAATGCTACATTTTGTGAATTTTCCTTTATGATGATAACATGAGAAGAAATTTTTAAGAATACAGAAGTATATACATCTGGTCTTGTAACTTCTCTCCTGGCATTTTCAGCACTCATTTCTAATTGAAGCTCATAGGTACTGCTTTTCTTACACTTGATTAAAGAAGTGCCTTTTCAGACTGCTCTTGGCAAGTCTCAGGATAATTCAAACCTTAACTTATCCACAGTTATTTACAGTTTCAATTATAAATCATTAGGCTTCCTGTTCCCAGGAATTTGTTAAACAATAAAATGACCTCTAAATTTCAACATTCACACCTAATAATGAGAAGATAATTTCATACATTTGTTAAGTGTTTGAAGTGTTGATATCTTCTTGTTAAAAGCACTGGATGGCTTCAACTCTGTATGACTAAGTTTACTTCCTCCAGGCCTCATTAAAATATGATTTAAGCTCACAGATACCATCACAGAGATTATTGTATAGAAATGGTTCACAACAATCAAAATTTAACTTAACCAGAGAATTAGCTTGAATGCCTCTTTGTCTGTTGCCTTAACTCCAGACAACTGTATTATGACTAAAAGCTTCCCTTTATATTTATTACAGTTAGAATTTTATTATTTAGATATTTGTTTTCACACTTTCATGTTATGTGTAACACTCACATAGAAAATCATACAAAATATATATATGAATTACTTAAAAGCCTGGGAGGTCAAAAATGGGACATTATCTTGACTAAGATGCCTGTTTTATGACCCATCAAATCAGTATCCTCTCCTTCACCAAAAATATAATTTTTAGTGACTTCTCAAATAGCAATATGATTTTTGGTTGTGAATCAGTATGCATTATATTTCTGCTTTCCTCCCTTGCCTTAGTATTAAGATTAGGCTATGCTTACCTTTTTTGGTCAATAATCTTTTTTGTAAATTCCATTAGTTTGTCTAGTCATGTATTAAGTTGCTCATTTTTTATCATTTCACATTTTACTAATATTTCTTCAGTTGCATTATTGTGTTATTTTACCTATAGTGTATGTTTTTATTATAAATTTCAGATCCTGGTAGTGTTGCTTATTATACTTTCTAGGTTTTTGCTAAAATACCTTGTCATGTCTTCAGATTTTAAAAACATGATTAACAGTAATAGTTTTAGCTTTAGGAAAAGAGTTGATATCAGTTATTTCATAGGCTTTAACTAAAATGAGTTACAAATACATTTTTGTAATAATAATATCTTTGAATTTGGCAGATTCCTTATATTATAAATGGAGCACAGAAATACTGTAATACCAAGAAAGTCAGTGTAGCAAATTGCTATCATAAACTTTTAGGCACTGAGTGCATTTTGGGAAAGGCTAGCGTTCTTACTGTTATAAATCTATTTATTATGAGATATTGTTTTATAACAATGAAGAATACGAACTATTGAGTCATAAGTCTGGGGCTCATATCCCACATCTGAAAATTGCATGTTTTTAAAGCACTCTTTTCTTCAGATTTATTTATTTTTATTGGAAAGACAGATTTACAGAGAGAAAAAGAGACAGAGAGAGAAAGATTTTCCATCTGCCTGTTCACTCCCCAAATGCCCCAAAATGGCCAGAACTGAACTGATCTGAACCCAGAAGCCAGGAACTTATTTCAGGCCTCCCAAACAAGTGCTGGGCTGCAAGGCTTTGGGTCATCCTCACTGCTTTCTCAGGGCACAAGCAGGGAGCTGCAGGGAGAGTGGAGAATCTAGGACACAAACCAACGCCCAAAGAGAATACCTGGCACATGGACGGCAAGGATTTTAGCTACTAGTCTATCATGATAGGTCCTAAAACTCACTATCTTTTAATTATTTAATTATTTGATTATTTATTTTCATTTGTTTTTTATATTTACAGAGAAGGAGAGAGAGAGAAAGTTCTTCCATCCATTGGTTCAGTTCCCAGAATTGAGCTGATGCAAAGCCAAAACCCAGGAGCATCTTCTGAGTTTGTCACACAGGTGCAGGGGTCCAAGGCATTGGGTCACCGTCCAGGGCTTTTCCAGTCCATAAGCAGGGATTTGGATGAGAGGTGCAACAGTTGGGACACGACCCTGTGCCACTATGGAATCCTGACAATTACAGGCTTAGGCAGGGGATCAACCAGGGAGTCATTGCACAGCCTGAAACTATTTTTTTTTCTTTGCCTCAGATGAGCTGTGAGTACTTTAAAATTTACTGCATGTGAGTGAAATGGCCATCTTTTCACTCAATTATTATTTATAACCATTGTCTATTCTCACCAAACTAAGGTCTTTTTGATTTTATTTCTTTGTAAACTTCTCATTTGGTGAAATATCAAGCCTTTTACTATATTGTAAACTTAAAATATGCGGCCTCCAGAAGAGAAAGAAAGAAAGAAAGAAAGAAAGAAAGAAAGAAAGAAAGAAAGAAAGAAAGAAAGAAAGAAAGAAAGAAAGAGTCCTAGTGCAGTGGCTCAGCTGGGTATTCCTGCTTGTGGCCTGGGAAAGCAGTCGAGGACGGCCCAAAGCTTTGGGACCCTGCACCCTCATGGGAGACCTGGAAGAGGCTCCTGGCTCCTGGCTCCTGGCTTCAGACTGGTTCAGTTCAGACCATTGTGGCCATTTGGGAGTGAACCAGTGAACAGAAGACCTTTCTCTCTGTCTCTCCTTGTCTGTAAATCTGTCTTTCCAATAAAGGTAAATAAATAAATGAGAGAGAGAGAGAGAGGAAGAAAGCACGAGGGGAGGAGGAGGAGAACATCTTTATGTTCTTGAATTTGTGTTACAATTCACATAGATTTTTTTTTTTAAAAAAAGTATTGTGTAAAAGAATGAAAGGATACAAAAAGAGTATCTTTAACTTTAGGTTTTGCTTGAAGACATAATTGTTCTCTGTTGTGAGAAATGCTGACTGTATTACCTGTACTGAGAAGTTACACACAACTAATGGAGTCCCTAATTAGAGAATATTGAAACAGGGACAAAGTGAGCACAGAGCAATGGCATTGCAGAGGATGGCCACATTAGGTGGCAGGCAGTGTGATGTTTCCTCTGGGGCTCTTCTGCTAAACTTGTGTGACTTTTTATATTAATCCCATAAAAAGAATGGATAAAATTAGGAGATACTTTATAATACATGTTTTCATGTTGATTCTTTTCCATATAATTACTGGTGAATTAAATTACATAGTGGCTACTTAACAGATAAAAATAATCCCTCAGTGATAATATTCAGCCAAATGGGTTAGAATGGCACAATAGTTTTTGGAATTAATAACTTTCATAGCTCTTAAATATGCCACTTATATTTGTAAATTACCATCTCAGTTGCATGATTTAGTGAGAGTTTGACTATTGGATATTTTCTAGAACTCCAATATACTCCATTTCTTTTCTGAAAATCACAAAGAATATCATGTCAATATATATGAATATCTTGTTCCTTCCTAAATTGAGTATTTCCCTGTGAGATGTATCTTCCATATTTATTGGAATATTCATGGGAAAAAGTCCAGTGGTAGTTATTAATGATTCCATAACATAATAAAAGTGAAAAAAGTGTTTAGACAAGATCAGAAAGCAGTGAATATAGAAAAATGTAGTAAAATTTTATACTAAACCAAATTTTTGTCACTTATTAAACTATTATTATCTCAGCCTGCTAACTTATTGTGCTCATCGACTGGTAATTTATCATTGTATTTATTCATTTGGTTTTAGGTAAACCGATTGACCAAAAAAAAAGTATTTCTTTGGAGTGATTAAATTATTTCTTTTTGCTTTGCTTTTCAGGTTAAACACTTCATTATTGACAACAGACCAATACTCTGAGTATTGATGGGGAGAAGTAGGTTAGTGAGGTCACTATACTATCAGTGAACATTAATTTTAGCAATATCTTCTCTAAAATATCTTATCTAAAGTAACTTCTCTAATTTCAGATTCTACAGAATTGTGCCATTTAAAAAATGACTTAGGAGTATTTTAATGGGAGCACTAAATTTTGAAAATTATTTACATTTAATCATAATATTTAAAAAGTTGATATTAAGACAAAACAAATTCAGGCCAATTTTCCACACTGAGTAGACTGAGGGAGGAAGTGAAGAGACAACTAATAGAAACAATGCAGTGCTTAACTGATATTTTTCCCTCAAAAATTATTCTGTCATCTTGGAAGCAGAAAATGTAACATCTGTATATAAAAGTGATAATTTTCTACATGACAAAATACAGCATAAAACATCAACATATTTTAAAAAATCACTTGTGAGAATTCTCAAGACATATGGTAAAATAAATGTAGTAATTTATAAAAATAAAATTCTCCTACAAGTTAAGAAAATGAATGGGAGAATTATTTGGTACAGAACAAATATATATATAACACCAAAACAGACCAGAAACAAAAATAGAAATGCAAATGGAAATAAATGTATAGAAAAACTCCTAATCTGAAATAAATTCAAATTAAGGAATAACAATATTTCATTTCCACCCATAACAATGAGCACAATTAGCAGACTGACATGATTTAATTATTTCAAGGATGAAAAAAAAGTCTTTTTTATACACTCTATGGAAGTCAAATTGCAATAGTTTTAAAAATATAATCTGATAATATTTACTAGAGCTAAGAATATGCATTCATTTTGATATAGTGGCAGATTTTCATGAATATCTTAAAGACATAAAATACATTGATGTACAATGTATTAGAAAAGACTGTGGAAATCAACATTATGCTCTGTGACAAAACCTGAAGATAAATTTAAATGCTCAGTAGCAGAGAAACGTTGAAGAAATTATGATTTAATTCCTATGTGAACCGTAGGATTTTATGAAATTGATAATATACAGTGTAAAACAAATAAAACCATGTTCTGAAGAATGAAAACAAAAATTACATTCTGAGGATACACTATCATATCTTCCATGTTCCTCTAAGAGGAGGCAAATTTGCTGCTGATTTCCTTTTGGAAAACCCAGCACGCAGTTGTTAAGAAGTTAATTTCCAAATTCTATTATTTCTCTTTGCTGAAGTTTATTTGATATTCTCAGACCTAGAAGATTCTATATTTTCATGTCAAGGGCACCAGTTTTCAATGGCTGATGTAACAAATTACTTCACTAGAACACGATTGGAGGTCAGAAAGGCAAACCAGGCTGCACTGGCCTCACATCAAGGTTTCCAGAGGCTGCCTTCCTTTTGGTACTGTCTGAGAGGCAGTGTTTTCCCCTCCTTCCAGCTTTTGCAGGCTGACGGTGCTCCCTTGCCTCCCAAAACCATCAATGGCCATTCTAATTTCTGTGCAATTATTCCATTCTGACACTTGAAACTTTGCCTCTGAATTTGATTGACTGGATCCCTCCAAATGTGTGATAATCTTGATATTTTAAAGTCAGCTAATTATAAGACTGGCAAGTTTAATTGCATCTAGTTACTTTGTCATGTAACTTATTTACAGATTCTGAGAAGTAGGAAGTAGACATCTTTCTGTGACTATGAGTTTATCTATTACATTGTTTTGCTGTACAGGACAAAAATGGATCACGGAGAATCAGTGAAATGACGAAGCTTTTTCAAAAGGTTCATTTTCATTTCACTTAGAGAAGGTGAGACAGAGAGAAGACAGAGATACTGACAGAGAGACAGAGTGAGAAAAAAGAGAATCTTCCACCCTCTGGTTCATCCACAAACGGCTACCATAGCCAGAGCTGAGCAAAACTGAAACCAGGAGCCAAGAGTTGTTTCTGGGTCGTCTATGTGGATGCAGGGATCCGAGGGCTTGGGCCATGCTCTGCTGCTGTCCAAGGCCATAATAAGGGAGCTGGAGCAAAAAAATGGAATAGCTAACAATTGAACTGGAGCCCATATAGCACAGCAGCTGGAGTATTAGCCTGTTGAGCCATCTTGCTGGCCTGGAGATGATAAATCTTTTAGGAAAACTACTGTCTACATCAGTAATTTGTATACTGCTTTTTAAAATTTTACGTTCAAGGAAATGAGATGTATGTGCATATATTTAGTAACAGGTACATAAATGCTTGTTTTGGAATTTAGATATTCAAACATTTCTAGAATTACTAATTTCAGTAATTATTCCAGAGTTACTTTTGTCCCTTTTAAAACAATTCTGTATTATTAAAATGCATTCTTTCATTAACTCTTCATTAAAAAAGGAAAGCAATGTTTGTTCTTTAAGTAAGAAGGGTAATTTAATTCAAAAGTAATAATCCCTGGGTCTGGCGCAATAGCCCAGTGGCTAAATCCTCACCTTGCATTCACTGGGATTCCCTATGCACGCCGATTCTAACCCTGGATGCTCAATTTCCCATCCAACTCCCTGCCTGTGGCCTGGGAAAGCAGTAAAGGGTGGCCCAAAGCCTTGGGACCTTACACATACGTGGGAGACCTGGAAGAAGTTCCTGGTTCTTGGCTTGGTATCAGCTCAGCTCCAACCATTTGGGGAGTGAACCAGCAGATGAAAGATCTTTCTCTCTGTCTCTCCTCCTTTCTGTAGATCTGTCTTCCCTATTTAAAAAAAAGTAATAATTGCTTTTCATGAAATATGTTTTTGTTCAATGAAGTATGCTCCATTTCTCTAATATATGAAATGAATATTGATGAATTTGCTTCACATACACTTCTAGCTTCACAGTTTGTGATTTAAAGATCTTCCTTTGTAAAGCAAAGAAATAAATATTATATTTTAAAATCTATTCCAAGTGTAGAGAGACAAGGAGGCAGAGGGGGAGAGATTTTTCATTTGTAGGTTTGCTCTGTGAATGCCCACAACAGCTGTGGCTAGAGTAGGCCCAAGCCAGAAACAGAAACACAAAGTTAGTCCTGACTTCCCACATGAGCATCAGGGTCCCGTGCCCTTGAGTCATTACCTGCTGCCTCACAGGTTGCGTACTAGTAGGAACTTTGTTGAGTTGGACAGAGCTCACTCTCGAACACAGACACTCCAGTATGGGGTGCAGGCATTTCAAACAGTGTCCAGAGTCTTAGCTGCTGAGCCAAATGCTCTCCCCAACAATAGACTTTCTTTCTACTAATTTCCATGTTTATTTGATGTTTATACAAGGATAACAGAGTAAGTGTAGTTCATAGAATTCTAAGAATATGATATCCCCTTCTTTCTGTCACCCTTCCTTGCCTTCCTCGCTCCTTCTCTATCTTTTCTTTTTTCTGTAACTTAATGGACTTCAATATCTCCAGCACAGGGACAGCCTATAACACTCCGTTAGTCTGAACTGATCTTGCCTTCTGTTGTATATGAGACTGGTTTCCTCTAATTGTAAAGGCTTCATTCCCTTAGAAGACATCCCTGACCACTGTGTGAAGACCAGTTCATCTCCGTTCATAAATAAGTTGGCCTTCGATATTAGTTTTTGTTTTCCAGTAGAAAACTATCCCTTAATGAGCAAAATAAATCTCAATTTGTCATCAGTTACTCAAGTTATTGACTAGCTCAAGATTTTGGAGTCAATACATGAATGAGCTTCCAAGTAGCGCATGCCTAGAATTCTCACAACTATGGTTTAAGATGTGTTATTCCTCTATTCCTTTAGTGGCTGGCCTTCTTTTCCCAGATTAACTTCAGGAAGGTGGCAGGTGTCTGAGTCTGCTCTCGCTTCCATAATAACCTACCATCATCTGGGTGGCTAAAACCACATTTATTTCTCACAGGTCTGGAGGCAGAGAAGTTCAAATTAAAAATGTGTTAACACATTGCGTCCTTGGTGAAAGTTCTTTTCCTGACTTGCCAGTCACTACCTTCTTGATGTGTGTCTCTCATGTGGGGGCTGCCCCCATCATGGGTTCTGCTCTCATGACCGCATCTAAACTGAAGTTCTTGTAAGAACTCATCTTCTGATACCATCACATGAGGGGTTAGAACTTCAACATACAAATTTTGCAAAGACCTGGACTTCTTCTCTTTTGTGATATTATAACATAGTGTCACAAACTGAATTATTAGCAAAGAAACATATTGGTTCATGACTTTGGAGGCTGGGAAGTCCCAGATCAAGTTCCTGGAATCTTGAAAGAGACTTCTGGATGTGTCATCTCATGACAGAAGGCAAAGGAAGGAGAGAGTGGGAGGAGACTGAACCCACACAAACCATTCCCAGTATAACATTAATCCGTTCCTGAGATTGAAACTCTAGTGTCTAATCATCTCCCCCTCATCTCTGTCCTGTAGTTGTTAATATTGTTTCATTAGGGATTCAATTTCCAACAGGGGTGTTTGGGGGAACATATTCCAACCATACCTCATCTTCAACAGTAGGCTTCCTTTATAATTCTTAGAGTTTGTAACTGTCTTCAGATATTTTATGACTACAGCAGTGATTCTCAGTTGAATCTGGTTGCCATTTCGGCTATCTCAAATTACTTTCTGAGCATCTCTCTAGAGCAAGGCTTCGAATAACAACACATGTACTGAGAAATATTTTTTCTGGATTTCTGATGTATCTGTAAATGTATTATTCTTGCATTCTTTCCTGATTGATTGATTTATTTGTTTATTTAGCTTTCAAAATGGAGACATTATTAGCACATGCTATTCTCCAGAGCCAAAAGAAGGAAAGGCTGCTGTCTCATAGCTATGTGATCTATTCTATCCAGGGCCCCAAAATTTCTTACCATTGGGCAAGTTTAGAATTCCCTGCAACTCTGTGCCTTCCTGATCATGGTAAAAGGCTGAAATTGAACTACATTTTACCTTGTCAAGTCTATTAGATGAGCCCCAATCTCTGCTAACATGTTCAGATGCTCTTGAGAAAGGTATCAGGCTGTACGATTTGGACTACTCTGCTGCAGGATTTTCCTTTGTTCTTTCTGTTTTTAAAGATTTATTTCATTTTGATTGGAAAGTCAGATATAGAAGAGATGAAGAGACAGACAGGAAGATTTTTCATCTGCTGCTTCATTCCCCAAGTGGCCACAATGGTCAGGCTGAGCCAATCTGAAGTCAGGTGCCCAAAGCCTCCTCTAGTCTCCCACACAGGTGCAGACTCCGAAGGTTTTGGACCATCCTCTACTGCTTTCTCAGGCCATAAGCAGGGAGCTGTACGGGAAACAAGGTCATCGGGATTAGAGCAGGTACCCATATGCATTCCTGGTGCGTGCAAGGCGAGGACTTTAGCACTAGGCTACCACACTGGACCCCTTCCTTCATTTTTGAGGCTGAGATTCAGGTTTGTCTGAGTTGGTGTTTGAGTATCACTTGCTAGACGTTTACTTTTGTGAATGGTCCCTGGAGACCACAGAGGAATTGCCATCCTCCACAAGCCCTATTGAAGCTGCATTCACGAGGGCTGAACCTCTAGCCAAGCACTTCAAATCTGTGCGGAGCTGCACAGAAGAGCTGGAGAGTCCTTGTTCTTGGCGCTATTTCTGCTCTCTGGTATTTCTGAAGCCTGCACTGATCTCTATGTTAAAACTCGCGCTTCTGTCCTCAAAGTATGCCATCCATGGTCATGTTGCAAAGACTCATGGTGTCTGTTTCTGAGGATGGTAGTAACTAAGTCTGCTGATTGATGGGACCCATATTAATGAGAATCCAGGGTTGCATTTGATTATCATGCTCTAGAAATACAATTGTGCTACTGGAAAAACTTGAGATCGGTGGGAAACAAAAACATCACGTTACTTTACCTTATCTTTCAATGTGATTTATGATAGAACTGGAACTTTCCTATCAATTTTGAATGGAAAAAGTCCAGTCTTTTCTGGAATGCCTTAGAATTCCACTTTCATTTCTGATGTAAATTTCTGTTCTCTTTTTCTACACTCTCTAATTGACCTTGAATTCTATGAGGGCGCAGGGTTGGTGAAAGCTCTAATCCTGAGGCATCACCATCTTCTTCTTTTTAGATGCAAAATGACAAAATAAAAAACAAATAACTGTTGCTCACTTTAATTTGTATTTCTGCCCAACAATAATTTTCAGTATTAGTACATCCCAAATATTGTACATCCTGTACATGTATGGTGAATTCTTAAATTTACTCTATATTAAAATTTGAATGAGCGTAATTTATCTGCCAATTCCAGAGTCACAGCCTCTGACTTTTCCAGGGTGTGGGAACTCAAAAACAAAAAAAAGGAAAAGCAAAGAAATGAATGTCTTTGGTGTCACTAAGCATCTGATTATAAGAATTCCTTTTACAACTGTTAATGTAGCATTTACATTATAGTAGGTGTTATAAGTAATCTAGAACTGATTTAGGTTATATGAGAAGATGTGTCTACATTGTATGAAAACACTAGGTCATTTTCTATAAGGAACTTGATTGTATTCTATAAGGGATAGATTTTGTCCCTGGGGTCACAGCTGCTCAAATGTGGGCCTTGTCCTGCGGGTGCATGTGCATGCTTGAGAGATTCTGCAGAACCTTCCAAATATTCAACTTCTGGGTCCAGGAAATGTGTTCTGTGTGATCTTGTTGAGTCCCCCTAACTGCTGCCTTAGTTAGGAGACTCCCTAGGACCCACAGCAGTTCAGCAAGTTCACTGACCAAGCAGATGTCCAAGAGCACTTGAAAGCCATCTTTTCCCCCTTTTGATTGATACCAAATCTCTTTGAAGATTCTCTTGATGACTTCCCCTTGCTGAATTCAAATTGTGTGAACATAAGAGAGGTGGAAGTAATGCGCAGAGTGGCTAGAATTGTGTCTCTGTATCCATGAGCTACACACTCCTGGCTTCAGCCAACTAGAGACCCAAAATATTAAAATTAAATTACCTTTGTACTGAACACATACATGCTTTTTCTGTCTTTATTCCCTAAGTAATAGATTATAGCAACAATTTACAATGTGTATATATTATATTATGTATTATAGTTAACCTAGAAATGACACAAAGTGTGTGGAAGGCTGTGTGTAGGTTGTTAAATACTGCCATTTAATATAAAGGACTTGAGCATTCAAAGAATTTGATATCAATAAGGGGGTCCAGAATCAATCCCCTGTGGATTCCAGTATATTCTCTGAACATCTATTTCTATACAAAAGATATTATAACATCTATTCTAAAATACAGAAAGAGAGTTCATGCTTTGTGTGGGATAACTTCGGAAGAATTTGCTTTGACAGTTTCCCCATTAAGGCTATTGTATCGACTTTTAGGATTGTTACAAAATCTAAGAAAATATCCACAGCACATTCAAAATGGTATATATACTTCTTTAGTTTTATCAGGACTCAATCCTTTATCTAAATAATGTATTTATTTGAGAGGCAAATACATACATTAATATATTTTTGAAAGGCATGTATATATACATATACATATATATATATATATATATATATATATAGAGAGAGAGAGAGAGAGAGAGAGAGAGAGAGAGAGAGAGAGATACAGAGACAGAGAGCAGAATGAGATAGATTTCCTACCTCCTAGCTCATGCTCCAAATGCACTCAACAGCCAGGAAGAAGTCAGTCTGAAGCCAGGAGCCAAAAACTCCGTTCAAATCTCCCCTGTGGGTGTCAGAATAAGAAGCATTCAGATTGTCTGTAGGGAACTGGATCAGAAGTGGAACAGCTGGGACTTTGAAAGGTGCTTTGATATGGGATAGTTGTATGACAGAGATTCAACCTGCTGTGCCACAACACCAGTACTCCAAAAGAATTCTTTCTGACTAGATGTGAATGTGAATCAAATACTCTGCATGCAGTTTAAACCTGTGCAATGACTGGAAAATTTTTGCACCATGTAGTTTCTGGCTGTGTACAAATTACCTGTTGCTTTCCTTCCACCCAGGTGCTACTGGTTCTAGGTGCTGTAAAATTGGCTCGCCCTGTGTACTGAGCTCTTTGTCTGCGTCATGACACTCACTGTATCTGAGCGGTACCCTGTTTCTGGAAAAGCGTTCCATCCCATAACAATCTAAACACATGCAGACATGACTAAAAACTACAGAAATACGCCTTGTTACTCAATACAAATCTACCCTAAATATAACTTGCTAAATTCAATATAAAAATATCCTCAATTCAACTTTCAAATTAGTGGATCCCTATCACGCCTACAAGCACTCCAAGTTCAGAGTAGAGATAGGGTTGGAAGGAGTTGGTAGTCCTTGGTGAAAACATCTTAGGTTTGCTTAATTTACAAAATGTCTTGAGCATGCAAGTACTTCTTTAGATCTTATTGGTACATTGACAGTCTCTGATGCTGAAATTTAAACCTACCTCTGCTTCCCAACACACTAAGTACCTCCAGTGTAACTGAGCTTAGATTGCTTCTCTGAGGCTCAAGTCCTCTTGTGAAATCGAGCATCCTCTTTTGCCTCCTTAGCCTTCACAAAAATGTGCTCTTAGCATCTGAGACACTTGGGTCCTTTAGTTACTCCTCCTTCAGCCTCAAGGCCCTTCGGGAATAGTTAGAAAGACAACATGGTAAATTTGACTTTGATCCGGGAGAAACCTCAACGTTCAGATAGATAGCTGTGATAACAACTGAATTTGGGCTTAAGTGCTCTACATGCTGCAGATGTTTGTGCTCCAGATCTCTGTTGGTCAGGAGCTTTGAGGACGGCTAGGGTAGGCAACCCGTTCACTTGAAGGAAATGGAGTGCTTCTGTGTGACTCCCAGCTCCCTTGTTGATTCCAGATTCCAGATTCCAGATAATGTGTGCTCTGGGAAGCATTCGGTGAAGAGTCAAGTATTTGTGCCACCGCCCTCCATTCGTGAGATCTGGGTTAAGCTTGTAGCTCTTGTTCAGGCTTGGCTCAGCTCCTGCTGTTGCAGGAACTTAGAGTTGATCAGCATACATAATATATCTCTGTGTCTGTCTTTCGGGCTTCCAAACAAAATAAATCCATTTTAAAAAGAAAAAGTTTCAGAAATGTCCTTTAGGATCATATTGGTTGATATGATACAGAAATTTCTGCATGCCCATGTTAGTATTCCATTTCATTTTTAATCATCTAGACCAAAAATTAAATCTTGAAATTACTTTTAGACCTTTGAAAATGTTATTGTCAAGACACTTAAATGGGCTGATAACACTTGCACTTGCAATTTTAAATGAAGGCAGCTTCTGAGGAGTCTCAGATTAAAATTCTAGTTTCTTCATCCCATTAGGTTATGGGTGGAATACCAAAGTCAAAAAGACCTCTCTTCAAGTATGGGAATAAAATATTCCCCATCACACTGGTTTCTGTCATTGCTTATTTTTTCATTTGCATTTTTGAATTTGTAATTTAAATAGTGATTACAGATAGACAGTTATGCAAATGTGTGTTGTATATTTGAAATGCATTTAAATGACTCCTATCTTTGAGGCATTTTAACAGAAACAATATCATTTCCCTGTTAGCAGTAAATTGTCTTCCCTTATAATGTCATAAATAATGGTCATATTTAAAATAGGGAACAGTGATAGACTACTACTAATATTTCAACTACAGTTTGAGAAAGAGATGCATATGAAATGAATTCTTTATAACTTGCCTACCAAGTTAAAATCAGCTGCTTTTTTTGTGATGTAAAAAATATCAAAGACAATGCTAGAATTAACACAGGAAGAGAAATTGGTATGCAGAGGATGTGCAGGGTAAATAATAATAACTAAATTACCTGTGATATAGGAGTGCTATGACAAGTGAATAAGGTAGAGTACATTAAAACACTTTGGAGAACACAAACTTCCATAGCTAAGCATAATTATATTGTGTTACAATTTTATTTCTCTCTATTTAAATATAAATACTGACCCAATAATCTGTGCATGGCAGGAATTCTCATATTTTTAAAAAAATCACCAACACTTAAGAGGATTTTCTAAAAATGTCATGGGAACCTTACGGTTCTAATTATTCCCACTGAGTAGAATATAATTTTCTAAAAATAGTTTTCTATAGAGCAATGCAGATTTTAGCAAATGGCAATATGAACGCTTTTTTTCTCCAGTGGGGGAAAATTCAAGTAAAACAAAGAAATAAAGGCATATTCCTGCCCACGACCACAGCATAGTAAAAGGCAAGGAAGAGTGGGGTTAGGCCTAGCAGTTCAGATACTGATTAAGACAGCTCCATCCTATGCTGGAGTACTTGCCTCCATAGCATACCTTCACTCCTGATACTGGCTTCCTAGTCTTTGTGTTCTAGGAGATACACAGGGCAGAGAGTGGTGGTGGTTCAGGGATTTAGTGCCTATCAGTTATATGCAAGACTTATATTGTGTTACGGGCTCCAGGATTGGTTTCCTATTAGGAGCTGTTTGGGCATTTAGGAAGTGAACTAACCAGTGAGAACTCTATGTCTCCCTATCCTAGCTCTCTGTCAAGGAAAGGGAAGGGAAGGGAAGGGAAGAGAAGGGAAGAGGAATGGAATAAAAAAACATCTACCCAGTAATAGTTCCTGGATTCGTTTCCTTTCCAAACTGTATTTTAACATTTGCAAGTAATTCAGTAGTATCAATATAAAGAAAAACAAGTGCAAAAAGCAATCTCTTTCTGCTGATTGTAAATGCCTGTTTGTGGCTTATTACTTGTAAGTTGTTAACCTTTGTGTTCAGGCTACAGACTTGGATAAAAATTCAAAATCATATACTAGACATTAAGCCTTAGTTGTATGACCTAGCCAATACACATGTAAGAGTGTATTTATATAACTAAAATATACGTAGTGTAGTGCAGCTGTGGTGTAGTGGGTAAGGCCGAGCCTGCAGTGCCACCATCCCATATGCACCCTGGTTCGAGTCCTGGCTGCTTCATTTCTGATCTAGCTCCCAGCTTATAGCCTGGAAGAGCAGCACAAGATGCCTTTGAGTCCTTGGGCCACTACACCCATTTAGGGGACCAGGAAGAAGCTCCAGGCTGTTGGTTTTAGGTCAGCTCAGGTCTGGACATAGCGGTCATTTGAGGAGTGAGCCATCAAATGCAAGGTTTCTATCTTTCTTCTCTGTGGTTCTGCCTTTTAAATGAAAATAAAATAAAATGAAATAAATCATTCAAAGATTTTTATGTTTACACATACTTATAAAAATATAGGTTCATAGAAGATTAGACATTTGTTTCCTGTTTTATGGTGTGATCTCCCAATAACAATAATATAATTATAGATGAAACATTTTGCTTATTGGATTATTAGAATTGTGAACAAATAACATCCTCGCTTAAAAATTTTTGATTTTGCACCTGTAAATACTTTTATACCATAAAAAAATACCTAACACTTTAATTTACTCTGACAGATGAAAATCAAGGATACATATCAAACTAAGAAACAGCCATAAAAACATCTGATTTTTCATTCTATCAGAACACAGGCCATATTCCAGTTTATGTGTTTGTAATTGATTTAGCAGATCTTACACTGAACAGCATATGCCAAAACCATTTTAACGAAGTGTGACCCATCCTGAGGTCACCAGGCAACTTCACAAGAGCTTTCAAATGCATTCCAAATTTTACAACAACAAAGTTTGACATTGTTACCTGTACATATATTTAATTAATCTTGTTATGTAATATCAAGGTGTAATCAAAAGGACCTTTTTATAATGAAAAGCAACATTTAAGAGACAAAAATCAAGGAATATTCATATTAGGAAATACTGTATTTTTATTACACTGTGTTAATGATTTTTGCATTTCATTAATGAAGCAAAAAGTGTTTTTCACTTTAAAATAAGGATGCATATCATTTACTTTCGCTCTGTAAAATTCTGTAAGAAAAAAAATAAAGGTCAATCTCAGACAAATAAGTGCAGTAGAGCCAACTGTAAATTTTCTTCTTACATTCCAGTACTTGGATCTCTGTTCTGACATCCTCTTCGAAGGATATTTTCCTTTAATATATTCTAAAAGAAATCATCAAGCTCATGTCAAGCATAAAACTGGCAGGATGAGATAGGACAACCCCAAAAAGGCAGTTGATGGGTGCTGAGTACGGCATCTAATTATTTCACTGTAAGAATGCAGTTCTATCTGTATGTTAGCAAATTCCTTAGCAGGATAACTTCTGCATCTGTGTTAAAGTGGTTAGAAAGGAAGAGCTAACAATGATTTGATTGCCGCTTTCCATATTTTCTCTTCCATTGCAAAGAGCCATTAAAAGGAAAGAAATGTTTAAAGGCTCTTACTTAACTGACACTGGATAAGTAGCTGCATGCCTGCCAACACACAGCTGTGAGGCATCAGTACTGAGAGCATCCAGCAGATTAAATATTCAGTATTGCCCCAGATAAATTATTTGTAATAAGTCCTTATTCACCACAGGTATCTTGGTCTACAATGTTGAATGTCTCTGAATATGCATTTTTAACCTTGAAATTCATTTTTTAAAAATTTTAAAATTATTATAAGGAGAATAGATTTTATGTATTTCACAGCTATAATTCTTTTTAAAAAAACATTTTATTTTAATTGGGAAGCTAGATCCACAGAGAGGAGAGACAGAGAGAAAGATCTTCCATCCACTGGTTTACTCCTCAAGTGGCTGCAGTGGCTCAAGCTGAGCCAACTTGAAACTAGGTGCCAGGAGTGTCTTCTGTGTCACCCAAGCAGGTGCGGGATCCGAAAGCTTTGGGTCATTCTCCACTTCATTTCCAGAGTAGTTTTAAATCTATAAAAAGTTTCTGAAATATTAATATGCTCTTTTCTACAAAAATAAGGATAATGTTTAGTGTAGAAATGTGCTATATAGGATGAATTACTAAATGTTCAGAGTGGCATAGTATCTACTAAATTTTATCAATAGGCTAGCATTATAGCACTTATTTTCAATGATGAAGTATCATTATGTTCATAGAATTAATATAAAATATGACTAAATTACATCACTCTTATGAATGATATTTCCACATTCACTGAAAATACAAGGAATACTTCAGGTTTTATTTTTTATAGAATCTAAAACTAAGATTGTGTTGATCCCTTTCACAGATGAGAAAATTGAAACAAAAACAAAATAAACTATTTGTTTAATATCCCAACATTATTGGAACAGAATGTAAATAATTAGGGTTACTCTTCATCTACCACACTGATATTCTTGTGTAAAAACTGTCCCAAAACTAAGTTAATATATATTAAATGCAAATCTAGTATCAGGAAAATGTTTTGTAGCCTCATACTGAAAGTCTGTGTGATTTTTTCATAGTCATTCTGATGTAAGTAAAATGGTTATGGTTTTAATAAATATTTGGTTTCAAGGTACAATACTTTTTAAATTCCAAAGCAATTCCTCATTTGAACAGTATGAGCTCTTTGTATAATTGCTCCCAACTATGCTTCAGTTGTTACAGACCCAGCATACAATTTATTAATGGTTAGAAGGTACACTTTTGCTTTTGAACTTCTGAGCTGTTAAATCAGAAGAGAAAAGGGAGTACTTTGAGTTCAGGAAATATGCTTCATAATCAGGCAATAATTAATGGAGTTAGTAATTGAACTTGTAATTAAAATTTTGAAATACTCTTGTTTTGTTGCATGACAAACATGTAAACAAAAGCTTATTCATCTTTCCATAGGCATCCTTACATATTTACAACTTCTGATAAATAAGTGTAATAAACAACCGAGATTTCAGATAAGATTATTGCTTCCCTGGAATCCAAAACTAAGAGGAATTGATGTTCTTCTAAATATAATTTCCAACAGAAAGAAATGAAGAATGTTAAGACTTACCAATGAAGAATATAAATTAAGAATAATGGAGAACTACACGAGCACAGATAGGTTAAAAACTGGAAAAGGGTGGATAAACCTAAGCCGAATTACAAACATAGATGAACCTTGAAACAAACACGTGAACACATAAAATGCAATATGGTTTCCTGACCATTGTTCCAGAGAAAAAGTTAAGTGGCAGTGGGAATCAGGGGTCAATGTGAAGCAAGCAAGTCCATGTCAGAGTGAGGATGAAACCGAATTTAGTGTGAAAAGAGATAGAGGGAGTAAAACTTTATGTGAGGAGAATTAAACCTTAAAAAGGCATGTATTCCTCCTGCTGTGTATAAAGGTAGAGGTGCAGACAATAGTATGATATTGCAAGTTCTGTAACTTAAAGACGTTCTGTAACTGTAAAAATGGGAATAGTAACTTTGTTTCCCAAATGTTTAGCACTAACTAAATTCTTATATGTATGTCAGGAATCAGGCACCTACATCTATAAGCTCTTTAGGCATCAGCATAACCCGCTTGGGTAAGTTCTAATGTTCTTGTTATGAAGATAAAGTAGGCAGTTAAATGCCAAGCACTTAAGTGAACATGGCAAGCACTCCAAAACGCCAGCAATTAGGATCATCTTAATGAGATGCTCTTTAAATTAAAGTGAACAGAACTTAATCAAGATCTAGTTGCAGCATTGTTGGTAGTGATGTCACGAATGTCAAGAGAGTAAATGAACAGTTACAGTTGGAGTCATTTTAGTTCAAAACCCATTTTAGTATCCAGCAATTGCAATAGATTACCTTGTAAATGTGATGCTTCATCTTTGCAGGCAGGCTCTTTTCATTTGTTGACTGTCTTTCAGGAGGTGTCTCCTTAAGATCTATTATCTCATCCATACACTCTGAGAATAAGTTCCTCATGAACATACTTCTTTGTTCAGTCACCTAGTTCTGCTCAAGTTCACTACAACTAAATCCACTCAGTGTGGCAATTCTTCAGTTTCCAGCTAATTGTTAAAGAATTTCCACCTTCCGTTCACAGCAGTTTGTTTTACTATGGCAAAGGTTACCAAAAAAAAAACTCACTCCTAGGGAGCTTTGGAGAAGTAGTTGGGCCCAAGTTTCTCCAGCTCGTTTAAGCAGATATTGATTCTAAAGAAATCAAGAATTAATTATTTTAGCTAAAGTTGAAACCTGCCTCGACATTCCCCTTCTCTATAAAATAGAGCCATTAGAGAGAAGCAAGACTTGTATATTACTCAGGTATGCCATTCATGAAGTGTTGCTTATGTCAATTGCAGTAAAAGAAAACGACAAAAGATCAATAGTTCTGAATGATGAGGAAATAGAACGATATTTTATGAGATTCCTGGGTTTTTTTATTGAAGTTTAATTGTTACCTTCAAATCTCCAACTTTTCCTTGCTTTCAAACACTGTGTTTGTATACTGCAATTTAGTCAATTAATGGATACAACTGGAAATTATTACTCTTGTGCAATACGCCAGATGGAAAAAAAAAACCAAATCACATGTTTTCTCTGCTCAATGGCAGCTAATATATGGAGTAATGCCCAAATATAACCTATATGAAAGAAATTGAAATCTTGGTACTTTGATTATTGTTTGTAGCACTTGTCTGTACTCTTGTGAAACAGCACTCTCTCTTATTACTTACTGAACTCTTTGGAGGAACATTAAGCCTTTATTATAAAATAAATTTTAAATGCTGTTGCTAAAGGCAAATGATTGCTATTCCCTAGAAATACGTATTTGAGAAAGGACCAGGGGCATTTGACAAAACTTTTTGGAAAAAGAGAGAAGGCTAGAACTGCCGTTGCTGGTTCACTCTGTAGCTATCCACAGTAACGAGAGCCTGCTTAAGTAACGGTCTGGCAAAAGCAACAGGAGATGGTCCAAGTAGTTGGGCTTCTGCGCTTGTGCGATAAATGCAGATGAAACTCTCGGCCCCTGGCTTTGGTCTGGTCCAGCCTTGGTCCAGTGGTCTTCTGAAGAGTGGACCAATGGTTGGAAAAACTCCACTTCTCTTCATAACTTTACCTTTCAAATAAATAAATGAAGTTAAAGAAAAATTGAAACGAAGTAGTACAGGCCTAAATCTGGGAATGGGAAACAGAATTTTGGTCTCTTCCATTGAAGGCCAAAGCTCACCTGAGCTATCTCATGTTTCCTCCCAGATTTACTAAGTTGAAGCTGGGGACCTGATACAACTATCAAACATGCATTCCAGCTTGAGACCTGAGTGTATTAACTGTATTAGCTGTTAGGGTAAATAGCTACCTGTGAGACATATTTTAATGTTTCTTTTGATTGACTTGAAAAGTAAAAGAATAGTGAGAGAGAGAGAGAGAGAGAGAGAGAGAGAGAGAGAGAGAGACAGCGAGTGACAGAAAAAGAGAGAAAGAGAAAAATTCTATCTGCTAGTTCATTTCCTAAATACCTCCAAGAGTCATATCTGTGTCAGGTGAAAGCCAAGAGTCTGAAATTTCCTCTGAGTCTTCCATTTAGGTACTGTTGGGTTTAAACACTGGTATATTAGCAGGAAACTGGATTGGAAGCAAAACAGCTGAGTCTCCAACCAACACTTTCATATAGGATGTAATAATGATACCTACTCCCCACGATGCAAGAACAAGGCAAGTCTTCAACTATAAAATATCTTTGGAATTTATTTATGCTTCACATTTAATAGAACAGGTTTTTATTTTGGTATTTTTAAAATCAGAATTACATTGCAAATTTTCAGACATAACTGCTAATGCTAATATGCTGATTTGAAGAAAGTAATGTGAAAGTCCATGGCTTGAGCTCTGGTACCTTTCAGATAGTGAAAGCAATAGATATAGATTTTGAAAAGTATTTATGAATCTAAAATAGTATCAATAAAAATGCAGAAGTAAAATATTGACTGTGTTCCCACAACTTGACAAATCTCCTTGGCTAAGCTCCAAGAGATAGTGTGTAAGCATGTGTTGTTTAAGATGCAAGATGTAAGTTGTTATGTCAGTAAAATGAGCCCCTCTAGGATCTATTGAGGGCAGTTCAACTCTAAGTCTCAAGGTATTATTACTCATTCAGAATAATTTCTAATCTTAAATCATATGCAGAATGTTTTCTCCATTTTTATCTTAACTCAAACGGTTTCTTTCTCTGCTTCTGTTATTTTTCATGTTTGAGTTCTTTTGAAAGTGGCTCTTTGCTATATTTGTCCACTTGGTAGTTTCTCTCCATATCTGACTTACATTTTGGGGGTATCCTGGCCATCCCTAAGCCATCAGCAGAAGTGATGCCTCACTTCTCTAAAGATAACAAGGATATTTTGCTGCAAAGCTATTTTTAGAAGTTGAATGTATTATAAGGGACCTACTATCATTTGTCTTAATGTAGAAGTTTTAGAAGGTAGAAACACTTTCTCACACACATTACAACTACTAATTTTTCTCCAGCCATTAAGGGAAGAATATGAGTACAGGTTTTAATACTCATTGATGACAATCCAATTCTCCACAGAGGAAGATACAGTTCACTATTGAGAATATAGACTTTGGAGAAACACACCTCCATGTCCCTCAAGTCACTCCACCTGGGAGTTAGTAACCATCTCCCAGATTGCTTTAACTCCCCCAGGCTTTGTTCCCTCACAGATAAAAGAATAATGGTAATACATACCCAATAAGTTATCATGAGCATTAAATTAAACTATGATTAGCAGAGTAAAACATCAGCAATGTGAGGATTGTAAGGGGAGGAAACTTGTACCAAGTTACAGTGAGAAGTTTAGAAGTTCTTCCCATTTTTATTTTCCAATCATATCTAGTTTTTCCCTGTACTAATACAGAGATCAAGTATATGAGCCAGGAACATACAAAAATAATCCTCTGACAACAGAGAGTGGTGGAGAAGAGCATGCATACAAGGCAACGTGCGAGAATTATAATGAACTACCGGCCTCTTCTGCATCTCCCTTATATGAAATAAAGTAAAATGTCAATTTAAACAAAGTTGCGATATCTCACATCTCTGTGGATCTGTTCTAGGTAAAGGTGATACAACAATGAACAATGAGATAAAATATCCTGTTTTCTTAGAGTTTATATAAGGGATGAAAAGAGAACAAAGATAAATATGTGATTTGTGACATGTGATTGACAAGCCATGAATAAGTCAATGAAAAATCAAGCAGAGAGCCATTGTCAGTGTTGTGTGGGGTAAAGACTATTTTATTTAGAGTGACTAGGAAAGACCTTAGTGTTCAGACTTGAAAGAAGTATGGAGTCAAGAGGGCTGGAGCAATGTTCCATTTGCCAATCCTCTCTTCAAGTGCCAGCATCCCATGTGAGCACCAGTTTGTGTACTTGCTAATCCACTTCCCATCCAGCTCCTTGCTGGGAAAACAGCCAGGTGAGTACAGGGTCCAAAGGCTTGGGGCTATCCTCTGTTGTTTTCCCAGGTCACCACCAAGGAGCTGGAGGTGGCCCTTAGCTTCGGATTGGCTCAGCCCTAGTCTTTGTGGCCATTTTGGGAGTGAACCATCAGGAGGAATATCTTTCTGTCTCTTCTCTCTGTAAATCTGCCTTTCCAATTGAAGTTAATAAATCTTAAGAAAAAAAAAGTAGGGAGTCAGCAAATTGTTGGGACTAATACGTTCTGGCAATCCCCAAGAACAGCCTGACAGGCAATGTAGGAACAAACACTGTTAGAGAATGACTGGGGGAATTCCTAGGTTGTTTTAATAGCTTCTGGTTCCACTTAGTTTCAGCTGATAAACCAGAGAGAAACCTGTTAGTATTTAGCATTTTAGGTTTACTCTGGCGTCTTCTGTATTGCCAGTTCTGAGTGATCTGTGAAGATTGGGAAGATAATTTGTTTAAAATATTAAAATGAGAAATTGAAAAATAAATACTACAAATTGCGGTGTCTTTATCTATTCTGTGCTGCTACAACAAGCAGCTTGAGCTACTGGAGCCATGATATAGCAGGCTAGGCTTCTGCATATGGCTCCAGCATCCCATGTTGTGCAAGTTTGAGTCTCAGCTACTAAACTTCTGATTCAACTCCCTGTTTATGGCCTGGGATCACAGAAGAGGGCCTAATCCATGTGGAAGGCCTGGAGGAAGATCCAGTATCCTGCCTTTGGAGAAGTTCAGCTCTGGCTGTTGCAGCCATTTAGGGGGGTGAACCAATTGATAGAAGATCTATATCTTTGTCTCCCTCTCTGTAATTCCACCTTTCATATAACAATAAAAAAATGAATCTTAAAAAAAAGAAGATGCTTGAGACTAACCAGTTATAAGGAAGAAAGATCAATGTCTCACAGTTTGAACTGGGCTGTGCATGGCCTATGGGCAAGAAAATGTCATCCCATGATGGAAGACAGATGGGCTACAAGGCACACATGAAACAGAGAAACAGATCAAACTTATAGCCTCAAGCACTTTCATAACTGTCATTAATTTGCTAATTAGACCCTAAGGACCTAAACACCTGCTGTTATGCCTCATCTCCCAACACTGTTGTACTGAGGATTAGTGTCTGGTGCAAGCTTTACTGAGAGGGTAAACAAAGTAAAACCATAGCATTCTTTTGTAAAATCTCAAAAGTAAAGACTTGAGAAATACATGATTCCTATCTTAATGGTCTCAGAGTTTTAATTCATCCCAGCACCAGGTCCAATGTCCAAAGTAGCTATAGGTGACTCAAACATGATTTATCCTGAGGCAAAGTCCCTCTGGATGTGACCCTATGAAATCAACCTCGTTATCTAATTCCAAAATAAAATGGGCAGGCATAGAATATGCATTGCCATTTCAAAATGGAGACACAGGCAAGAAAATAGGGATAATTGATATTAGTTAAGCCCAAAACTCAACCAGGGAGAGAGTAAATCTCAACATTCCAGAACAGTCGATCTCAACTAGGTCATGGGCTAGGTGGAACCCAATATTTCTGTCATAGATTCTGATGTCTTACTTCAAAAGCATTTTAAGCACAGGTACCAATAAATTTATTTAAAAGGAGGGAAGATCTCTTTCAAATTACTTGAAGATATAACTTATTGTGCATTTAATTTACTGATTTCCTTTTTATCTTGTTCCTTCTTGTAGGCTGAATAACACCCCCACATATGCTATATGCTAATCCCTTAAATTTATGACTGCTACTTTATATACATGCTCCTCAACTTATAATAGGGTTCAATTCTGGTAAGTTCACAGTAAGTTGAAAAATGTCTTAGGTAATGCTTCTGTAAAATTCAATGCTGTGGACCTTGCAAACATGATGGCTTAGTTGGAGTAACAAATATTTAGCCTCATGATCACGTGGCTGGATGGGAGCTGGAGCTCACTCTCCTTCTCAACATCATGGGAAAGTATTGTATAACATGTCATTAGTCTGAGAAAAAAATTCAAAATTTTGAATTTTTTGAAATAAAAAAATGAACAACTGCCAGTTGAATGCATATGTATTTGACACTGGCAAATTATTTCTGTTTCATTGAGAAGACTCATAAAAGCATTTGAAGAGGGAAGCAGGACATCCGAGAAAGAACAAAGAAAGACTGTTGTCTCCTCAGACAATTATCAAAGCTATTTTATCAACTAGATGTTAGGCACTATGCTCAGTAATGTTTATGCATTATGTCATGTATTCATTAGAGCTTTATGCAAATTCATTAGCCTATGTTACAGATAATGACGACCCAAGCTAAGTGAATGTATTTGGTTTGTGCAATGTGGTGGAGAGAGACGTTTAGAACTTTGGTTCCAGAGAGTGATAAATGGTCAAGAACTCACAAGAGAAATACAATCATGGTAGGACTGCTAATACCAGCAGGAGAGAGTATGTGGAGAAACTGATGCAGAAACGTATTCACGTAAACAGGGTTGGTATGTTAGGTGGGTACGGAAAAGTACTAACAGGCTAAGCATGTGTGTGAGTAGGGCTTGCTCAGAATGTGAGCCAAGAGAGAAATGGTGACAACACTTTGTAACCATAACTCCTGGCTGTTCTCAACAGTACCCTGGCTAAGGACTTGAGAAAAACGAACATTTGGATGACAGGTAAGCCCATAAATAGAAAGAGGAGTGCTGTGGAGTCAAGAGGACACCCCATGTTGCAGAATGAAGCTATCAGTTTTTAGCAAGAGTCGACAGCTGATTAGAAAGTCTACTGAGTTGTGTAACTATTCTAAAAACAGGAAATACAAGCTACTTTCCCAAAGTAAACAAAGTATGCTTTGAATGCTTTCATGCCAACACAAATAACTCCAAACAACCAATTTAGAAAAGCAAAGAAAGGTTTTCTAAATGTACCATGATTGATTTTCATGAAAAGTACTCCTAAGAACTCAGGGTTGCTTCAGCCATTTGCATTTAGCATGAGTTTCTCAAATGAAATAGTTTTTGAAAATTCTTATAAAGAAACATAAAAATTTTGTTGAAAATGGATTACTGTTATGGATGATGTAATTTAGTACAAAATGAAGTTTTCAGGAAAGTTAAATAAATGGAAACCAAAACAAAAATATTGGCTTGGATATGAGACATATGATCAAATGGTAACTTTTTCCTAATTTGCCATTTTTCTACGTGCATCACTGAAAACGCTCTCTTTCGAAGACTTTGCATGCCACAGATTGCCTGTCTTTCATCTTTTAAAACAACAAAAGTGTTTTAGTTCTGTCAAAACCTTAAAAATGATTGGATCCAATTTCTCTTTCCCATATTTAAAAAAAGGTGTCAAACAAATATGAGTTATTATAATTGAATGCTTTTCTCATGCCACTTTTGATCTTTTCGGACAGTTATAAACAAATGCTATAGACCCTGTGGTTTATAATCAGCAGAGATTTTTTTTTTCTCACAGTTCTGAAAACAGTGAACTCCAAGGTAAAGGCAAAGGCAGATATAGTGTCCAGGGGAATCTTTTGGTGTCCTCAAGTTGTGGAAAGGGCAAGGCAGCTCCCTGGGGCCTCTTTGAAAGAACACATATTCTGTTCAGGAGCCCTCTGTCTCTCAAAGCCACACCCCATTAATACCATCACACTCATGATTAAGATTTCACTGTTAGAAATGTAGATATAGAGGCTGCCAAGGAGGCATAGTAAGTTAAGTTGGAGCCTATGGTGTAGGCATCTCATGGGGGCTCCAGCTCCAGTTTCAGTTTGTGTTCCAGCTGCTCTGCTTCCAATTCAGCTCCTTGCTAATGTACCAGGAAGCTAAAGGAAGATGGCCCAAGTCCTGGGACCATGTACCTACATGGGAAACCAAAAGATGCTCTTAACTCCTGACTTGGCCTAATTCCATTTGTGTTCATTTAGGAATTGAGCAAGCTGAAAGACCTCTCTTTCTCTTTTTCTCAACCAATAAGCAAAGAAATAAATAAAAGAAGAAGAATTATTAGGGAAATAAGCATTCAGACTAGCTTTGAAAATCAAATTCCTTTCTTCCCTCCTGCTTCTTCCTTTCCATTTCCCTTTTCCTTTTTTTGTCTTTGTTCTTTCATTCTTCCCTCCTTTGTCATAAGGTGCAATGCAATGTAGTTGTAGTTTGTTAAAAACCTTTCTGACACAAATAGTCATAATAAGAACCATCATTTCATTGGTATGATTAGCATCAATGTTTCAAAGCTATAGCCTGCCCAAACTACCACTATTATTATCAAGAAATCTAAGCCACAGAAATATGGTCAAATAATTATTTGTGGCAAACATGCTGAATACTGAGAAGAAAATGACAGCAGTCTGACTGGGCACGAGTAGAAGGAAATGCCCTTTATTCCAAATTGAAAAGTCACTTCTAAACCCCAGAAGCTTGAACAATGTGGTTTTTTATCAATTATATCAGACTAGGCAATCCCGAAATACAGCATAACTACCTGCTGTATCAAAATTTTGACCATCCTTTCTCTGAATCATCTTATCATCTTGCCCATCTTCCTCAGCCTTCTCACGAACAACTGTCAAGTCTTTTCCTCTTTAATTTCTTGTGCAAAATGTACGGCTTCCATATTCATTGACACTTTCTCAGCAAATGATGTAAGTTGTTGGTTAGCTCCAGGCTGACTGCCTTTTTTTGCTTCTTTCACAAGCTGTTGTGCATTTGATCATTGGAATGTTGGAAAGGACAGACTGCTAGGTTTCAGTTTACTCATTTTCTTGGCAGCTTGATCAATTCATAATTTGAGCAGAAAGTAGAACAAATGTACACCGCTGAGGTGGTTTGTCATTTTCAAGGCTACTTTAGGGACTCTCATCATTGAAAATAACGTCTCTACTTTTCCTTCTCAGTCCCTCCCTCCCAATCTCCAATACACATTCAATCCATTTAATTTTTGAGGTCACAACTACACCTGTACTTCTGTGCTTTCTGTTAGCGCTTGCCTGTTGGCAAACATCTTAACAATTCCTTTCCCTCTGTCCTCACAGTGTAATATACCATATCTTGTAGTTATTAGTTTTTATCTCAGAACCTGATAAATACACATTCACAAGTATGTATAGACTGATTAACACAATTAGTGGAGAGATTTTAGTTTCACCAATTTCTACAAATGTGGTGATTAAATGAAAGAAGTCAGAACTTCCAAACTGTTTGTTACAGTATATTTTATCTTTTGTTACTATATCTTCAAATTTTATCATTTTTCTGTATTTTTTCTTACATAGTTATTCTTTTAAGACCATAATAGGGCCCAGTGTGGTGGCCTAGCTGCTGAAGTTCTTGTCTTGAATACACTGGGATACCATATGGGCGCCAGTCCTAATCCCAACAGCTCTGCTTCCTATCCAGCTCCTTACTTGTGGCTTGGGAAAGCAGAGGAGGACAGCCCAAAGCCTTGGGACCCTGCACATGCATGGGAGACCCAGAAGAAGGTCTGGCTCCTGGCTTCGGATTGGCTCAGCTCCAGCCATTGTGGCCACTTGGGGAGTGAACCATTGGATGAAAAATCTCCCTCTCTTTCTCTCCACCTCTCTGTGTATCTGCCTTTCCAATAAAAATTAATAAATCTTTTTTAAAAAAGACTATAATAAAGAAGAAAAGAGAAAATGTTAGTTTAGGTACTGGAAAATAATTCCTTTTAGGTGGAACATGTATTTTTTAGGATAAACACCATGCTGGGTTACTTGGCTTGTGGAATGATGTTTTTTTCATTGTAGGAATAGGCTCACCAGGAGTTATGCAAAAGCAGACGGATGACTCTGGATGACAAAGAACAATTCGGCATTTCTCTAGGCAGTCCAAGAATGAGCGAGTAGGCAGAAACAAGTGAGAAAGACGAGAAATTTAAGCAAAGGCATTATGTGTAGAAGAAAGGTGACCAGATGAAAGGCTCCTGTACCAAGAATGACTAAGAGACCATAAACACACAGGCCATGATTTGAATGTGGTTTGCTGCCAAAAGTTAACGTGATGAGACTGGTTCCTGACGTGGCTGAAACTTAGGTGGTGGTTAGTGCTTAGTGGGGGGAAACTAGATCACAAGGACATCAACCTAGTGAGGGGATTAACATCCGTCTCAAAGGAGTGGTTTAGTTCCCCTGAGAGCACTTTATTGCAGACAAGTAGGCCAAGCCCCCTGGTTTGTCTTGCTTGCTTGTTCACACAAGTGTCCCTTCTGCGTCTGGCTGTTCCTCTAGCACATGAAAGTGCAACCAGGAGGATGACACCATGTTGTGTAGACCCTCCAACTACTAGAATCCAAATAAACATGCAATGGACTAATTCAACAATATATTTCATTTTTAATCTTAAACTGTTCTTGTGTTGTTCATAAGTGTAATCTCTCCTTTTCTAACTCCTATTGCCAATCCCCAAATCTCAGTTGTTTGCTAGGTACATGTAAATATGAGTATATGACACTGAGAGGTTTTATTTGGTTGTGCCTTTAAAGGTTGGAGGCAATGTGATTTGGGTGAAGAGGTGAGTAAGCTCAAAACACAGGCAAGAAGCAAAGGCAAGGTGCTGATAGCCAAGATGCAGAGCCAACAGTGACTGGCAGTAATTTAGGTGCCACTGGCTATCCCCTGCACATCTATCTCCTGAGCAAGAAGTGAGGAATGTCAGCTCTATGGAGCACATTTTGCAACCAGGGACCAGCATTTTCACTGCAGCATAATCTGTCTTTATGAAGGAACACAAACATATCCCATGGTTTCTACTTTAGACTGTGTATTTTTGAATGTGGATAGGCAAAGGAGATAAGAGGGAACCCAAGGAAGGAGAAAAGGGGAGAAAGAAAATAGAAACAGAGATGAAAGTATGTCAAGATTCTCCTTCTACAGAGTATGAACTTTCTGCAGGTGCCCTCTCGTGTCTTTCTCTCCTTCCTATCCTATGTATTGCCCCTCTGGTCCTTCGATTTCCTCCACGCTTCCCCTGCTTTTACTATTACCTTTTTCCTGTCCGTGAATGAGAACAGATAATGATACTAATCAACTATAAGAATTAGTGGCAAAGGTATCTTTGCATCAGCAGTGACGGCCTTTGCACTACAAAGGCAAATAACTATTTGTGATGATTCATGAGTCTCCACATTTAAAGTGGAATAAAAATTCATGTACCTAAACATGGAGATCAAGAACGGAGTCCTTAATAAAGAGCTGATCAGGACTTTGGAAGAAAGGAAATAGGAGGAAAGGAAAAGCTGACTATGTCACTAAGGAATACAGTGCTGGTTTGGAGAGGAAGGCACCCTTGGACAGCAGTGGCAGCTGGAGGAGCAGTGAGTGAAAACTGCAGTGTCCTTGAGCTTGCTCAGGACCACCAGTGCTAACATGCAGACTGACTATTTATTCGTTAATATGGTAATTTTTTTAGTTACTTCTTCCTTACTACGCTGTACACTTCAGGAAGACAGACTGCCAGGCATGTAACTCATATTTAATATTATATGTTGAACCTCTTTTTGATATTCTTTCATACATTCTACCCTCATGTAGTGACTGGCACATGCTAGTTATACTTGCTTGATGAAGAAAGAAATTTTTAGTATCTCTTCTGATTGAAGGACTAGTTGTCAAGTTGATATGACTTTATCATTTATATATCTTTAAAGGATGTTCATGAGTAAGGAGAATCTGCTTAGTAAAATTAATTCACATAATAGTATCAGAAACAGATTCAAAGCATAATCTTATTCCCACAAAGCACATTGCTTTGATTGTAGAATTTTTTTAGACTTCTTTCAGATGCCTGCTGTAGAGAGTTCATTGTTTTAATAGACAGTATTTGTAGTGAACTCTGGCCCTGAATTTCTTTCCTTTATTAAAAGATATATTTACTTTAGTGAACTTATTTATTTGAAAGGGAAAAATGACAGAAAGTGCCAGAAAAAAAAATAGGAAAGAGATTGTTCATCCATTTGTTCACAGCCAAAATACCAGTGACAGCCTGGGCTTGATCATGCCCAGGAGCAGAAAGCCAGGACTCCTATGTGACTGGTGGTAACCCAAGTACTTGGAACAGCATGTGCTGCCTCTCAGGCTCATTAGTGAGAAACTGGGTAAGGAGCACAGGCCAGGATTCAAGCCATAGGATATGAGCATTAAACAATGTTTTAATCCATGAGGCTCTAATAACTGACTCTCCAGTTCATTTTTTTAAATACAGTATATTATTAAATTTAACTAGGTTTTAACTCAGAGCTTACAGTTGTGTGTAATAGATAAGGTTATGCATTGAGTTATATTATACACCAGAAGAATCTCCAACTCACCTCTTTTCACAAAATCTTTTTTTATTTTTGGTCTTACTGCCTTTGGAAAATTTCTTTATGAAGCACTTTGCCAGAACCAAAGGTGAAGTTAGGGCTTCTAGAAATTATTCCACTGAATGTTGGCATAAATAATTATTGAAGATACACTGTCAGTAGTAATAAAGGGTGTATCCTTTTGGAGATTATAAGATTTCCTGGCTTTAGAAAAGAAGTAGTGGAAATCCAAGTTGAAACTTGCTTATTGTTCTACTGTGATGACTCAATATCATGTTTGCAATCAAGCTTCACAAGTGTTAGGAGTTTTAATTTTTGAAATAGAACTATCATAAGATATTTCAGAAGCTGGTAGAATTCATTTTTACACTTGTATTTATTTTTTTCCTTGCTTCTACGTATTCATTTGTTTCTTGAGATTATATATATATTGTTTAGAAGTCATATTACAAAATAAATATTTTAGTCATGCTGTTTAATCTAGGTATTAAATAGCTATTTATTTTGGAACTGCTCAGTTGTGAAAGGTTTTGGCTTTTTAGGTTCAGCGTAACCTTAAGGACCTATTACAAGGAGCACTTACAACTATTTCTTGATAGGGGATAAAGACGTGTCTTATCCTCTTGTATGTCAGGAGTTAAGCTTAGCTGAGTGTAACCACAGGCAAAATTGAACCCAGGTAATCACCCCAAGACTTCTTTGCTAATGTACATTATGGAGGGTTAGTGTTCAGTGGAAATTTACCAAGATTTGAGATATGAGACTACTTTGAATGAATAGCTCCATTCAATTGTATTGGTAAATAATTCAAATTTATAGTAGAAAATAGAAAATAATGTGTCAAGCATAGGTTGCCCAGTTCAGGGTTAGTATATGTTATTTTCCCATGCTTTCTTGAGCTCACACTTTATTTTTGCTCTGAAGAAAGGAAATATTGAGGATCTCATGATAGCCTTTTGCTTGTGGGCCCCTCCAGTCTGGCCTGGACAAAGGTAACCGAGTCAGTACATTCCTATCTGCTTTATTCTTTCACTAGGCATGGAAGGGATTTACAAATGATATGCAAAAACTATGTTGTGTACTTTTAAACTTTACATGAATATATTCATACTGTTTATATACTTCTGCCACTAGTTTTTGTCACTTAACCGAATATTTTTGAGATGTTAATAGGTGTACATTTAGTTCATACATTTGACCAGTAAGAATAACTTATGATTTACCCATTCCCCTGGGAGTTTTCTTCTTAGGGAACATTACTGCAATGAAGAATCCTGGAACTTGTATGCTTTGGGAACTTGTAAGTATCTAGTTTTACTTAAAACAGAAACAAACACATAGAAAAGTGTTAAAATTCTAAGAAATATTAGTAAGCTATATTGAACAATGCATTTACTTGATCGAATAACCTAATCAGGCCCAGTTGGGGAGAAAGATAATTTAATAGTGGAAATACTAATGTAATCCATTAATTATGCATTATTCACATGCAATCCAAGTGTATAAATATAAAATTTAGAAGTTATACCCTGGAATATACAGATGTAAAAATTTTAATTTTCTAATATTTTCAATTTTCTGTAAAGGATGCTGAAATTATACATTTTATATCATTTATTATAGTGCATTATATGTAAGAATGCATTTGAAGAACATGTTGGCTAATGCATATTTTTCAATTTATTATTTAATCCTAATAGAAGTTTAAAAAAATTTAAATGAATAAACAGTGTCACAGAAGACATTATTTTATATGCATGAAGTCCAACAGAACCTACAAATAAACTACTTTCACAAATTTACCTGATACTGTCATTTCCAATCATCTGTAAGAATTTTATATTTTTTGTCATGCTTCTGGCCAATGGAAGTCCTAATTGTCTCATTTCTTACTTCTGAATTTTAAGATTTATTATATGTCCTAGAGTGTACTTCACTGGGGTTAACGTGTGTCTTAGAAGAATGTGTCTTCCGTCTTACATGAGGTTCTGTCTTACATGAGGGTACAAGAGGAAAGCAGATGAGGTACACTGTTCATATGTAGGTGCAAGGTAGTATAACTAGTAATGAAATGTGGACTGCACGCTTTTCAGATGGATGCACAAATCTGACCTGGAAGAAAGTGATATTCACATACACGAATTACAGTACTTATGCATAATGCGTCAATGTTATTTATGTCAAGCTCTGGAACAAAGATGTCTTGCTAATAGAAAGGCTGGGAGAATTCAACTCATCGTGAGCTGGATCTTTGTGTTGTATATTGATTGCACTTTCTCCTTTTATGCACTCTACATAGTTAAACGCTATTTGCTTTTCACAAGAAATGATGATCTTCCAGTTAATGTTTATTATCAACAGTTGTCAGTAAGTGGTTGCGTAACAAATACGGTCACTAGTTCATGTTTTCTGCCAATTTAGTTTTCTATGAATAATCTAATTAAATGCTTTGTCCTTTCTCTCCCGAATTGTTGCTTTTCTTATATATTTGCATATGTATCTTTTATAATTGGGCTTTGAGATTTCCTCCCATGTAAAGCAAACACGATGTCTCAGCTACATCTGATTTATATGTTTATACTGATTTTAAATGTATGCAAAGGTTTTCATAAATACTTGATTATATTTGTTTTTCATGCAATTTTTCAAATGCTGTTCAGGGACAAATCTGTTACAAGTTATAGAACCTAAATTTGTTTTTTAAATTATTTTTATTATTTTTCATGATACATTTTTGCAGGTATAGGAATTCCCCCTCGTGCCCTACCCTTCTTTCCTCTCCATTATCCTTCCACTATTTACCCTCATCTTATTGCACTAGTATAACCATTTACTAACAGTTACAAGTTTAACATCCTGCTACTTAAACACATCAGATTTGTAACAGCAGCCAGCAGTGTCCATATTCACATCTCAGACATTCTAAATGTTGCATGAACAAAAGTAAAATGAAGAACTAGTGTAGAGAATGGTGGGGAACAAGTGTGCGGGGTGCTATATTACATCTGGTGGAGAAAAGGAAAAAGGTTTTGTTAGGTGATAGAAAAACTTGTCAGGTGGGGAGGCAACTTGGTAAACATCTGTCTTATTTTTACGCTATTCAGATAAGATAAAATATACTTCCATAAATTTCTGTAAATCATTTTTAAAAATGAGCATTCAATGGTCAGTCTTTAATTTGCCTAAAATACTTTTATTTGTAGTGTGAGGTTAAGATCTAATTTCAACTTGGCCAGCTATTCTAATATCATGTATTAAATTGGGCACTCTCCATCATATTGTAGGGCTGCCGGTCATAAACTACTGACTCTATATACAAGCCTACCTCCAAAATATTTGTGAGAAAATAATAAAAGGAAAGTTTTTGAAAAATATGCATAGTTTTCCACAATATTTAAAAACCATGCCCCTGGAATAGCTGAATCTTTTAAAATACATTTTGTATCCTATTACACTGGCCTATTTGATTTTGTATCAATATCACACTGTTTAATTATTGTGTAAGAAGTCTTGATTTCCTTTTAGTTGTGTCCTTTCCTTATTATATTTTTCTACTGCCTTTTTTATTCTTAGCTTTTTACTTCATCATGTACATTTGAAAATTAACTTCTCAAAGTTTTATGAAATGCTGTTTTGATTGAGGTTTGATGTATCAATTCATTTAAACGACTACTGCCATCATTAAGACTAAGCTTTATCATCCAATGAAAGAATATCTATTTGTACTTAAAGATTTAAGTTAGATTTTTGAGATCTTTCAATAAACAGCAATAGTTTACTGCATTTGAATTATTTCTCTTTATGCTTATTGTATGACACCATTTGTGTAACTTGCATATATCATAACATTTTAGTATACACATTTTCACATACATTTCTAAAGAATAATGACATTCTTCAATGAAATAACAATATTATTATCACATATAAAAATTTAACGATAATTACAGCTGTAATCTAAAACCCAGATTTTATTTGTATTTTTTCAACTTTCTCAAATATCTTTAAAAATCTAATGTTCAATAAAATTTCACAAACTTTTCTTTTACTCATCCACACAATTAATTGTATTTCAGCTAATTGACAATTTTAACCTGAAAAAAAAACAATAAAACCAGCAAAAACCTAGAAAGCATAGCAAATGGACTTTGTTTAAGTGATTTTTTAGCACAGTGGAAGTTCAGAGATTGATTGCATATTTTTGTAAGTAAATTTGAACATTTTTAAATGTCTCTATTTGTGTTTCCTTTGTATTTTTCTTTGAATCAATTGTAAGAACTTATTGGTTCTTTTATTGCCGAAGAGTAAGACATATTTGAAAAGTAAAAAGAAAAAGTCTCAGACTTTGGATGTCTCTGAAGTTTTTTTTTAAGTTTTATTTATTTATTTATTTATTTTTTGAAAGATGGAGTGACAGAGAGGAATAGACCGAAAGACATCTTGATGTGGGATTGTCATGAGTGGAGTCCTGGTGAGCTCCTGGATTCTGCTTGACCTAAAGCGGCCACTGAAGTCATTTGGAGGATGAATCAGCAAAGGAAAGATTAATTCTCCTGCTTTTTCAGAGTTTCTCACTCTCTCTGCAACTCTGTCTTCCAAATAAATAAACTAACTCTTTAAAAGAGAGAGAGAGGGAGAAATATATTCCATTTGTTATTTTACATCCCAAATGGGGCCAGGCTGAAACCAGGGGTCAAAAACTGTATTCCTGTTCCCTGTATGGGTAGCACGGGTCTAAGGATTTAGTCTGTCATCCAAAACCTCCCCATGTGTGTTAGCAAGAAGCTGAACTGTCACTGCGATATGCATGCTCCCACGTGCCACGAAGCCAGAGCAACCCTCCCCCCAAGTTTTTTGAAAAACTTAAGCCAGTTATCGAATACATTTTCTTGTACTCTGGATTGTTCTGGTTGCTTCATCCCTACTGGATCCAGTACAAACGTGTTTAAATGAATTTCACATAGCTGAGATTGAGCTATTGGTTGTGTCAATAGATTTTACTGTTGGTAATTATTATTTTTTCCGCTCAATTCAAGTGATATAAAAATACATATGATCTTTAATTGAGTTGATTCCCAGGAGCTATGTACGTACTTGTTGCAAAGAAAATTTTTCATCTTTGAAAATGTGTAAGCCAGGTCAGGATGAATAACTAAAATATGTGAATATTCTTTTTCAATAAAGTCTTACCCATTGGTTTTGACCTGGTGAGCCTTGTTTAAAGCAGTTATTACACTGATTTTTAAAAAGATTTATTTATTTATTTATTATTGGAAAGTCAGATATACGGAAAAAAGACAGAAAGATCTTCCACTTGATGATTCACTCCCCAAGCAGCTACAACCACCAGAGCTACACCAATCCGAAGCCAGTGGCCCATAGCCTCTTCAGGTCTCCCACATGGGTACAGGGTCCCAAGGCTTTGGGCTGTCCTAGACTGCTTTCCCAGGCCACAAGCAGGGAGCTGGATGGAAAGCAGGGTGGCTGGGATTAGACCCGGCACCCATATGGGATCCTGACATATGCATGGCAAGAAGTTCAGCTGCTAGGCCACTGCGCTGGGCCCTATGTTGATTCTTAAAATTTGATTTTCTAATTTTTTCATTCCATTTGTATCTATCAGCTGTGATTCTTAAAGAATTTAAAATTTCTTCTTTCCCCTTTTTGACTTCCCTCCTAAGCATACTACACAGACCAATTTTTCTAAGTGTTTAAATCCTTGACAATTATTATTTTATTTCTCAAATTATCCTGTTTGGCAAATAGATACTGCTTCAAAAAAAACTTCTCTTTTTGACAATAAAGTTTCAATATTGAGCACATCCTTGATTTATAGAATTGCCTGAATTTAACGACAAGTACAATTAGGCATCTTTTTCATGTATGAAATGTTTGTCTTTCTGGGAAGGATTTGTTAATATTACTTGTTCAGTTTTATTGATTTGCTTGTCTGCTATTGATTTGCATGAAATGCTCACATTTAAAGAGACTAAAATTTCAACTGTGACTATGATTTTAAAAATTTTATTTTTATAGTTTTTTTTATGATTTCTGAAATTAGATAAACTTCATGCACACCAAACTCCAAGGAAAGTTTGCCATATTTTATTAATAGTATTTTCATTTCATTTTTAAATTCCTGTCTTTTATCCACTTTGTGCCTATTGTAGGGTTTATATAATTGATTAAAATTTATTTGCCAGACACCTACAATCCTATGCTCCAAGTCCCGACAAGCATGCCCCTGGGTGGCCAATGAGCTTCCCAGGTAACATTGGTGCCCCAGGCCACCTGACCAGGGCTCCTCAGGGCCCATCATCCCTGGGGCTCGTGGACCTGGCCCCCACCACACCGAGGGTTCAAGGGCCTGGACCAGGCATCCTGGGCCCCACTGGGCCTTCCCCTGTCCCCAGCCCTGAGGTTCATGGACTCAGCATTCACAGCGTGGCAGTTTTGTTTCAGATTAAAAAAAAAAAAAAAGACCTTATGTGTAACTAGAGAACTTCTTTTTTACTGTTTCAAAGAAGATTGTTGCTGTAAATGATGTCACAGTAGGGTGAGAGCCTCTTCTGACATCCATATCCTGTACTGAGGTGTCAGCTGGAGTGTTGTTTGCTATGCTACTGAGACAATTTCCTGATAGTGCATCCTGGGAGGCAGCAGATACTGACTCAAATCTTTGTACTCCTGCAACCAATCAAGGGGACCCAGGTGGAGTTCCAGAAACCTGGCTTTGACCTTACCTGCAAGCACCTGTTGTGGACATTTGGAGAGTGAAGATTTTCTCCCTCTCTGTCTCTAAAAACCTTTCAAGTAAATAGAAATAACCAAGCATTCCACAGCACAAGGAAACAAGAAAATTTCTCTTGACACTTTCATGTGTATCATGTTCCACTTATAAAGAAGCATGTGTGTAGTTCAATGGTTAGCATCCTGCAGCCATGTCGATTCCTAGCTCCAGCTCTTAACTGCAGCTTCCTGGTAACAGACTCTGGGAGTAGCAATAGAGACACCTTGTGATTCCAAGATGGGAGACCTGGGTTGTGTTCCTTGCTCCCAGATCCAGCCTCAGACATGGTAGGCAATTTGTAGAGTGAACTAGTAGATGGGAACATGCTCTAGCTACCCATCTCTCTTTGGCCATATCTTAATGGACAAATTTAACCCATCAATTAAATTTGAAAATAAATAAATTAAATTAGGAAAAAGGCACCTCATAGTATTGGTATTGTTCACGTAGTGTCTGGCCTACCTTTGTGCTTGATAAAGCTGTTTTCTTTTTTTTTTTTTAAGACTTATTTATTTTATTACAAAGTCAGATACACAAACAGGAGGAGAGACAGAGAGGAAGATCTTCCATCCGATGATTCACTCCCCAAGTGACCGCAATGGCCGGTGCTGTGCTGATCCGATGCCGGGAACCAGGAACCTCTTCCGGGTCTCCCACGTGGTTGTAGGGTCCCAAGGCTTTGGGCCGTCCTCGACTGCCTTCCCAGGCCACAAGCAGGGAGCCGGATGGGAAGTGGGGCTGCCAGGATTAGAACCAGCGCCCATATGGGATCCCGGGGCGTTCGAGGCAAGGAGCTTAGCCACTAGGCCACGCCGCCGGGCCCATGATAAAACTGTTTTCTAAAAAACATTACCAATAATAAATACCTTGATAATTTTATTCTTGTTTCAAAATGTTTGTTGCTATTTCAAATAGCATAACGTCCTTTATTGTTTCATTTACTTTCTTATATACAAATTTTGATTTTAAGAAGTGTTTATATTGAATTATTATCTTAAGAAAGTTAATTCATTGTTTTAGGGATTTTACTGGCATTTGATGCTTTTGGTGTTTTTTTAGGGTAATTAATAAACAATGAGAATTTGCGTTCTCTTTTTCAGTTTTTCATGCTTAAATGCTTTTTCATTGTTGTTAAACTGCAGAAGCCAGTTAGCGCATGAGTAATGTTAAATGGTGGTGGTTACAATGGATATCCTTTTTTTTATTCTTGACTTTTCTGGCATTTAGGAATGCAAGAGGTTGTACAAGGAAGCGTATCTCTTGCTGTGTCTTATCCCAGTTCACCTGGGGTAAAAGTCTTAGTAGCTTCAACACAATAACCTGATAGAATCTGTCAAACTCTATTTACACACAGTGATGGGGGACCATGCGTTGTTTGGTGAGTAAACTACAGATTCCTTTTACAGAGTCTGCATCCAGACTAGTTCCAGTGTAGTTATTGCAAGACCAGGCTCCCCTGCACAAGAGGAAAATTGTAAGTAGGTGATTCGCTAAGGAAATGTATTTGTGAGTACTGTTAGGAATTGCAGGACACAGCCTGAGAAAAATCAACGTGAAGGCTCAGCTGGAAGTGCTCTGAGGATAAAGCAGATGTTAGAGTTTGTCTCAGCTCTAGGTTGGACTTCCATGTCCTAAGACAGGGGACTCAGTGGCTAACAATCTATAAGAGCTGTAAACTTGCAGGCATTTCCAATCTTTGCCTCTGTGGAAAAGGGGCTCCATTCCTTAGTTTAGGGATAGTCCTTTGAGGAACGTGTAAGGTGTGCCCATTCAGAGCAAAATTATAAGGTAGGCAATGCATAACCAAAAACAAGAAAAGTAATAGGGTGATATGTAGGTAGAACATCAATAATTGGTTACTAAGCATTTCTCTTCTTACTGATTTAATAAATAGTGACAGAAGCGAGTTGAATTTTCCAAAAATTATTGTGTATTAATGTGTTGTATTATACTACCGTTGTTTTTCTTAAGTGTCGATAGTTATTCCAGCTCTACTATCTTTGTCTTAAAGTTATCCATTTTAGTTTCATATTTTTACAAATATATTCTACCTGGATGTTGATTTTTTAGAAACCAGTGTAACTTTCCTTTAATTGCAAAATTTAATCTATTTAAATGTATTGATAGTATTGATCTATTTCAACGCATTCCAGGCTTTGTGTTTAACTTTTCCTTTTTTGTGTCCCCTCCTTCCCATACACACACCATTTTCCTGATTATAATTTAGAACAATTAAGGTTTTTTTTTTCCATTTTTGTTACTGTGGGCTTTTTTTAATTTTAGATTCTTCTGATTTATGGATACACTTTCTCTTTCTTCCTTTCTTTTTATTCTTTTCCTTCCTGGTTTCCTTATTCTCTCCTTCTCTCCCTCAACTGCCCTTCTTTATCTCTCTCTATTTTCTTTCTTCTTCCTCCCTCCCTTCCCCCTTTTTTTCCAAGATACTGATACCAATGAATTTCAATGAATTCATGAGTCATACACTTAGCTTTGGTTTCCTATAATGAAACGTCAGAGGCAGTCCAACTTTATAGAGAGGGTTATTAAACAACATTTTAAAGGTTGAAGGTTCATGAAAAAGTGTCATAGTTCCAGCAGTGGAAATATCACCCGGTGAGTCAGAAAGTAGAGAGGTGATCACAGGGCTCACACTCGGTCTCTTATAACATTTGACTTTCCTAAGAACTCATTTAGGTAACCAACGTTCTCTTCCGAGGGCCACATACCAGTGACCTGGGGACCTTCCACTACACTCCATCTCTGCAAGTTTCTATCAGTTTCCACATCACCACCGTAGGAAGCAAGCCTTCACTACCTGGAATGTTGAGGTGACACTTTCAAACTATATCTCAATCATAGCACTTCCTATTCTTACTTAAAGGAAACAGAAATATTACTTTTAGTCAGTTTTATTTTAAAAGTAAGTATTTATTTATTTTATTTTTTGAAAGTGAGAGAATGAGCAAGAGAGAGTGAGCGGTCTCCCATCCGCTGTAACTCTAAGTACCTGAAAGAGCTAGCGCTGAAACAAGCAAAAGCCAGGAGCCCAGAACTAAGTTGGGATTACTCACATGGCTGGTAGGGATCCAAGTCCTTGAGTCATAATCTGGGGCTTCCCAGGGTTCACACTAAGAGCAAAGGAGAGTTGAGAACATAGTAGGAACTTGGACCCAGCTATTCCATTACTGGATGCAGACATGTCAAGCCTTGATTCTATGCTAAATGGCATTGCAGACATTTTATATTTTGCATTACTTTATCTCAACTTTATGAATAGATTGCTTAGTTTTTAAAACTTTTTTTAAACAAAGAACAAGGAATTGGCATTAAAAATCAAGTTATCCTGTTAAGTTTGATCACATGAGTAAGTGGCCATCTTAAAACATCCCCTCTATCTGGGCTGGATTCTTTTGTTTCCTGTCTAGCTATAGCACATTTTACACTGGTTTTTCTGGTTTTTGGCCTATGTTATTCTTTGGTTCTATACTGTAATTTCGTAGTTCTTGTTGCATATATTATATATCGAATTTCTGTTGTGAAGAATGGCAACAGCTCTTTCGTTAACTCTAATTCACTCCTTTCACTTTCCTAACAAGGCTTCCTAACAGTATTGCTTCTATTAGTGAAAAATAGTCATTTTAAAATATGCTCAATATTTACTATTCAGTAACAAATCATGAGCTGATAATTTGGAATTCTGGACTGAAAGTGCAAACCAAGATCAGGGTGCTCACAATCTGATGAGGGAGAGAGAAATTTGGTAGATACCCTCCAATGTAGTTATTATTATGATATTATTAATTTGGATGAGAGGTAAAGGAATGTTGTACATAGATGCTAAAAGAACAAAATTTCAGGCAAAAGGAATAGTGACTTCAAAATGCCCAAAGGCCAAAAGATCAAACAGTGAGAGTGCAAGTAGAATTACTAGCAAGATAGAAAATGGGTTGTCAGTTCCTGTGCATTTTCCAAAGCCAGGATCAGCAAACCTTTTGTGGAAAGAGAAAGCTATTTTTTTATTCCACTTCGAAAACTATTTGGTTTCTTTTGCCACAACTCAACTCTGCTTTTGTGGTTTGTGAACTGCCAGAGAAAACATATAAATGAGTGGGCATAGTTGCATTCTAATAAAAGTTTATTTAAGAAGACCTCAGCTGTAAGCCATTTCTATAACTTTGTATTTGTCTTATCATAATTGCAATCAAGGTATTACCAGACAAAGAATTGGCTAAGTATATTGGAGCTAAGAATTTTTACATTTTAAATGCTGTAATACAAACACAGGAAAAATACTGGGCAGAGACCAGGTATGGCTATAAATCTTAAAATATTTACTACCTGGCCTTTTACCGGAAATGGTTGCCAATTTCTACACTAGACTCACCAAATGAGTTAGGCAGTTTTTCTTCTTTCTCTTTCATCCTCTGAAATAACTTCTCTAACAAAAAAAAAAAAAAAAAAAGAAGAAGAAAAGAAGAAAGGATAAGGGGGATATCTTTGACTCAGAACAGAAAAAAAAATAATTTAGCTCACGTTATGTTAGAGGTAGTGCCAACTTAATTTTTTGTAACATAATCCCTTTCCTGAATAATTAATTTCAGAGAATTAAAGTTCTAGCTCCATTTCAAGTATTGACAACCACCTGTGGTCATTGGTTATCACATTGGGCAAACAGTTCTAGAAGTTTTTATAATGATTTCCATTTAGCTCTACAACAGTATAGTGTAGACAATGTACCTAAAAGGAAGCTAGGTAAGCTTATGCATTAAAACAAACTAAAAACGTCATTATCCAGAGTCTCCTAAGAATTAAAACAGAACTTATGACACTAGAACTGTCTCAAGATAGCTTATTTATACATATTCCCTTTTCTCCATAAAGATTTTTGCAACATGGAAGAAGACATGTCCATCAGTTGTTTTGGGTAGCTTATTATTATTATTTTAAATTTATTTTATTTATTTGAAAGTTTGAGTTACAGATCAAGAAGGCAGATCAAGTAACAGGTTGATCAAGTTAAAGGTTGAATTACAGATCAAGAGGGAGAAAGAATGAGAGAGAGGGGGAGTAAAAGGGAAAGAGAGACATAGAAGAAGAGAGAAAATGAATCTTCCATCCTCTGATTCACACCCAAAATAAAATGAACAGCTGGGATTGGCCAGCCAGGCCAGACCCAGGGGTTGATCCAGGTCTCCCACATGGTTTCAGGATCCCAAGCATTTGTGCCATCTCGCGCTGCTTCCCCAGGTGCATTAACAGTGAGCTGGATTGGAAGTGGAACAATCGGAGAGAAACTGAGACTATATTAGATGCTAGTGTCCTAGTTAACATCTCTACAGCTTGTAGCAACATCTCTACAGCCTGCAACTAGGCAGAAAAGAGTATTTTAATCCTATTTAGCAATAGCCTAGCTTGGGACACATTCCTCCAGCCTGCAGTAAGAATGATGATGATGATGATGATTTTGCCTAGACTGGTTTATCTGCCCGTATGGATGATCGCAATAAAAACGGTTATTAGAAAATGATAGCCAACAGAAAGCATCACATCTGTATGTGCTATTAAGAACTTTTAGTCCTGGTACATACCAGGTACTACATAAAATTTTTGAATAATGATGAATTATTTGACAAGAATTTTTAAAATAAGACTTAAGTAGAACAGAGAGTATAAATTCATTTACTTTGAATTCATTTTTGTTATCTACATACTTTTGAAGGCCATCCAAATTCTTAGTTTACAAGTTTAGAACTGGTGTTTATATAAAGTGTTTATTAACATTGAAAGTAATACAACATTCTCTTTATAACTTCCATTTTTCCACTGAAATGGAGCAGAGGCATCCTGCTCTTGTACATGTAGCTGTTAATGAGCTGCATACAGTATTGTGGAATTTTGAATGTCGCTCTCTATAATACTATCCTTTGACCATTATTTTAATTATAGCAACTTTTCCACAAAAACTTGTATTCTTTCTTATTGCAAAAGAATATAATGTTATTTGATATTGAAAGAACATTTGTTCTCTTTTGGAATTTATGTAAGTTCTTGTCAGAGGGAGTTTTAATCTTAACAGAGTGATTTAGTCATTTATAACAAAATTTAAAATTAAAGCCTGGCCTGTATTGGAGACAGAATTTTCCTGAGTTTCCTAGGTTTCTATTTGACTCATTTTTCTTCAGAGAGGGTGACTTCCCCTTTCTGTGAAACAAAAGCCTCTTTTCTCCCCTTATGTGCAACCAAGAGAACTAGGAGGATATTCTTTCTTTCACTTCATTTTTCTTTTTGTCTCCGGGAGTTTCAGCAACATTGAATGGGACAAATCTTTCCATTTTTATTTTCTGAAAGACATGACAGCTGAAAAACAAAAGATTTATTTCATTCATAAAAACTTCAAATTTGCTATGTCAAAACCAAATTCATGTGTTTTAAATTATTCATTTTTATTATTTAAAAAACAAATCCTTTTAAAAAATTATGTGAAAATCAGGTGAACGTTAAGGAGAGAAAGAGGGAGGGAGAGAAAGAGATTGTTCATCTGCTGGTTCACTTCTCAACATTTTCAGAAGTCAGGGCTGAACACATCAGGATTCAAAAACCCAGAAGAAGATCCTGGCTCCTGGCTTCTGCTAGGCACAGCTACAGCCTTTGCAGCCGTTTGGGGAATGAACCAGCCCACAGAAGATCTTTCTCTCTTTGTTTCCTTCTCTGTTTAAATCTGTCTTTCCACTAAAAATAATAAATCTTAAAAAGTAAACATTTTGATCTTAGCTTCAATTTTAATGCATTGTTAATGTATAAGCATAATATAATAGTTCATATAATTCAGAATAAATGCAAATGTATAGTTCAACTGTTCTTCTATGAATTTATTTTAGTGCTTTTGCTTTGTGCCTGTTTGTAAGTAATTGTAATCATTGTTTAATTTTTAGGACGTTTCAGTAATTTGATGGAATATGTGTGAAGAGGAAATATCTATGTTCTAGTTAGTTCAGGAAGTCACCTAGTGTATCTATTTTTTCCAGAGTCATTGTGAGTTTTAAATTTGTCACACTCATCTCTGTGTGACTTTAAATACTGATTTACTATGACTCATCGGAAATCATTTTATCTTTAATGCTAGGTTGTTAGGTACGTGGCAACAGGTAAGAATGAAGAATCTTTCTGGTAATGTAAATATTAGATTTAACTGTTGCTAGGAAACTCAAAAGCAAAAAAGTGAAAATAAGGATGTTAAAATTATGAAATCTCAATACCCTTGTTATAAACAATGCAGCTGTGAAGTGCATTCTATCACGGACAGAGTTGCCTGTGAAGTATTTGCGTAAGTGAGTTAAGGAAAAAAGAAACTCCTTAAAATGAAGGGATCATTTCCTGTTTCACTTTGTTTCCTGCTTGAAGAGCTTTTGTCCCTCACAGGAGTCGCTTTTAATCTTTGGGAAGGTCTGTTCTGAATTTACTACTTCGGAATTGGTTAAGATCCCTTTTAAGTGTATGCTTTGTTCTCTGAAAAGCTTAGCTCAGTTGAGCAACCTGCTGCTACTGTTAAAAAAAACACAAAACTGCTGAGTAATGCTAGAGTCTTCTCCTGTGGCTGATGCAAACCTGGAGAATTTGCATCATCATGAAGCTGGAGTAAGTTGGTGTGACAGCCAGCAGCTTAAATACAAGCCCACGAGGAAGCTGAGCTAGTTTGTAATGCAGCAACAACAGTGGTAGTGCAAGGACGTGGAGAACTGAGAGCACCTTGAACACACAGGTGTTCCTGAGTCGTAATTAGATAGCTGTGAAGGATAAAATACACCTGAGTTCTTACCTGTGCTCATAATAGCACTGAGGGAGAGACAGTTTGAAAGCAAAGAGGAGGGATCAGTCACACTGTAAGAGACACTAAAGTGAAAAGTTTTTGTTTTCTTTCTCTCTGCGGTATTTCTCCCCTGGGTGTCATTACTATGGTCCGAAAACCTGGTGTGTCCACTATCTCCAAAGGGAATTATCTGCAGGGAAATGCGAGCGGGAGACTGCCTTCCATGGGCAGCAGTAAGGAACCCGCTGGGCAGGAGAAAGTGGTGCTGAAGAAGAAAATCACCTTACTGAGGGGGGTCTCCATCATCATTGGCACCGTCATCGGAGCGGGAATCTTCATCTCTCCCAAGGGCGTGCTCCGCAATACCGGCACCGTGGGCATGTCTCTGGTCGTCTGGACCGTCTGCGGGATCCTGTCCCTGTTCGGTGAGTGAGACTTCTGGGCTGGGAGGTGTGGCTGCGCGGCTGGGAAGTTTGCTGTCTGGGGAAAGTGCCGGCTAACTTTGAAGGAATAGCCAAGTCTGTTCCTCATTATCTGACTTGTACGTGGAGGTATGTGAGATGCCGCAAAGCCGTGCTCACTGCAGTCCTGATCCTGAATTGCCCCAAATTGCTTCCTGCAGGCTAATACTCTCTTTTCCTAACTCAGACTGTTTTCTGACTCTCCCCTGTGGTGATGAACTCAAAAGCAAACTTTGATGATCCAGGAAAATGCATGCATGCTTTCTACCTGGGCATTCGTGCCTAGTTCCCTCTGCTTTGGGCATTCAGGCAGCTGGCACTCTGCAGGAGACACCTGTGAAGCAAAATTCGGAGTGGCCTCTTTAGTCCCGGAACAGCAGTTCAGCACAAGCCAAAGTGACTGGATCAGCAAAACAAATGGATGCCAGTCTTTTCCTTCCTAGTTTTCTGAACACATCTGCTTGTTGATTACTAATACTTTTCCTAAAGTCCCGCCCATAACTCAGTCGCTATCAGCTCTGGTAACAAGGGAATGACCTGAGCACACGTCAAATGTTTTTCAACCTTTATCTCCTCTTAACATTTCTTGACTTTTGCAATACAAGTTTTAAAACTACTTGTTAGCTTGCCGTGCTTGCCCAGATCTGTTTTCTTCATCTGTGTTTCCCATGGTTTCTGGAGACCCAAATAATTTGTCCATCTCTTTACTGAGTAAATTTGGAAAGAAATGGTACAAGAAATATGATTACTAGTTTTTGAAAGATTTGATCTCTTCTATTGATTATGCGTTAATGATAAGGAGGAAATAACTATTACTTAATGACCTAGGCAGATTGTTAGAGGTTACCTGAGTTAGCTGGAAAGGTTACACAAACAAGAACTATCAAAAAATATTAAAGTTTGTTTATGCAGTGCAGTGAATGCCTACAATTATTTGCTCATCTCTGGAAGTGTTTGTTTTGATTTTGAAATTTGCTTCACTTTAAGTTACTGACCTTTTCTTAGCTTTACGCGTAAGGATCAATTCTTGGTCCTACGGGTGCCAGTCCATTCACTCTTTCTATTTGAGTTTTGTGATGCTTTTATCCACTGGTTTGGGCAGTCATCTAGAGCATCAAGCTTCTACTTTTAGTAAGAATGTATTTTGAGTAAAACATGTTAAAACAGTCAAGAGGATTTTTCTAAGTTTTTAAGAGGAGTTTATGGCATTCATGTGAAGGGTTTGTGTTTCATAAAATGTTTAGTAATATTTGTGTGTCATTTTTTTCCAAGTGTATTCTCCATCCTTATACAACACTGTGCAGTAGTCTTATTACAACAAACTCTTACAGAAGCCTTAGCAATAATTAGGACTGAAATAGTTCTATCATATATAGTTGTAGATAAACAAAAAGAACATTAATTGTTTATCGTCATAATGACTGTTCACTCTCAGCCTTTAATCTTCCTACGGCACTTGAATTGTTCAGAATAAATCATTATCTAATCATAAAAACCACAACCGGTTTCCTGGACTTTGCATTCTTAAAACATGTATGCTGCTTCCACAATATGATTCCACGTTTGCACATACTAAGACTTATTCATATGTGATAATCTAGATTATTCTGAGTGTTGAACTAGTTAAAGTGATATTGACTGCAGCTATGAAAATGTGCATTAGTCTATCACCTTGTGCAGGAGCTCAGAGGAAACAACTTAGAGGAGTGTAGTTACTTTTAACATATTGGTTACTCATTACTATGTCAATTAATTCCATAATGATGTAAATTTTTGCTGATGGTATGTTGGAGCTTTCAATTGACTGGGATGATACTCTGCTAGCTGTCTTCAGACCAGAGAGGGTATACCTAAGAAGCCGTTGAACTTGACTGGACAATAAGATGCTGGACTCTATGTTTGGTATACGCTTGCAATGGGGGAATCTCAACTGAACTTGAGCTGTGGTTATGCAACAAGGTGGATGAATCCACCATGGTGGGAGGGTTTGGGGAGGGGTGGGGAGAACCCGAGTATCTATGTAACTGTGTCACATAATACAATGTAATTACTGAAGTTAAATAATAAATAATTAAATAAAAAAAAGGTTACATGTGAGTTGGTATTCTTTGAGTATTAATTGCAGGGAGTGTACTCTTGTGTTAATCTACTTCTCTGTATTTGCACTACGTTTGTCACTTAAAGTACTAGGAGCTTTGTGGTAGGAGCACCTCCCTAACGGGAAGCAAAGCATAATGTAAGGAGCATGTTTTTTCCCCTTAATACCCTAGGACTCTGGGATAAAAAGTAAAGTATCTATATACAAATACACCCTAATTTAAGATTTTAACTTGTGATTTTATAGTGGTGTGTAATAATAATAATAATTCATCATCCACTAAATCACCTGCACTATTCAAAACTTTATTATAAAACAGAATCTGTATGGATGATGTTGCCCAGCTCTGGGGTATTGCAAGTATTCCGAGCACATTTAAGTTAAACTGGCCAAACTGGCCCCAGACACTGTTGTGCAGGCTTGTCACTTAAGGGTTAATGGTAGGAATTGTAAAATAATAGAGAGATTCTTGGACCCATCCAAGTGAGAACCTAAACTATGTGTGGGGGAGAGTAGGTTTAGGCTGTGATCTTAAAGTCTGTTTTTCTTTTATTTTCTACTTGAAAATTTGTTCTGAGAATGATGTTCATGTTGTACTAGATTAAGGAATCAGAAAGCAATAGTAAGATTCACTGAGTATTCATGTTTTGTTATTGTTATAGGCAGTTTTATCAAAAGCATAAATGATCTGATTACTGACATTTTTTCTGTGCTTTGAGTCTCTCATGAAACTAGGGCAATTTCCTATCTTCTGTGATCACCTCATTGTCAATTCAGTTTTAGTTTATACACAACATATAACATAATATACATAAAATAACATGTTTTACATAACATCATATCCTCTTAAATTAATGCAAACATGTGGTATCTGACCTTTTGGGATTGGCTCATTTCCCTTAGCATTATGGTTTCCAGTTTGGCCCATTTGGCCAATTGTTTTTAACATATTGGTTACTTAATACTATAACTATTAGTTACACAACGAAGTTAATTGTTGCTGAGGGTATGTTGGAGCCTTTAATTGATTGGGTTGATAATCTGATGGTTCTGCCCTCGGACCGGACAGGGTCTCCCCAGGAAGCTGAAGAACTAGATTGGACTATAAGATGTTGGACTCTATGTTTAGTTTATGCTTGCAAAGAGGGAATCTCAACTGTACTTGATCAGTGGATATGCAACAAGGTGGAATATTCCACATGGGGGGAGGGCGGGGGAGGGGTGGGGTGATTCCCAGTTCCAACGAAACTGTATCACATAATACAATGTAATCAATGAATAATAATAATAATAAAAGAAATGGTAATGCCAAAAAAAAGAGAAACTAGGGCAAAAGTTTTGAGTTACATTTGAGTATGTAGCCATATAGATAACACTTTTCATAGAGTGTTATGTTGCATTATTATAATCAGTCACTCAAATTGGTAGAAATGGCTATAATCCATGCTGTCCCATTCTGCACACCAATGGAAGTAAAGTAAAAATTGGATTCTCCATTTCACAGGAGATGAAATTGAGGTTTTTAAGATGTATCTTAAAGAGATTTGTTTGAAAAGTTACAGAGAGACAAACAGAGAGACAGAAAGAAAGAGAGAGAGAGAGACAAACAGTGAGAGACAGAGAGAGACAGAAACAGTGAGAGATTTTCATCCATTGGCTCACTCTCCAAATGGCCACAACAGCCAGAGTCAAGTATGGCTGGAATTCTAAACCAGGAGCTTCTTCTGGATTGCCCATGTGGCTGTCAGGGCTCATGTACTTGGACTTTCTTCTGTTGCTTTTCCAGGCCATTTACTGGGAGATGGATCTGAAAAGCGGTAATCAGAACTTGAAATGGTGCTCAATGGGGTGTCAGAGTCACAGGTAGTGCTTTGACCCTGTGGATCATAAAGCTGGCCCCAAAACTGAGGTTTTAAGGGATAACATTTCTTGCCCAGTTCCACTGAAACTTGAAGCCTAAATGTTAATGTTTCTGTGTACAAGTGATTTTACCTCCTATACTTAGCTATACATTGTAGCATCTCTTTTTTTTCTTAATTTTTATTTTTCATGATATAATTTTATAGGCTCGGGGGTTTCCCCTTCCACCTTCTCCATTTCCTCTTCTACTCACTGTTTTTCCTTATTTTATTACAATAGTGTATTCTCTCAGCAATAGTCACTAGTCTATCATTCTGCTATTGAAGTGTATCATGACATTGTGGGTATTGACAATAGTAGAAAGTTCTGTATCCTACTGTCAAGATATATATAAACATGTATATATACGTGTGTGTGTGTAGATAACTAAATAGACACATATGTGTGTATAGTTAAACATGTGTGTGTGTATTCATCTAGAGGGACTGTATATGAAAAACTAGTTTACCAAGAAGTGCAAAGTGTAGTATGCATGTCTACTCCCCAATAAAAGATGGATTCTCATTGAAATTGTTGAATATATCTTGACAATAACGTCTCTTTCCAGTTGTAAAAGTATGTTCCTTCAACCACCCAGAGTATATACTTCAAAAACATGAAAGTCACCTCTTCCAGAACCAAACAAGGCTGTCAGTTTCATTTCCATGATAGAGCATATAATGTACAAATCAGTTCATAGGGTTCAAGTCTTTCTGGAGTACATCTAAAAATCTTTTATTCTTTCTCTCTTTAAAAAATTTCCACTTGCCATAGAAATATCATTGTTAGAAGGATTCTCAATGAGATCAGCTCGAGATAATTATGCTTATGTGACATTGTGTTCTTCACAAAATAAGTCAGTGTTATTAATATCTACCTTCTAGTTTTCTCTGGTTTAATTCAAAGTTTTGAAATATATGACTATTTTAGAAGTTTGTCATTACTATTTTAAATAAACATATGTTGCCCAAATACAATGAATCAGACCTCTAAGAGAGGAATTTAGAAGAGGAATTTGGTGGGTTTCAGCAAATGCAAAATGGTTATTTGTCTTGAAATAAGGACTCCATTCAGCCCAAAGGAAGTGAATATAACTCAGGCAACATTTTCACTGCTTATCGATGCAACTTCTGGGTAGCTTAAAATATGTATTAAATGTGTACCTTTTATTATAAATATTTCACAGGAGCCTTGTCCTATGCTGAACTGGGAACAAGTATAAAGAAATCTGGTGGTCATTACACATATATTCTGGAAGTCTTTGGTCCATTACTAGCTTTTGTACGAGTTTGGGTCGAACTGCTCATAATACGGTAAGAGCACAGTTGGAAAAATATTGAGAAAAAAGAAACCTATTTGTTATACCATTGTGAAACATCTTGGTTATCTTTAATAAGTTAGAAGTATGTACATCATGTGACTATGCTGTAAACACAAACATTTCATGATTTAAAATCTGTAATATATATATATATATATATATATATATATATATATATATATATACCTTTCTAAATTAACATTTTTAAACCAAATTTGTCACTGGCAGCACTCCATATGATAACAAACTTTTAAGGTTCTGCTTTTCTTTAACCTTCAATTATTTTCTTTGCCATTTTTAGGAAACATGCTTACTTGGAAGGATGTGAAACATCAAAAATATTCCTTGATAAACTATATTTTTTTCACTGATCAGACAAAATTAAATATGCTAGAAGTTGTTTTTTTGAATCATAGGTTATATAATTTGGTTATTCATTCGATTTGATGCTTAAGAAATTTATATACCTAACAATTTGGTGTTTCATTTTCATGATAGTCCCACATTTCATAAAACATCAAATTGACATTCCATAAATAACTCATTTCCTCATCTTAAACAAATCAATGAACTATAGTTGTGAAAACCTTTTTGGCGTTATTGTAAACATGTGTTCCCTTCCTGATTGTCTTGGCATCAAATAGTGCAAAGTCACTCTGAATAGCATATTTCTTTCAACTTCATGGGGAGCCTATGATGTTGGATGAGTGATGTGCTTACTCTACCACAGTTCCTGTAGGCTAATTCGACCAAGTCTGAACTGTACACTTTTGCTGACAGTTTGATAGAAACAAGCATGACAACTTGTGCTTTCTATAAACTTCTCAGCATCACAAGGTTGATGGAAAGATGGAATTACAAAATAATGCAGGTTTTCCACAAAACTTTTGAAGGCTGCTTTTACATATCTCAGCATTCAAATGAGCTTTTATTCTGCTATTTATAGGTGGCAAACACTGAGCTAATAAGTTTACCCATTGAACTCATCATAAATTTTATGATAACTCCTTTTATGAGAAAGAACTTCTAATTTTTAAAAATAATTTTTCTTATACTATAATTTTATCTGTGGCATTAGCAAAACATCAATTTTTAAAGATTTACTGTTTTTAAAAAATTTTATTGGAAAGTCAGATATATAGAGAGGAGGAAGAGGAGGGACAGAGAGGAAAGTTCTTCCATCTACTGATTTACTTCATAAGTGGCAACAATGGCTAGAGCTAGTGGCTTTAGCTGCTAGGCCACCAACGGGGCCTAGAACTTCTAATGTTAAACAATGCTGAATTGTTTAAACTCTTTTTTGAGATAATAATGAAAGATTTTTTTTTCTTTTTGTAAAATTCTTCATTTTGGGATGTACTTCTGCTGCTTCTGCATTGTTTGAATCTTACATATTCCTCAATGTTCAATTTTAATCCTGTCTTTTCCAGTGTTAATTCCCTTCTTATTTTACCTTATATATTTCTTTATTTCTGAAAAAATTACCTCTGCTTCACATTTATGTTGGGTGTCTGAATTCCATTTCTCTTGAAAAAATTGGGAGCATTTTAATGCTTTGAGACAAGGTCTAATAATTTTGTAAACAACATAGACAACTGGCAGTGTACAGTGTTACAAAAAGTACTAGAGTTTTTATTGAGTAAGTGAAAGTTCAGTTATATTTTAAATACACCATGTTCAATATCCAGATGAGCGAGCTGCTTACAAACAAGGCATCGTATCACACTCCTGAGCTTTAGAGCCTCATGCACTGAATTTATCTTCTTCCATCTATTACTTATGTAAGTTTATCTAATTGCTTTATGTTATTACGAGCATGATCATTCCATTTGCAATAGCACAGATGTGGTGCTCACTGATTAATTTATCCATTCAATAAATTGCTACTGAATGTGAATGGAAAGGCAAACCGATCTAAATTGGAATGAGTCACAATTCCTGCTCTCAAATAACTGATAATCACATACTACCTTAACTCCAATAAAACTACCTCATGATGTAGTATTAGATTTGCATGTGTTTGTGTGTGTTAATAGAGGCTATTACCTGCACATATTCTAAAACCTTTAAAGAAGTCTTTATTTACCCCTCTGTCATGACAGACTGCTGCTTATTTGGTTTTTCAAATAATGCAGAAGAACAATTCACTTGAGAAGAGATATGACATTGAAGTACTTCAACATTTCTATTACCAACACCTATGAAAACTATTTCCCATTAAAATTTTATCACCAAATTAAGTCAAAGTTTCCAGAAACAAAGTGTAAAGCCTGTTTCAAGGGAAGACAAGCTACCAATCAGGGCATAGCAAAGAAGAGATTTTTAACTTAAACTCACCATTCACTGTATATTCAATATGTATTGGATTTTTCCCATATGTAAGTCTGCACTAACCAATGGGGATATAACCATGATTAAGTTGGGCACAGTCTTATACCCCTGGATTTCAAGATTAGTTGGAACAAATAGTTATCAGTGAAAAAATCACATCAGTGTGTGTAAAATTGTCCCTGTGATAAGTTCTGTAACAGAAGACTATCAAATTCAGTAACAGTATATTCTAGCAGATCTGATCCACCAGGCCTTACCTGGGAAAAGGGACATTGAGCAAAGACTTCAAGTGTTTAAAATAGTTAATGAGTTGAGAAAGCTTTGGGCAGAAAGGACTCCCATTCTTACTATGGGAGCAAGCTGATTAAAAATATAGGGAGTACTTAGACAGGTCAAGACTTGAATGTAATGCAAAGGTCTTTCATATTCTGAGCATGATACGAGAGTGCCATGATGGTATAGTCAGATTATAGTTTGTGCATCAAAGACTTTATAAATAGTGGAGAACAGGAAAAGCAACCTTGTTTGGATAGGAGAAAGAAGAAAATCAAGAACTGAATGTCACAAGCCAAGACTGGCAACACATGCTGGTGATTGGTTTTCTGATAATCTAGGAACTAAGCATACGGCATTAGGTAACATAAGAAAGTAGAAAAGCTGAAAAGGAGGATTGTCATAGACACTGAGATGATGTCATGGATTTGCTTGTTTGTGTAAGGAATATACATTCATGTATCCATACATTTAAAATGCCAGTGTATAATGTTTTCAGAAAAATATTTGAATAAATAAATTAGAAAAGTTTATTCCCTGTGTTGCAGTTTACATGAAATTGCGAGAGTATTGTTAGTTGAAATTTATACTTTGCATCACAGTACCTTTTTAGAATTAAGAAAAATCACTTGGCTTTGCTTTTTTTGTCTATACAGAAAACAAAACATCAAGTATTTGGTTATATATTTTCCAGGGACACCTATCTGAAGCATTATGTTTTGTGTTTATTTTCTTGACCTCACCCTGACTCATTCTATCTGTTCCATTAATAAGTTTGTACCGTGGCTGGAGCTTAATGGTTGACTTATTGAAAAAGAAGATAGCTTCTAATAAGGCCCAGCTTTGTCAGTACCTTCTGTAATCAACCAGATTTTTGATGGGAAAAAAGATCACATACAGTAGGATGGGGCAAAATGGATAGTATCCAGCCCTGCTTCTAAAACTATGTAAAGTTTAAAATGTAGCTACCAATTTTATAGGCAATATTTCAGAAGGAATGTCTATAACAACCTAAACAAATATCGTGCTTTGAATATTACGAATTTTTATGCTTAAGGTGTGCCATATGCTATATAACAACATGTCAAAGTAGAAAAAGTTTAATGAAAATGGTTTTTTTCTGTAGTTCACTTAAGTGTAAATAAGTGCATTATTTTTTTAGGCCAGCTGCTACTGCTGTGATATCCCTGGCATTTGGACGCTACATTCTGGAACCATTCTTTATTCACTGTGAAATTCCTGAACTTGCAATCAAGCTGATTACAGCTGTGGGAATAAGTGAGTATTACAGAGAAAAACAATCAAAAAGAAAATAAATGACTGAAAATAAAATTCAATTTTTTTCATGGTTATTTTGCTCCCCACCTTGCATTATTTTGTTTGTAATTCCAAATTTGTGTTGGAAATTAAGGAGTACACAGATCTCTGATATTGCATTTCATGCCAGGTTTTCATTGAATCAGCACATGTATTGAGTACTTTTTTTAAAAAGCAGGTAAAAAAATGACCTTATAAGAAAAACATTATGTGTATTGTATGTACAAAAGGATTTTAAAAAATGAAAACCCAGTTATTTTATGAGTTTTTGAATTGGAAATTATCCTACCTCTTGATATGCTGAAATATAAGTTACACTTCACTATAGAGCTGTGTTAATATAGTTGGTGTGTATCTTGTGTTCACATGTTTTATATTATTTGCTGTTACTCGGTGTTACAGTTTCAGCTCTCTGTTGTTGCTCATGATTTTAAGAATTGATTGTTAGTAGTATTTTTCAACTAGAACTTTTTTATGATTTCCAAACTAGAAAATTGTTCACTTCTCAATCAATGAGAATAGATATTAGGAACTGGAAAAACAAAAAGAACATGCACAAAGTGACATAAGTGACAAAAAGGACAAGTATAACTCTAATTTTCTATAAGATTCTAGATAACAAACCCTTTAGTGTGATGGGAAATGATAGCACATTCTTGATGCTACTTAAGTTACTGATTTTAAAATCAGTCTGATCATACCTGATTAAGTTTTAACTGTTCATTAATGGAAAAGTATCAAGACATGGCCAACCTGCATGCTTATGGAGTTTTTGTCATGCCTGAGTGTTTCAACAGGAAAATTAGGATAGACAGACTTTTGACTATAATAACAAGAGTGGTACTTTGTAGGCAGGCATCCGAAAGGACACACAAGTTATCACTGGTTCCAATAAATGTAGTTCATTCATCCTGAACTTCCCACTTTAACCACCAAATTTGTGCATATAATATTCCTTCATTGAAACCTCCTGAAAGTCAAAGAAAAATCCTGGGAATTATGTTTGAGTTTTGAAGAGGTGAGGTGTATTTAATTCATCTTGCCCTTGACACACCTTACAGACCTGAGATTTTGAGGCAAATCACTTAACTTTTCTTATACATCTCATTGTTCTTACTTCAACCATGCTAGTTTGTAAGGTATTATGAGGACTAGATGATATTAAATGAGATTACACACACACACACACACACACACACACGATGCTTTGAGTAATACCAAGAAGTTTTTAAGGTGCACTGGAAATGATAGCTGTTTATAGCTTTGCATGAAAATAGTGGAGGGTCTGTAAGACTAGGGATTATGCATATCCACTGCTTTCTTTCCAGGCCATTTCACACCTCCTGGTGCATTGCTTATTCTCAACAAATATTTGTTCACTGACTGATCCTATTATACAATATATAAAAATGTAAAATCTTTTTCTCTGGCAGAAATGTGTGTATTTTATTTATATTTTAAACTCAGAGGACTGGGATGTCTTCAATTTTTGCAAATATCACGGAAATGTAGTAAAATGAAATACAACTTGCTTGATATGACGTTCATATCTAACACCATTCATTTTTGTGGGCGGGACCATTTAGCATAATTGTTTATAGCTCAGGGTCTGGAGGCAAACAAACTGAGATTGAAACAATGTCTCAGCTTCTTAAATATGTGATCATGAGATAATTAACAAACGTCTTTAAACTTCATTTTTACTTATTGGTCAAATATCTCTGTAAAGAAAATTTGTCTTTAATGGCTGTGATAAAGTAAAATTAATTCTGAAGTTTTAAAGCCTTTGATAGAATACTTTATCCATGGAAAGTTGTTGATAAATCTGGTTGTGCTGAATCTGGGCTAACATTTTAATATCCATCATAGTCTTTTCCCTTGAATGATTGATGTAGAATTTACTGAAATGATCATATTTTGATAAATAAATTTAAAAAGGTTAGAGGTAGCATGTTTCAGAGCTATGTAAGTTAACAGATGTTCTTCATTCAGAAGTTTAACTGAGGTGAACAATATGGTTCAACAGGTTAAGTCTCCATGTGCAACACCAACACCTGCCCCCATAACTCCCCTAATCAGAGTCTACTCCAATCGCAATCCAGCTCCCTGCTGATGTACATGACAAAGCTGTGGAGGATGGCTTGTGTACATGGACCCCTACCATACAATGGGAGACCCAGAAATAGTTGGGCTCCTGGCTGCAGCCTGGCCAGCCCCTGTTGTTGCATCCGTTTTAGATGGGAACCACCAGATGGAAAAATCTGTCTCTCCTTCTCTCTTCTCCTTTCCCCTGTCACTCTGCCTCTCAGATATGTAGCTTCTTAAAAATAAAACTATAACTAGTTGACGTAAAATCAATGTGATGTAATCCTTTTAAAGATGGCTCTTTTTTTCTTATTTATCCCACTTTTATAAACTTCTAAAGAGAAAGCTTCTATTCCAGAGGATTCAGTGGAAACACTTCAAACTAAAATGTTAATGTAGCTATGGAAAAAGATAAGTATGTTGGGGATTACAAAATGCATACAGTAGAGATTGGAGTGGATTAAATAACAAAGAGTCCAAGTAAATGCTAGTTGAACCTTAAACATTTCCTTCTGTTTGCTGCTAGTTGTAGATTAATTTAAAAATTGGATGCTCCTTTCACAGGCTTGGCATTCTGAGAAGCAAATGTTTTTCCACAATCAGAATCATTGAAAGAGAACACTGAATATCTTATGACTCAGTGGGAGCAGTGTCAGTTGCTGGCCTAATTGGGAAAGCCAGACTTCTCCAAGTAAAAATTAACTTTGAGGGACCAGTAGGAGGTAGAGATTGAGAGAAAGAAGGAGAAATGTATCTGGGGGCAAATTTCTGACATCCTCCTTCTTCAAACTGAGGATAGGTGATTTTTTCCCCTGTTAAGGGTGAAGGGCTCTTACAAGGTAAAAAATAGAGTTTAATTGCATGAATGAATAGCTTCCCAATGCTCTCTAAAAAATAGTTAGTGGTAGTTGAAAATCTCCAGTTAACCGTAGAAAAAGAATTTTGAACTTGCTGAAGCATTAACCAACCATGTGAGGAACAATATGGGCTGAGGGTGGGGTTGATCGACTGCTAATTTACCTCAGTTAAAAGAAAAATTCTACTTCCTTTTCTGTCAGAATAATAAAGATGAAAAGTTTTTGCTTACTCAAAATCTTGTTCTGATAAACAAGCCAGGCAATAGAGCTTTAGATTCATGCTTGGCTGCTTTTCCACAGCCCAATACTAATCTTACTCCCTCTAACTTCTAAATAAGTCCACGAGTTTTCATTGTTATTGTAGTTTTCCGTGTGCTGTAGCATATGTTCGGTGTTTTGAATATTTAATTTGGTTTTCTCATCACCTGAAGCTAGGCTCATACACTAGAATGTTAGAATATACCTATAGAAATACGTTCTTTATGATATGAAATCTAGGCTCAGATTCATCCCTAACAAACTCAGAATCTCAATTGCCATGCTAACCTATTTTACAAACATGAGTTAGGAGCACTTTACTGCTTCTCAGACCTGGTGGGAATAATTGTGAGTAGCAAACAAAATCATGTTTGTGCATTGTGAGAAATAGATTGGTCAGTTCTACAAATGTACTATGGTATTTTACATTTCCAAGACTTTATTTTCTCATCATCATTGAACTACAGAAAATAATTTCTAGAACTAACTACAGAAAATAATTTCTAGAACTAACTCTGTGTTAGTATTTCAAAGAAGCACATGCATTGACTCACTTTAAATATTCTGAAGTCGACTATATCTACATCTCTTTCACTAACACTAAATGAACAATTCTTGGAGAGAAATCCCACTAAGACAATTCTGAGCCTTTGCAGTGAGGAATAGTCACACGAAGTTTGAAAAAACTGATGCCAATGAGATCATATGTACTAAAGCTACTTCCTCATTGTTTTACCTGTGAGCTAATGCTGAAAGTGTGAGCTCTAATATTGAACTGGCTGGCTCTCATCCTATCTTCACACTTACTACTTAGGTAAACATAAACAAGGTAAATAATGTGCTGATTATCAGTTGCTTATCTGAAAACTAAGGCAATCTGACAGGGAGATTAAGTAACACCATCAGTGTCAGATCTTTGCACTACATTGCCCATAAAATAATCATTTACATTTCTTTAATTTTCATTACCAATATCAACAGATTAGTTGCAGACTGACTTTCTGCTTTTAAAAGGCATTCCTTGGTACATATCACTTCTGAAGTTACTGCATCCTCAGCATGAGTGCTTGCTAGCTTGTTAAGGCACACAGAGAACCCAGGCAGCTGTTACAAGAAGTGGTGGAACCCACATGATCTCACCATGGAGCATACATGGGTAACATCCATTCATTTTATTAGTTTAGCACAAAGTAGTGAGAATCCCCAAAGAACCTGAATCTGCGAGAAAACCTTGAGGATCTGACTGTGTAATTTCTTCAAAACCAAAGAGCCCTGAATTGTAGAGAGTGCAGAAAGAAACACATGCCAATATAAAAATCACACTGTCAATCTTTAATATTTCACTAAATGTTCCACAAAATACAGCGTCCGCCAAATTTGTATTTCTAATCTCCAAGATTCATGGGTGCAACTTTCATTGCTATAATTTGATTCTTAGGAAACTATATAACCACAAAAATAAAAACTGCATATCTCCAAATTTTAATTTCACATATTTTTAAAAAGATTTATTTTTACTGGAAAGTCAGATGTACAGAGAGGAGGAGAGACAGGAAGACTTTTCATCTGATGATTCACTCCGCAAGTGGCCACAATGGCTGCAGCTGAGCCCATCCAAAGCCAGAAGCCAGGAGCTTCTTCTGGGTCTCCCACAAGGGTGCAGGATCCCAAAGCTTTGGGCCATCGTCGACTGCTTTCCCAGGCCACAAGCAGGTAGCTGGATGGGAAGTGGAGCAGCCAGGAATAGAACCGGCACCAATATTGGATCCCTGTACTTGCGAAGTGAGGGATTTAGCTGCTAGGTTACTGTGCCAGGTCCTAATTTGACATATTTAAAGAAGCAGAAAACCATACTATAATTATTTTCTCATTGTGGAATTAGCATTTATTGCTCAAAGGATGTAAAACAAGAGTCAAAGCAGTCTCCACTTGCTTCAGTATCAGCATGTGGGTAGATAGCAGATAGAAAGAAGACAATATTTGTTTCAGAAGCCCAGAAAACTCTTGCATTTAGTGAGTCCCAAATCCCTTTTCAATATTGTTGGATAAGCAACATGTGTAGTCTTAAATATCACTGTAAAGACACATGATGAAACAGCAGTTCCAGCCACTTGAGAACTGCTGCTGTGCGTCAGTGCTGGCTGCCTGGTTGCTTGTTAAGCTATACCTGCAGGGTCATAGAATCCCTCTCAGCTGGAATTTGGTGTAACAAATAATGAGTGCAATGTCTGGATGCTCAGATAAAGCAGGATTTTGAGAAACCTTTGAGAAAAATCAGTCTGATCCAGAATTTTTGTTTCGGCTTTCTGAGAGGAAAGTGAGACGATCAGGTCATAGCATTTGCCGGGTCGTGTCTTCTATTTCTCTAAGAAGGCTTCACAATATGTAAAGGAAAGATCCCAATGCTCACGATTTTTTATCTCAGTTTCCATTATATATTTACATAGTGCATGAAAGTGGGAAAATGTATTTCCTTTTTAAAAAAATATAGTTAGCTGTTCAAATAAAAGTCTCTGCATCTCTCCTTTTTCTCTCCCTTCTTCCTATTCCTGACACCTTCTGCCCCTGCTTGCCCTTCTCTCTTCCTATCCTCCACCTTCCCACCTACTCACCTATTTTCTGCTTTTCTATCTTATTTTTTCTCATTCCTCTCTCTATAACAAATCTTTGCTGTTGTCAGAACTTTCAAAAGTAGAGACTGCTTTGGGTTTTAAAAACTCTATTCGGATGTAAACAGTGCTCTTTTATTCCTAGTGAGAACATGAGATGATTTTTTTCACTTTCCTGTCAAAGTTGAACCTCCTTAATTAAAAAAAATTATTTCTCAGGATGTGTCATTTATCATAGTCTTTTGCACACAAAACGGAGTCACTGGGTGATGAAGAGTGCGGCAGAGTTGCCCTAAATTATTTTCAACGTAAAGTGCTTTGGATTGGAGAGAGATAATAATTTTGTTTTATTTTTCATTCTTGATAAGTAGCAGACTTCATTATTGACAGTGGACCTATGTGCTTTTCATACTGTTTTCGCCTCTCCGGTGGCTCATCAAGCTTTTTGACTGTCTAATAGTTTCCACCATGATCTGTTCAAAATATTTCTAATTAGTAACCCTTTATTTGCCTTCACATGGGATCTTCTGACCCTTTAGTTTTGCATCTTTGGCCTTTGTAAAAGTGAAATTTTCTATATTGCTTTGTTTGTTTTTAAAACCATCAGCATATGGAGGCATATTTGACAAATAAAATCATGTTACTTTAAAGTGTATTATGTGATGATATGCATATATTTTGTGAAATGATGAACACAATCAATTTAGTTAACATATTCACTGCTTCATTTAATTAGCTTACCTAATTTTTGTTTATAACAAGCAAATTGCAAGTATGTGATTCACTTAACCTATTTTCTACAATTATGATGTCATATAGTCAATTCATTTGTGAAAGAATAAAATGAATGAAAGAGGAAAAGAATTCCATGTTGCCAACAATATCAGTAAAATACAATATATTCATTGTAAAATTTACCTAAATAGAACAGAAAAATAAATATAAAAAGTGGAAAGTTGGTATTCTGTCATCCATAGACATTTGATTTGATGGACTTTTATATCTTTACTCTTTCTCTCTTTGTGTCTGTCTGTCTATGGAACCATCCATCCATCCATTCACCCATCCATCTCTGTAATCTGTTATATTGATCAGTAATATCTTGTGAACATCCTTTCATGTAATAATTATTTTACTGCATTTTCATTTTAAATGTCTGTGATTTATTAAAAGGGTAGATCTTAATCAAGTTTCCTTTAGGGGTATGGGTTCATTTAAAATTTTTTCTGTTTTGTTTTATGAGTTCATAACATTTATTTACTGGAGAGAGAAGTTTTCCATCTGCTGGTTCACCCTCTACAACGCCCTTACCAGTTGGATCTGGATCAGTGTGAGGGATCTAGCACAGTCTGGGTCTCTCCCACGGATGGCAGGAAAGCAGCCATCTGAGTCATCGCCAGTTGCTCCAGAGTTTGTGCCTCCACAGGAAGTTGAAATAAGGGGTGAGGCTGAGACTGGAATCCAGGCATTCCAAGCAATGGAAATGCCCACCTCTGTGCTGGTTTTTAAATGGCAAAATGAACTATTGATTTTATCAGGCAATGGAAATAATACTGACAGCTGTTACTACAGCATGCAGGGAAAACCTAAGATTGCAATTTGAATTATAAAAATTCTGTGTTTAGTTTCATATCCTGAGAAATTATTTTACATAATTTTAATATTTGGAGAAAATAACTCTTTAATAAAAATAAATATTATGGATAATATCTACATTGTCAGGAATGTGATAGAATGTTTTTTGGTGTAGTCGGGTATTAGGGATATAGTTAAGCATAAGGTTTTGGGAAAAGCACAAGATTGTAATCTGCTATCTGGAATAGACTCAGTCATCCCAGGAGAAAGAAGAGGAAAATCTTACACTATACTCTTTCATGCCTTTTTTTTTTTTTTGAGAATACAGTGCATTCCATCATTCAACAAAATGTGTCAATTGCCTACTTAGTATGATTCAGATACTAGCAATATATAAATGAATAACCTTTGTTCTAGCCTCAAGGTTTTCATGGTGCACAAGACAGGGAGGGTGAGTAATAATTACTGCTTGGGAAACTGTAGACAGTCTAATTAACTGTACACTTGTAGGGTGGACTAAAAGTCACCCTTTGATGTACTCATTAGGAAGCAGGGAAGAAAACTAACAAGGAAAGTGCTGGGTAAGGTTAGATCTGAGGATGGAAAATAAAATCCTTGCCAACTCTCCTCTTTGTTTCATGTCTTGACAGTGGTTCATACAACGTGTCCTATTATTGAGGTGTCATATCAAGCTAATGTGTCAAACTCAGTCATCAACTTGCATGGTATCTTAGCTTCAGGATTTGTTGAAGATAGATTTGTGATTGTTAGAGTACTACAAAACACAATCATTCTACTGACATCTACAAGAAACACAAGAGAAATTCTCATTGCCTAGAAGCTTCATCCAAGCTTCTCAAACTGAATGAACATCACCAGGATGTTTTGTTGAAGTGAGATTTTCATTCATTAGGTCTGGGACAGGGCCTGTGATTCTGTGTTTCTAAACGGTAATAATGCTGGCTCGCAGGCTGTGCTTGTTTGACCAGGACACAAGATGTCCTCATGTCTATGAGAATTTGCCTTTGTAACTTCTTCTGTTTGTTTGCAGCTGCAGTGATGGTCCTAAATAGCGTGAGTGTCAGCTGGAGTGCCCGAATCCAGATTTTTCTAACCTTTTGCAAGCTCACAGCAATTCTGATAATTATAGTCCCTGGAGTTATGCAGTTAATTAAAGGTATGGACTGAAAAGTAAATGATTTTTAAAACACGTATCTGCTTTTGGTCTCTTATAACATTAACTTTTGCTTGTACTAGCAGAATCCTTAATTAGTCTCTGCTTGTAGAACTTAAACTCTACTGTCATCTAATTGATATGAAAGGCTGCTACATTAGGGATGATTTGGTATTTATAGTTGAATGGCAGCAAAATGTTTAAGACTGGGCCAAGCAACAAAATAAGGCATTAGTGAATTCTCTTGGTAGGAAGTCTTGGAGTGAAAATTCAAACTGAGAAAAAAAATCTCTCATTTGGTTTTAGCTAAAAAATTTGTCCTTTTATTTCTACTTTAACGTATTTTAAGTACTATGTCTTAAAACTATTGCTAAAAGATGACCATTTCTATATTATATGGTTTTTAGTTCTTTTATCTAGAGGGTAGTATTCCTCTTCTTAAGGTTTATTATGTATTTTTTGCAAAGGCATATTTATGGAGAGAAGGAGAGACAGAGAAAGATTGTCAATGCACTAGTTCACTTTCCACTTGGCCACAACAGGGCCGGAGCTGAGCCCATACAAAGCCAGGAGCCAGGAGCCAGGAGCCAAAAGCCAGGCGCTTCTTCCAGTTCTTCCACATGGGTGGAGCGTTCCAAGAATTTGGACTAGCCTCCACTGCTTTCCCAGGCCACTAGCAGGGAGTTGGTTGGGAATTCGAGCAGCCAGGACACAAACAGGTGGCCATATGGGATCACAGTGCTTGCAGCTAGCATTATTAGAACTGAAGTGAGTAAGAGGATAGTGTTCTTAAGTACTGCATAATATAATACAAGAGTTGTAAAGTGAAGTAGTTGCAATAAATAAAAATAATTGTAAAAAATGGGAGTCCTAGTATATTATTATTTTTTAATTTTTTTTTTAGGATTTATTTATTTTTTTACAAAGTCAGATATACAGAGAGGAGGAGAGACAGAGAGGAAGATCTTCCGTCCGATGATTCGCTCCCCAAGTGAGCCGTAATGGCCGGTGCTGCGCTGATCCGAAGCCGGGAACCAGGAACTTCTTTCCGGGTCTCCCACGCGGGTGCAGGGTCCCAATGCATTGGGCCGTCCTGGACTGCTTTCCCAGACCACAAGCAGGGAGCTGGATGGGAAGTGGAGCAGCCGGGATTAGAACCGGCGCCCATGTGGGATTCTGGGTGCGTTCAAGGCGAGGACTTTAGCCGCTAGGCTACGCCACCGGGCCCGATATTATATTATTTTTAAGGTAGCATTTATTTTCCTATAGGAATATAGCATTAGCTGGAATTACTGAACTTAGAGTATACTATTTAATAAAAAGAAATTGTTGGGTGATTTTTTTAAAGGATTTTAATTGTTTTAGGGAAGAAGACACATGTAACTGTTTGGATTCAATAAAAACTGTTGGCATAGAAAGAGGTCCACATGAGTTGCTCAATTGGTAGTAGGTGCTACAGTAGGATATGGGAAAGTGTGAAGCAATTCTAAAGGCATGATGTATAGCTCATGTTAAGTATCAGTGTTTCATTGACAGTGTCTGTTCCAACTAAAGGAATTTATAGGGAAATTTAATGATGTTGCGTGAGAAGAATTACACATGGCAAAAGGAAATGCCAAAGATCAGCATAGTAATCACCATTGGTAGAGACAGTAAGCAGTAACAAACACTGAAAGATCATTCTCGCTGTAGCTGGGGAAAGGGAGCAGCTGTGGTCCATTTAATAAACCTTGGGGGAGATGTTAGGGGCTTTCATCCAACCCAGCAACCTCAACCAGCTCAGAGTAAGCACAATGGTTCGAAACACTAGAGCTTTGAAGGAGAGACCTGAGTTTGCTGTTTTAATTCGTCTTGGCTTCCATTGAACTGGCTGGCTTGCATTCTATCTTATTCACTAGGAATGCTGGCAAAATAATCAGTCTTAATAGTGCTTTCTTTTCTGGACTCACTATTTTGTCTTCTATAAAGAATTTCTAAGAATTTGAAAGTGCAGAAACTTCTGACTCACTGGCTGTCCTTAATCCCAGTTTAGATTTCGAAAGTTTTGATATCCTATTTCTTGGAAACAGAAAATGTTTTCTACTTTTCTTCTTTCCTTGCTTCTACCTTGCTCTCTCCCTCTTTTTCTTTTTTTTTTTCTTTTTCTCTTCTTTAGTGTAATATAACTCATAAGTGTCATCACAGACTAGAGTCAATTTTTACCACTTATTTATTATGTGTGGGAGTCAGGGTTTGGCTGCCCAACTGCTACTGTCATAAAAATTCCTTCAGAAGAGAGGTCATGATACATCTCCAGGATTTTTTGGCATTATAAGAACATGATAATTAGCATTCATAATATCAGTGCTTAATGTGACCAGGATTCTCCACAGATCTCAATCAAGAGAAAAATTCCCTGAGAATGTTAGTATATTTAGAATGAATTCTAATATTCTCAAGAGCTTTTTCATGGGTGTGTTTACTGTATTACTGCAAGAATCATGATTTCCCTGGAGTATTTGGAATGACGTTTTAGATGCCTGCATCGGAATACCTGTACCTGAGTCCCAACTCCAGTTTCAGTTCCAGCTTCCTGCTGAGGCGGGCTGGAGGCAGCAGGCATTTGGATTCTTGCCACCCACATGGGCAGCCTGAACTTAGTTCTGAGCTTCTGGCTTTGGTCCCAGTGAGCTGCTGTGGGCATTTGGGTAATAAATCAACACATGGAAGGTCTCTCTCTCTCTCTCTCCTTTCTCTCTCTCTTTCTCTCCTTTCTCTCTCTCTCTGCCTTTCAAAGAAATACAAATATTAAAAAAATTTCCTTAGATTCTATTGAAATAACAGATATCTCACATTAATCTAAAACGCTGGAAAGAGATGTTGCAGATACAAATTGTGTGTTTATTCCACTCTAATCAGATAGTGAAAATAGTTAGGTGCTATGTATTTACTTAGAGAATGTGTTGAACTTTCTTTGAGCATTAAGACTTTAATTTGCATGAGACCTCTGTTATACAGCCAAAATACTCAGTTTTGAAATGAAAACCTTTTTTTTTTTTGCCATGTTATCTAAATGTCACTTTTGAAGATCTGTTGTTGCGGCCACTTTTTTTTAAAGATTTATATATTTTTATTGGAAAGGCAGATATGCAGAGAGGAGGAGAGACAGAAAGGAAGATCTTCCATCAGCTGATTCACTCCCCACGCAGCTGCAATGGCTGGAAATGAGCCAATCTGAAGCCAGGAGCCAGGAGCTTCTTCCCGGTCTCCCACGCAGGTGCAAGGTCCCAAAGCTTTGGACCATCCTCCACTACTTTCCCAGGCCACAAGCAGGGAGCTGGATGGGAAGTGGAGCTGCTGGGATTAGAACTGGTATCCATATGGGATCCTGGTGCATGCAAGATGAGGATTTCAGCCACTGTTGAACAAGTTTCACTTCTTGATTATTTGTGTTTGGACTCTGATCCTTTTAGGCCAAGGAGATCACAGGTCATGATGAAAGATTCTTAAAAAATATATATCTCAATTTCAGCATTTATATTTTCTTTCTGTAAGGATACAGAGTGTTTTTAGCAAATACAACATTTCTAACTTTATCACATCTTTTTAAGTAAAATTGTGATAATGTGTTTGTCAGAGTTATAGAGTGAGAGAGTTTTTCTGTCGTCCATGTAATTCCCTAGACGGCGTCAATGGCTAGGACTGGGCCAGGCTGAGGTCAGAAGTCAAGAATTTCATTAGGTCTTCCACATGGGGAGCAGGGGCCTGAACACCTGAGTCCTAGTCCTCTGCTTTTCCCAGCACTAGAAGGAAACTGCATCAAGGTGAAGCTTCTAAGATATGAATCAGTGACAACATGGATGCCAGTGCTGCTATAACACAATGTTGCCCCATAGCTTCACATTTAAGGATTCTGTCACGCTCCCCAAATTTACAGTTTATAGAAAACCTTTTAGTTTTAAAGATTTATTTATGTTTTCATGGCGGCAATAGGAAAAAAAACTTACTTATGTATTCAAAAGCCAATCTTAAACACAGATGGAGAGGGAGAGGGTGAAGAGGAGCAGAGAGGGAGAAAGGGAGACATGGAGAGAGCGAGAGAGAGAGAAAGAGAGAGAAAAGCATTCTTCCATTTGCTGGCTTAACCCCTGTGGTGACAAAGACTGGGCTGGGACAGGCTGAAGCCAGGAGTTAGGAGTTTCTTCCAGGTCTCCCATACGCGTGGTAGAAGTCTAAATACTTGCGATGCTTGCTGCGGTTTCCCCATGCTCATTGGCAGGGAGCTGGACTGGGAGTAGAGCAGCTACCATATGGGATAGAGCTATTGCAGGCAACAGCTGTACCCCTTGAAAGAGAGATGTGAAATAACATTTGTGGTGGCTAACACAGTTTTGAGACTCCTTCTATAGAGTGGATATAGTATTAACAGATAATGTTGACAATGGATAAAGCAATAAATCAAAATTAAAATGTTCATTTCCTGTCACTCCCTATCACCCCTGCTTATGATTAAAGCATAAAAACAATAGTTATTTCTTTGGGTATCTCTAAAATGTTTCAATTGTAACTGCAGGTCAAACACAGCACTTTAAAGATGCCTTTTCAGGGAGAGATGCGAGTCTGATGGGGCTGCCCCTGGCTTTTTATTACGGAATGTATGCATATGCTGGCTGGTAAGTTATTATATGAAATTGGGCTCATTGGTATGCTTCAGGAATTTCTTCCGGTTCTTTAAGTGTAAAGCATGTACAAATGTAGAGCTACCATCCATTTTCAGATACTAGACTCGAAAAGGAGAAATATGGTTTAAATTATTCCACGAGGCTAATTATGTGCACATGACTTAGGACCAGCAACCCAGGTTTCCAGTCTTAGGTATGGAAACATTTTGCATTTTAAAAGGACTTGATAAGGTCTTAGAAATATTGACCACATCTAAAACCCAGATAAGCATCAGAGATGATTAAAAATTAAAGGCTTTGGATGTATTTCTTTCATGACACATCTATTGAAGGTGTTCGTTCACTCTGTAGATTGAGGCATTAGAACTCTGTTTATACTTTACCATATTCAGATACTTGAATGGAAATGATCAATTTCTGACTAAATTTTATAGACCTAATAAGATTTAATTGAAGTGACTGTGGCAAGAAAGCCTACCAGATTCAGAAGTTTGATTCAAGCATCAAAATCATTGAAGTAAGATTAACATGAGTTTAAAAAAAGATTAACATGAATTGTTTTGGAAAAAATAAAAACAACATTTCTTTTAATTACTTATGCAGCTTCAGCTGGAAGAATGTTCTATGAGTTTCAGCGTTATATCAGTAAACTGTACTAGCTCAAGAATTATGTAAATATACTTTCAATATGGGCATATAATTTCATGTTTTTCTTTGTAAAGTTTTTAGGCACTCCCAATCACTGTATGGAACATAAAGATGTACTTCATAATAAATGGAATGTGCACCTATTAATCTCATTGAATTGTGAAAATATAGCATCAGAATAAACCCAGGAGGTTATGGGAACTTAACATTTTAACATGGCTTTGAAATGAAATATGTTTGAAAGCTGTTAGAAATGTGTGGCTCAAAGGAGACAATTGAAACATGTTTATATATTCCCAGAATATTTTGTTAGCCATTGTGTGTAAGCATTAGTTTTGAACCACTTAGTACTTTGAAGTCTTTTTACTTTTCTCCAAAGCACAATGTGGTGCTGGACAGAGAAAAGAACCAAGTGCGATTACAGGGTGAGATGCACAATCAACTTCTCTGCGGCTGTTCAGTGGGGATCAGAGCTGCAGGCCCTGGGACAGCAGCCAAGCTGCAGGAGGGTCACTGGGAAACGCAGAGGAAAGTGGGAGGCAGCAAAAGCTTTAAGTGACAGCCAAACCTGGGGAGCCCAGTAATATTCAACTCAGGAATGTGGAATGTGGAGATAGTCACAAGGGAGATTTGATTAATTCTGTTGAATGAAGTCTCGTTTGCCTGCAAGTACCATACATCTGTTCCCACGGAATCTTAAAATATTTTTAACCTCCTCACTCCTCTGCTGCTTAGCACTGAATATTCAGGTCACTTGTTTTATTAAAGTAGAACAAGCTGGCTCCACTTCCGTAGGCTTTTGAGGACTGATAGATTTCTTGGAGCATGAAGAATACTCATTTTGAATTCTCTTACCAAATTTTATTGATGCTGAACTCCAAATGTTATTCTGCATACAAGTTAAAAGGAGTTTTTATGAACCTTTATTTATACATTTATCCTTATAATCCTCTAGTGTACTCCCTACTTTAAGAATCAGGAAACCATTGATTTTCTTACATTCTTGAAAGTTCAATCACAGTATTGGAGCATACATACGATTTTAATGGATATTTTAATGGAAGGTTATTGGATACAACTGACATTTGAGGAAGACAGAAAAGTAGGTGTGATTTCAGAACAGGTTGTTGTGCTACCTGAATGCAGCTTTGTGAGGAAGAGAAAATAATCTGGTTGTTAATCTATGGTCATTGGTTTTAGAAAAAGAAAACTGTGTTTAGAAAAGGTAGTCAGTTGCTTTGGAGTTCCAGAAAAGATATTATCTGGCTGTAAATTAAACAAGAGGAACGATAACAGAATTCCCAAGGAAAGGAGCATTTATTCACTTTCTTAATGTTATCTTTGTTTTTCTGACTTCGCTGTCTTTCACCATTTAACTGAAAGATCGGATTTTAGAATTCTAAATGGAGACTTGCAAAAGAGCCTATATTCCCAGAGCTGCTGGGGACAATATTCAACAAAATGGTAATAATAATAATAATAATAATAATAATAATAATAATAATAAATGCAGAGTCTTTGCAAATATTATAGCTGTGAGGCAGAGCCTCTCATCAGAACTTGCTGCCTTGCCAGTTTGCCTGTAAGTGAAAGTGGCAAGACCACTGTTGTCCTGGAGACCATGCCCAAGAGCCATTCAACTCCTCAGAAAAAGACACCAGCAAGCCTTGGGAACAGAGAAAGTTTTTGGCTCTGAGGAGCACAAAACCCTTCTAGAATGATGAAAACTCTTTCACTGAAACATGATTAAGGGGAAAGAAATCATTAATAAAGCCAGGTCACAGAGTGTGTCAGGACAACTTTAACATTATCTATCACCAATGTCTGCATTAAGAGAAATCCATACACCATTCCCCCACTGGCCCTAGGGAGCACAACCAATTTCAGCCCCTTATACTGATCCAAAGCTAAATATTGCTTGGAGAGATTTTTGTTTGTTTGTTTATTTATTTGAACTGTGTGATAGAAAATAGTTCTTTAGTGTTTTTTTTTCCCTCCTTTTTTAAATCATATCCTCAATGGATTTTGTCTTTCTAAAGCACCTGCTGGGATTATTTTGCACCATTGTGTCAAATCTAATATAAAGAATAAACTTCTTTTAAAAATAAGTCACATAGTCTGGTATTGGGATGTATTGCCAGCATCCCGGTGCCTTTTATGTACAATCATGGAAAAGCTGGAACAATAGAGCCTGTGGCCGTTCTCCAGAGGCCTTACGGAGATGTACACCAAAGACAGTGCTACGGACTCATTGCTAGAGACTAGAAGATCGTAAAGGTGTATTTCCCACAGGATCTTAATGTTTGGACTAAAATAAGAAGCTTTCTCCTTCCTTTCCCCAGCCAGCCCCAAACCCTTTCCTTTGCTCTGTTCTCTGGAGCAAAGGGAAATATTTGAAATTGTGTCCTTTCTTCATGCACATATTTCCTTTCTTGCTTTAACATTGTTGGAAGACAACAGTTTCTAAATGAACTCTTATGAAAGAACTGGCTATTTTGGAAAAGAGAAGCATAGAAATACAAGGAGTCTTCAATCAGTTCACACACACACATACACACACACACAAATACATGATAAAATGTGCCTGGATTATATTTATTTATTTTTTGCTCCAAAATGCATATTTTTTAATTTGACTTATTATGCAAACTTACTGAAGCACCCTTATATTTCTTAGTGCATGTGATTTTTTTATCCTTTTCTTCTAGTACTTCCCTTTGTCTCAGGGTTATAACACATTTCTCTCACAGTGCATATTCCAGATAAAAATAATGATGGTTGTTTGCTCTCCTTGTACAACTACAATCTCTGTTTTTAGAAACTTTAGTTTCTAGTCATTAAAAAAAATTCTTGTCTGCTAACATTTTAGATATCTTTATTGGTATTGTTTTCCAATTTTATTGAAATGTTTTGCCTAAATCACAGTCCTTAAAATTATGGCCACCTTCACCTTCAGCATCAATTGCATATTTGTGAATTGAGATAAAGCTTTTATGAAGACAGAAAAAGACAGGTTTTCTTATCTGAATCTGAGGATGTGACATGCTTTAATGTCTTACAATTGTGTGGATTAACATTCCACCCATTTCGTTAAACTGTAGAGAAGTTATTTCCATACAACTACTCCCCTGTGAATCTATATAAAAGGTTATGCTACCTTCTAGAAAATAGTTACACAAATACATATATTGAAATTTACTTTGTTAGAATTCCCAAAATATGTGAAATGAGGAGGTTGTAAGGTCTTTGTTTTTATGTGTTTAGCTCTTGTTCATGATGTTAGTTTTCTCATTTTCATGAGCTGAGTATCCGCAAATGTATTTTGAAGATGAAGTCGCCCTCAATGTTTCACATCATGGAAACTTAAGAGAAAATTACAGGGATCTTAAAAGAGGCTTCAGTGGGTCCTTAAAGTTGAACAAAGTTGAGGCTGCCAGACGGGACTAGTATAGCAACAAAATGAAAGATAGGCTTGTGAATTTTTGTATTATTTTGATTTTAGGACAACGTTTGCTATCCCATGGAATTTGAGGCCTAGAATGCTTCTTGTCACATAAAATTCCCAGAAGTGTTCCATATAAAGGACATGTTGAAAATTTCTGGAGCTTTTATTGCCTAATTGTGATTTAATGAATAACAAAGTACCTGCATATACAAGAAAAAAATACAGAAATGATCACATTTTCATTTATGACATGAAGTTACTTGGGATACACTCTAGAAAAAAAATTCTTTCAAAGAATGAGGTGCAAAGCCAAAACTCATTACATTTTAAAAATGTTATACTGTTTAAGTTGTCAAATCACAGTGTATTTTGTGACCCATGATGACTCATAAATAAAATATGAAATAATTAAGTCAAACTAACTGATACACACACATATGTGTCATCTCAAATATTTCTTGCTCTTCGTGGCAAGAACATTGAAAATGTATCTTTTTAGCAATTTTGAAAAGTACAATGCAGTATTTTTATGCTGTTTTGCTTGCTGTTTGTATTCTGTGTTTATAACTAGGAAGCCATTAACAGTTTCCTGAAGCTGAGAAATGCTGCTGCCATACTGCACTGTAGGCTTTGATTGAGTTGGTTCTGCCACTAAAATCTGAATGCTCAAGAATCATGGATCATGGATCATCCTGCATTTACATTTTGTTCCCACTCCCTTGGCCATTTTTGTCCCAGAGAATTCCAACTTGCTGCTTGTATTCCTGGCACGACCCCTCTGAGACAGTTCTGTGCTCACACTTTTATGTGGGCAAGTGTGTGGACTTTTAGCTCCTTGAGGAGAGTCTATGGACTTGTTATTCTCATAGTCCTAGTGTCTGACACACAGTAAGCATCTGACAACTGTGGTTTAATATCACAATGATTGATGGGGGTTTGGATTGTTGAAGACTTTCTTCACACCGAAAATTTTAAATGAAATTTTCATGATTCTGCATTGAATTTTAACTACTTAAAATTTGTAACTTTGTACTTCCATAATAAAATATACTAATAGTTTGCGATTCATTTTATATTTTTAGGTTTTATCTAAATTTTGTCACTGAAGAAGTAGAAAACCCAGAGAAGTAAGTAGCCACACTTACTCGGTAATTTTTGCAAAAAATACTTAACATACACAGTTGAAAAAGTAGATCTAAAGAAGGAATTCAGTGTGGGGTATTCAAATGTAATATCATTATAGTTATTCACTACTGCAGTGAAAACTGTCCGGTATGGTGTAAAACATATGGACATGTTGCTTATATAGTCCATGTTTATTACCAAAGTGCTGATAACCAGAAAGCATAAAAAGAATACTCATGTTTTAGTCCAACTTTCATGTATACACATATATGTAAAGCTTAGCCTGGGATCCTATAAATGTAGATGAAACTCAATTAGTTTAATGTTTCTTATAAATTATTTTTTCATAATTAATTCAAGTATTGACATAATCTATAAGTAGTTAATCCTAAGAACCTAAAAATACTTACAGAATATTCTGGAACTTGTATGTTTTTGAAGCTAAATCATTTTTCTTTTTTTTCCCTTAAAGAATAACTTGCTAATTGGATTATTTGATTGTATTTTCATAATGATTCTGAAATATATTAACTTAGAAAATTAAATTAATTTATGCCTAAACAAAATGCTTGATTTTGTAAAGAAGAGTAATGTGATAGGACAGAATATAAAGAAGTATAGATTAAAACAGATTATAAAGCTATTTAATTCAATTCACTTCTGTATTCTAACAATTGTGCCAGAAGCATCTTACATGATAAACAAAGTTTGTCTTCAATTATTTTGGTGTCTAGTCGATGAGTTCAATGTATAAACAAATAAATATAACATTGTGATTACATTATTGTTGGTTATACACTTTAGCAAAAAAAGAAAGGAGAAGATGTTTTAAGCCTATTTAAGGACATAGTGCTATAATAGTGTTTCAAATGAAATGTTTTGGGGGACAGTGAGAAGGAAGGACAGAAAAAGGGAGAAAAGGAAAGAGAAAAGAAACAGTCCAAAAGAACATGAATCAATGTGAACTACCTGAACATCAGAGATTATGCCTAACTCTTGACACTTCAAAGTAAAATAGACTAAGACATTCTGGCACCAGGTGTATTGGAAAATAGTCAGCTGATTAGATCTGGCTGAATACCAGCTTGTTGGGGTTTAGAATATACAAGCCAGCAACTGTTTAAAATGATGTCTTAGTGTCTGATGTAATAGTTATTCAAATTGACATGCAATATAATATGTGAAAATATGTTTGTAATTGGAATTATAGGTAGAGAACAAATATTTGTTAGGAACTAGTGCTGTTAGAAATTTTTTAAATCATTGTTATTACTTGGAAATGATCTCGACCCATAACATTTATTTTCATTTATTACATTTATTACATGTTACACCAGTAATGTAGATATATAGACATTTCTGTGTTAGTACTGTTGAACAATTCAAGTGTAGTTACTGTGTTATATCATTATAGCCCAACCTGAATTTCTGGTTAATGCTAGCAGAGTGACATGTGAATCACAGATTATTTTCCATGCCGGTCTCCCTTTCCTAAATTGAAGGCCATAGTTTTGCACATTAATATAGTCACAATGATTCAGGGTTTAAAAATGTTGAGAATTTAAAAATGTGATGGTGATGGATTGATTCAGTGATTTTTATCTGTAGTTAACAAATTTCCTTATCTCAAAAAGGAAAAATAATAATAGCAGCACATAGCTGAAATGGATTGCATTAAACCAATAAGTATAAAACACTTAGAGCCGTTATTGTCACTTTCTATTTGATCACTGTTATCTCTATTGTATCCAAGGTAAAACGTTATTTACAAATGGTGTTTTCTAGGTTTCAGTGTCCTAGGCAATTATCTTTTCAGTGCTATAGAAAGAAATCTGAGTATTTATTAGAGATATTGAAGCCTATATTCTTAAGCCTCCAGTGCTGAAGTTAATGTGTACTTTATGATCTCTTTTATTCTTGTATACAGACTTCATTGAAGTTTTATATCTGGAGAAAATAATGCTTCACTTTAAATATAAGAAGCATTACATGTAAGCACTTTATAATAATAAAAATGTAATTATTGATAGTAACATCATCACTTGTGATATTGGATGAAAAATGTTTAATTTTTAGAAATATTGATTCTGCACACTTCATTAAATATATCTGTGGTATATGAGTACAGCATATCATTTAAAATCCTAAAGTAAGGAACTTCTCAGGAAAGCTTACGACTCTCTAGACTTTTGAGATCAATGTCATGAGTGACTGCTAATACATTGGGTGAAGAAAGAAATCTCTGATGTATTTTTGTTCTTTCACTGTAGATATTCAAATATTTAGTTGTCCATGGGGGATACTGTGTAAAACTTACCAACACATTTATCTCTTCAAAATTAAAATATGGAAAAGCCACAAAAACTCCTCCATGTAAAAGTTAATATTATTATGCATATTTAAATCAAACAAAAGTTAGGGCTTTGAGCAGTTTTATCAATGTCTTAAGTTTTTCAATGCCAATTTATTTAATGTTGATCATCACCCAGGCTAATTCCAAGCTGATTTTTATTTGCTAAATACAAAAAATGCCTTAGGAAATTTGAATCACTGAATATCAAGAACAAATGGCAAAATTATGTGCCTTTATTTTAGATGTACGGTGTGTATTATTCTGTAGGTAGACATGCCTCCAAAATACACAGTTCCAAAATACCTCCAATATATGGGAGAGTAATTATGATTGCATCTCCTTTGTGATGTGCCAAGAAAAATGTATTTTCCAATTAGTCACAGGTGTATGTGTCTAGGTGTGCTGTGACATGCAACTTGCTGGCAGCTGGTGAAATGATTGTTAGACAAACATACAATATCTTTTACTCTCCTCCTCCACTTAAGTAATACAACTTTTCTAAAATTGTGACCTAATCGGAAAGGTGGATGTTAATTTGGATAGTAGAAAATAACAATGTGACCTACAATATGTAAAATGCAAACAGTAAAAAGTTTTCATCATCTGTATTGACTACCACTCACATGTAATTTCAGGTTTATAAATGTCTATTTACTTATTTGAAAGTCAGAATTCCAGAGAGGGAGAGACAGAGTTATCTTCCATCTACTGGCTAACTCTTAGAAGGCTGTAGTGGCCAGGACTGGGCCAGCTGAAGTCAGGAGCCAGGAGCCAGGAGCATCCTCCAGAACTCTCATGTGGGTTGAAGTGGCACTTTCCCTTGCTTTTCCCTGGCCATCACAGACACCTGGAGCAGAAGCAGAGCAAGAGGGACACAAAATAGTGCCCAGATGGGATCCTGGCATCAGAGGCAGGAACTTTGCCCACTATGCCATAACATTAGCCTCCATATACTTTCATTGAAAAAAAAATCTTTCATACTACCTAAAGCTACTCTGAAAAATAATTTGATCTGCTAACATAATCACAGGTTATAGAACAGATCCTTAAGTGTTGTAATAAATCAGAGACAAACGTACAAAATTTCTGCTGAAGTGGTTACATTTATAATGTTAAGAAATTTGAACATGATCTTTCTTATGTTTTCTTTTCCAAAAATCATTTTGGATATCTGGAAGAAGCAACTTTCCAATTCATTCATTTATATTGAACATTTATAGTAACATAAGAAGATTGTGTTTAATAAGCATTCATCATGTGATAGCTGACTCCATTTCTTAATATATTAAAGAAAGAATAGTATTGTTAGGGAAAAGTGTTTACATTTTTGGACCATGAAGGTGATAGACCCTCAAAGGCCTGAATTTAAAATGTTATTTTTTTGTGTGTAGTTATAATGGCTGATAACATACGCATTTGTTTTGAGAACTCAAAGGGTTTTTTTTTTTTTTGCAAATATAATGAGTTTTGCCTTGTGACATTACTTTTGTGGGAACTGTGCAATCTGTCATTGTTTAAAAAGTTCTACAGTGCAAAGAACCTATCATTGAGATGTATAATGTTTGTAATCCTGTGCTTAGATTGATAAATCATGTCTTGTGTTGATGAAAGCCAAGAAATGAATTGCTTTGCTTTGACCTTGAAGGTCCGAGATTAGTCAGTTTGTCTATTAGATTTGTTCCAGTGTTCTTCTCACTTCATTTATTCCTTCTGTTCAAAAGAGTTGGAAATAGTAGACTTACAGAAAGTCAGTAAGGCTTGATATCATCAGTCATTTTTGAAGAACAGGCTATCAACATGCTCTGAATCATCAACTTTAATAGAAGGTTTAAATAATCAGAGTGTCATCATTAATTAATACTCTTCCAGCCTCCAATTTATATTAATTGATGCCTCAAAGTCATGACACTGAGTATCAATGATAACTTAGAAGAGAAACTGGGTTTAGGAAAAATACTTAGAGATTTCCAAAGCAATGTGATTGATTGGACTGGTCCATATATGGCCCCAAATAATCAGGTGATTTGCATTCAGTTCAGATATTGTAGTCTTATATATTCTCTGTATATTTGTGTGTGTGTGTTTTAATTAGGTAAACTTATACTTATTCAAATTTTAAAATAACTGAATGAGTTAAGTGCATCATTTTTTAAAGGTTAATTTGTTTTTGCTTTTCAGTTGTTTTTTTTTTTTTTTTTTAATAATCTTACTTAGGTGATTAGGGTACAAAGGCACAAGGACTACAGGAAAGTAGGTAATACCATTGTTTCCACACTAATATCATCATTTTCCCCCTGTATCTGGGGTTAGGGGAGAAACAAAGGGAGAAGCAGCACCCAGCCTCCCACCATCCCAGGTCCCTGAGGAGAGGCATGCTCCGAGGGTCCTGCTCAAGCAATTTTAATGGAACGACAGTTTTGAATTGCTGCCAATGTTGCCACTCCAAGAACAATGAATCTCTTCAGAATCCACTGGCTGATAGTCTCTTCATGGTTGCAGTTATGAGATCAGCAGTTCAGTTGGAGGGATCTACACAGAAACTTTGAGGTGATCCCAGACCTGATCCTTGTGTGTGCTTGCCAGTACAGGGTCCGGAACCATCCTTCGTCACAATCAGCTTATGCACATGCTGGTTGTTGCAACTGCTGGGTCAGTTCTGTTTCCAGCCCTGTCTTCCATGCAAACACATGGGTGTTGCAGTCCAGCCTGATTCTGCCCACTTCATACGTGGTCCTCATGCAAACCAGTGGGAGCTTCTACCTAATCGGGGCAACTCCCCATAACTCCCACCAGGCTGCCCCCTACCCTGGTTTCTATGCTTGCCACAATGTACCACAGACTTGTTCAGTCTGTCCCACATCCCATTTAGCTCTCATACATGTCAATGGGCATTGAAGCCTAGTTCAACCAAATCAGCAAAACTATCCAGCCCCCACACATACTGGTGGATTACCTTCTGTCTAGCCACTCCTGCCCCTGTCCTGGTTTTTGTGCTCTCCAGTGGGAGTGGTAACCCCAGAGGGAGGTGCCCACTATTTCCCTACTAGGCCACTCCAACTCGTGGATCATGAACTATCCAGGTGGTTCTGCAGTTTGACAGATTTAGCCCCCAGTGCCAGCCTCTGCCAGCTGATGCTGTGACAAAGCCCAACCAACCTTCATTCACTCTCAATTTTGCTTGTACCAGTTGTAACAGTCAGCCCAACCTGGCTTTTCTCTTATCTAGCTCACATGAGGCCCAAAGGTGTTTTAGTCCTGTCTGGTCTGATCTGCCCCCATCTCAACTCATGCTCTCCACTGGGAATTGTTGTCCATCAGGGGAGCCCACATTTTCCCTGCCAGCATTGCCCCCTTCCTCCCTGGATTTTACATGTGCTATTTGGGTGCTGAGGCCACATCTGGTATGGCTCACCTCACCTTAGCATTCTGTAATGTGCACTGATTTGTGTCACGATCGAACCTGGCCTGACCCACACTCTATTCTGGTGCTCGAATTTGCCAGTGGGTGATGCGAAATGGTTCAGCCTGGTCTGCTCCTAACCTATGCCATATGTATGCTGGTGGGTATCTTCCTCTGGCCTGGTCTGAGTTGCTCCCTATCGTGGTTCTTGTGCTCACCTGCAGGGACTGTGTCCCAACAGCGGTGTTTCCCAAGCTCCTCCATCAGAACCTCTCCCTGTGCCAGATCTTGCACATACTAGTAGGTCCATGGGCCAGCCCTCCTTGCTGGCCTTCAATCCATTCTATTACTTACTGTTGCATGTTTCAGCCCAACCAAGGCTTGTTCATACCCAGACACTGCTCACACATGGCTCAGTAGGGGCAGAGACCTAGCCTAGTCCATCCTACATCTATCCAGGTTCTCCAGAGCACCAAATGGTGCTGGCTTCCACCCAGGCTAGGTGTTAATTTGTTTTTGCCTTTCAGTTTTAAAACAAAATGTTTTTATACTTCTTTTAAAAAAATATTTACTGTTCATTGCAGAGGTGGTCTGATGGGTATTATAGATCCATGTGGGGCACCAATAGGATTGGCGAGGGTTGAAAGGGTCCATGGTGGGAGAAATGAGTTCAAGATGGAAAGAATGGAGTGATAGGGGAGCGGTCACACTAGTCCTGTTTACAGACTTGTTACCAGGGTGGTCTCTAGTTGCTTCCTCAGGGGCCTCAGTTGAGGAGAAAATGTCCTCGGTGTTATTTGAATGATCACTGTATAAGGGGTGACCCATTCTATCTGTCCTCACAGGGGTCCTTCCTTGGTCTCTTTCTGTAAGTTCTATGGCTTGTCCATGTCTACCTCAGAGTGTCATGGTCTCAGGTGCTTTCCCCAGAGCTTGGCCAAAGTGTTGTGCCACTAGCATTTCTGTCCACTCTTTGAAGATGTGCTTGAGGTCTTTTGTTAGATTTAGAGGAGACATTGTCTTGTCTTTCATGCGCCTCTGGGCATGTTTTTGATCCTTCCTGTGGAGTCAGGAACTAGGTAGCCCAGTCCCACAATATGTGCTTTGGTTAAAACACCATCTGTGGGGTGCTCGTGAGATTGGGGGATCTGTCAATTTCAGGTACTCCTGCAGGTCAGGAGACCCACTCCTGACAAGTCACTCTACTGGCCCACCTGCAGGCCTGGTTCTCTTACTGTTGGGCAACTGCTGCATCTTAGTCAGGACCACTACCTGCCCTATTTCACATACATATATGTGGGTGTGTCACCTGGTTGGGGTTGAGGTGGTACCCCAGCAGCGCCACCAGGCTGGTCCCTAGCCCCAGATCCTGTGAGTACCAGTGGGTACAGTGGGCAGACTCCCAACACCATCTCCCACTCATACCAGCTGCCATTGTGGCCCAGTTGGGGAGACCCCCTAAACCTCTACTGGGTCATTTTCTAGACCCAGCTCTCACTTGTGACAGTGGGTGCTGTAGCCCAGCCTGGCCTGCCTGCAGACATAGCATATGTGGCCTAATTCTTTATTGACTGCTGAACTTCTTTATTATACTGTTTAATGAACCCTATTGTTTATAAAATATATAATAATGTTCATATGTTCTCAAGTTCAGTGGGAAAAAAAGCAGAATCTTCCCCAAATGTATTCAGTTAAATGCATAACAAAACATGGATGATCAATTTAAAGTCTTTTATCTTGCTTCTTAATATATAGTGATGCAGCTTTTCATGAGATAGAAATTTTTCTCTTTACGTGGGTTATAGTGTTCTAACTTATGAGCTGTTAGAAAATAGTATAGGAAACATCTTCAAAAAGTTTATAGACAATGCTTATTATGAAAAAGAATAGATTTCAGTAACAATTTGCACCACAATACAAATTCCTTTAATTCAATTTTTTCCATAAGCTTCTTGAAGCTCCCTTATATAATGTCTTGATTTCAACCAGACACTGTAAAATTGGTAGAAAATTCACTTGAAACATACATTTGCTCAGGTGCAAAAAAAAGATGGAATCCTAGTAGGATTTTTAAATGTTAATAGAAAATGTGAATTATCAATAAATTCTGCATGGCTTATGACAAAATTTTGCACCAAAAAACAAATTTTAATTTGATTTTCCATGAAGTTTTTGAAGCATACTTGTATGTGCCAATTAAAGAAATAGTTTATTTCGTGAATGTTTTATTGTAAGGTAATATTGTCCTTGTTGTTAAAACATTTCCAGTTTCTGTTACACTCAACTAACATATATTCTTAAGTTATAAAAATATTTCATAGGAACATATCTCGATGTAAAATCTATGCAGGAAAATCTTGATTATTATTATTGGAAAGTCAGATATACACAGAGGAGGAGAGACAGAGAGGAAGATCTTCCATCCGATGCTTTACTCCCCAAGTGAGCCTCAACGGGCCGATGCTGCACCGATCCGATGCCGGGAACCTGGAACCTCTTCCAGGTCTCCCACGCAGGTGCAGGGTCCCAAAGCTTTGGGCCGTCCTCGACTGCCTTCCCAGGTCACAAGCAGGGAGCTGGATGGGAAGTGGAGCTGCCGGGATTAGAACTGGCGCCCATATGGGATCCCGGGGCTTTCAAGGTGAGGACCTTAGCTGCTAGGCCACGCCGCTGGGCCTGAAAATCTTGATTATTAAACACTCAATTTATTAAAGTATTTGCTGAATGAATACCTTTACAAATGATGTCTCAATAAAATTAAGTTCTGAAGTTTAATTTACATCCAATTTTATAAAGATCTTTCTTTTGACAAAATGTATCATCTCTGCTAATGCCAAGAAGGCATTATTTGAATTGTCTTAAAACGTGGTACTGTTTTTCTTTAATTGTTGAAAATTAAGGTTTAAATTCAATAATTTCAGTTTATGTTTTTCTGGGAATATACATAAATTTTGCTGGATCATTTTTTAAATATGTTTTGCCCTAGGAGTGTAATTATCCTTGTTGATCCAGTTAGGCAGACAAAAGCTGGAGTCTAATGATTCTGTGTTCAGAGAACAAGGTCACCACGCTGCTTTTCCTGATTTGCACTCAGTCTAAATTTTCTCACTAATGGGACATGTGGTTGGTGTTCCTTGAGATCAAGATTCTTGCATTTCTCTGCCTCATATTTGCATAAAAATGCACACAGCCCAGGCAACTTGCTCATAGAAGGCTGAAGTGTCAAGTAAGCAGTGCAGAAATCATAGGGTTGCTTGTATTTTATCATGAGGCAATCAAAGAACATAAATATTAATCCTCCAAGTGCTTTGTGGAAGCCATTTAGCTTTTATTTTTTCCCTTTCTTGAATTTTAAAGATTCTTACTGTTTATGAAATAAAAGTTGAAGGGCAATGCTTTTGAATGTTTTACTTCCTTTCCATATTAATTGTTTCTAAGTTCTAATTTTAGTCTTCTGAAGTTTGTCTTTTGATTTTTAGAATAATAAGCTAATTTTTAGGAACAATAGCAGTAGTTGATTTAAGTTTATCAAAAATTTCTGTTCCTTTTAGTCAAAAATGATAGACCAGAAGCAGCATGATATACAGAGTTTTAGAATTGGAAATGACCTTGGAGATTATTTTACACCGTAACTTTCTTATCAATGCACAACTGTCCTCTATAATGCTATTCAATAGCATGATTCAGCTAAGAAAAGAATAGCAACTGGCTATAATATCATTCAGCTGAGTTGGTAGTATTTTTTGCTTTGCTTCTGATGAGTATCGGTCTGCTAGTTGCTATGACCATTTCAAACAAATATAAGTTGTTGCTTAGGTTGCATGTATAAGGTTGCTTAAATATCTTGATTACAACAGGTATACCTCATGTGAGGAATTAAATAACACTCAGAGGGAGTTAGAGGGTGCTTGTGGCATGGTGGGATAAGCTACTTCTTGGTATGTGTGTGTTCCTGTTTGAGTCCAAGTTATATGTACTTCTGATCCAGTTGCCTGCTCATGTGCGGGTTTATGTATCCATTATCACCTGATAGGAAGTATTTTCCATTATCAGGAGCAATAGCCGGTCGTCAGTTTGTCTCTTAACTCGGAGATCACATTTTTGGAGTTGCCTTAAACCATATTCTTGTTAACCTCATGTCCTTTTAGAGGTACATATTTAAAAGTTAGAGGAGTGTATAAAAAATGTGATCTATAAATACATTTTACATTCTAGGTTATATTTGGTGAAAAACTTTTTAAGCCACTAAAACCCATCTATGGCCTGCTGCGGGGCCAGTGTTTAACATTCTCACTGACATGAGTCATGTCACATTGCTGTTCATTATGGGCAAAATGAGGATGCATCTGGGTCATTGTGTTTAATAATTTTGTTCTAGTCACACTCACATATTGATCCAGCCTATTGATCTTAGGAAAATGAGCAATATTTGAATTTGAATTGCCAGAAGCAAAATTGTATTGTCAATATAAATACCTAAAGTGAACTAAATGAAGTTGAAGACAAGATTTTTTTTCCTCTCTTATGAATTATAAAAATAATTGCTTACTGAGTTTTGAAAACTGTGCTGCTTCAGGAAATCAAATTTCTAATCCTGTCTCTTGGTAGCTAGCTGTTTGACTTTCAACTGACCTCTAAATTGCCTCTGATTCTTTGTTTACCCTTTTAAATTGAGGGTAATAATCCCTATATTGCGGTTCTCATGAGTTGTACGTATAAAATGCATGAAATTCAAACACGTTAATGAGCTCGACGAGTAATGTACAAATACCATCTGCAACCAAAACCTATATTCTTCAAAGATTAGAATATTTCATAAACTTTGAAAAAATTAGAGGATTACTATAACAGTTTTATGAACATTGGGTCTCTTAATCAGCTTGAAAAGTTGCTCTCCAGCATGAGCAAAGTACTCAATTATTTTTTTTAATTATTTATTATTTAACTTCATTAATTACATTGTATTATGTGACACAGTTACATAGATACTTGGGTTCTCCCCACCCCTCCCTAAACCCTCCCACCATGGTGGATTCCTCCACCTTGTTGCATAACCACAGCTCAAGTTCAGTTGAGATTCCCCCATTGCAAGCGTATACCAAACATAGAGTCCAGCATCTTATTGTCCAGTCAAGTTCAACGGCTTCTTAGGTATACCCTCTCTGGTCTGAAGACAGAGCCAGCAGAGTATCATCCCAGTCAATTGAAAGCTCCAACATACCATCAGCAAAAATTTACATCATTATGGAATTAATTGACATAGTAATGAGTAACCAATATGTTAAAAGTAAATACAAGTTCCCAGCCACCTTCTGTGACCACCTCACCTATACTTCAATTTTAGTTTATACACAACATATAACATTCAAAACATAACATGTTATACATAACATCATATCATCTTAAATTAAGGCAAACATGTGGTATTTAACCTTTTGGGATTGGCTCATTTCCCTTAGCATTATGGTTTCCAGTTTGGCCCATTTGGCCACAAAGAACTGCATTTTGTTTTTTTTAATAGCTGAGTAGTATTCCATGGAGTAGATGAACCATAGCTTTCTTATCCAATCCTCTGTTGATGGGCATTTTGGTTGCTTCCATGTTTTTGCAATTACTGATTGTGCTGCTATGAGCATAGGAGTACTCAATTATTAATCGTCAAAAGGTCCAGATGATTATGGGAATTGCTCCTTATTTTATAGCATCTAACCTCGCTCAGTCACCAATATGCTCATGCAACACAGCAGAATGAAATTTTTTGGCTGATGTTTTTCTCTTGTGAAACCAATATATGTATGCTGATATATATGTATATCTGTAGAGTCTGTCATCCTGTTGGCTGACTGCGCCTGGATAATGGATGAGCTGTTTGCCCTTTTTTTGCAGGCACCTATTTTTAGGTTCACTGTGTTTATGAGATGCCTTTATGAAATCTGACAAACAAGATCTTGATCTGAGTGACTGATGTTATATAGCTCAACATTTTATTTTTACGTTCCCCCTAAAAGACACTATTGAGTTGGTATACAACATGGGACTGTAAGTACACATTCATACTCAGATGGCTTTTATGAATTATTGCCCAATTTCAAAACAATAATTTTATTTAAAATACAAATGATATATGTTGGACCATGGGGTAGAGATAGCACTGAGTTGGTATTTTTGGTGAATGTCAATATCTTTGATAAGTTAATTGTTTCTTTTTTTTTTAAGATTTATTTATTTTATTATAGTCAGATATACAGAGAGGAGGAGAGACAGAGAGGAAGATCTTCCCTCCGATGATTCACTCCCCAAGTGAGCCGCAACGGGCCGGTGCTGTGCCGATCCTATGCCGGGAACCAGGAACCTCTTCCGGGTCTCCCACTCAGGTGCAGGGTCCCAATGCTTTGGGCCGTCCTCGACTGCTTTCCCAGGCCACAAGCAGGGAGCTGGATGGGAAGTGGAGCTGCCGGGATTAGAACCGGTGCCCATATGGGATCCTGGGGCGTTCAAGGTGAGGACTTTAGCCGCTAGGCCACGTGCCCGGGCCCAAGTTAATTGTTTCTTATACTTGCTCTGTTGCTTAAGTTGGACAAGATTCCAAAGCATGTGGCACGAGTTCTGACAAACAGCATCATAATTTCACTCTCTATGGGCCCAAAGGTATGGATTAACTATTTATAGGAAACGGATAAGTCAACATACTGTGCGTGCATTGTCATTTAAAAACTAAAATGACAAACTTTATCCTCTATTTCAATGGAAGAGAGATGGTATTAAGCAAACGGGAAGATGATTCTTTTAAATTCTGTATTCCTTTTTTTTGTAACTGAATTTCACACTTTATTCACATTTCCTTAACTTTCACTGATTCTGTTCCAACATCACAATTTTCTTTAGAATCAGGCCTCCTTTGTTTCTTCTTGACTGTGAGACTTCTTCAAAACTCTTTGCCCTGAGACTTCCTGAATTCCTGAATTTGCCCTGAATTCCTTTGACATTTTGAGGGGTTCTGATCAGCTATTTTGTAAATGTTCCTCATTGGGGATTTGTCTGATATTCCTCTCTTGCTTATATTACACATATGTTTTCATGGAAACATGGTTCTATTTTTTATATTTGTGAATACATAGACAACCATGTATGGTGGCAAATACTGTTCTATGGGTCTATATTATTGGCGGGGCTTGGGGGAGGTGTCATATGTAGCAAGATAAAGAAAATGCCTTGGATTTGGAGATGACATAGAGGTTCTAGATAAGGGCTTGGAGATACTATTTATAGGAATAAGTTAACCTACCATTATTCATTTGTGTCAGTATAGAACAGGAGTCACACTGAGGACATTGGTGCCACAAGGTACAGTGCAGTTCACCCTGGTATTGAGGAGATGAATCTGAACTTGGAATCAAGTGGCTCAGGTTTCTAATTTTGACGTGAGATATTTAATTTTGTGAACTTTTCTTTTTCAACCCCTGGTTTATCAGCTACCAAAAAACCAACAATAGAAGAGTAATTCTGCATTTCATTTCAGTCAGCATGTTCACTGTTCATCTTTTAGATGTTCATTTTATGGATGATATGCAAATACTTCATTGGACAGGTAGGGGAAATCTTCCTACAAGCATAACCAAGAAGAAGAAAAGGAAACAGTTTAAGAAAACATATCAAGTGTAGTATAAGAAACAAGTATCAAAAACAGATTAAGAAAAAGCAGTTCAACAAAAAGTGTCAAGGATGTTGATAAAGAAAAAAAGAATCTGTGGCCCATTTTGAGAGGTTACATGATGATTAGATTAGGTCCCAGTATCCTGGATTATTTTGGAAAATGTTAAGAAATTCACATGAATAATTGGAAGTTTGGGTGCCATGCAAGTGCTCCAAGCAAGATTGGAACTTAGTTACTATACTCAGGTTCTCAATCTAATTCCGTGCAGTCACCCTTAAGTACGGGTTTTGTGATTATGTGAAGAAATAGGAAGTGTTAGATGACAAATCCCTATATCTGTTTAGTATTTTAATGGTTTTGAAGCCTTTCATGTCCGAAGGCTTTTACAGTATGGTTCATTACTTTTCTTGACTGCATAAACATGTAAGGAATTGCCTTTGTAGTGAGCAATTTTCTCTGACAAATGTGCTATGTATAAGTATTCAACATTTCCAATGTCTCAGTAAGGATTGTATTGGCTTATTGATAATTTTGTGCAGTCTACACAAAGAAAGAAAAGGAGAGATGTTTTGCTAACTTCCTCTCATCTGTACTCATTAGCATATTAAAGATGTCTTAGCGGGACAAGTGTTGTGGAGTAGCAGGCTTAGTTACCACTTAGGATACCCACATGTTATCCCTTCTGATCTAGCTTCTTATAATGCACCCTGGGAGAAAACAGATGTTTGCTTAAGTGGATGCGTCACCCACATGGACACGGAAGAGTAGTTCCGGGCTCCTTGCTTTGGCCCTGTTCAGCCCTGGTTGGCCTCTGTGGAGAAAACTGGTGGATGGGATGTCTTTTTCTGTCTGACTCTTGTTCAGTTGGATATAGTGACCGTCAATTAGATGAAAATGAGCTTTTTAAAAAGTGGCTTACTTGGCAGTATGTGTACATTTTTATTCCCACCTCTGAAGTTGGTACTTTGCAGGGTTTTGTGAGAATAAGAAGCAATAATGCCTATGCTTATAGTAGTCACCCATTTAACGTTAGACACTTTATGTTTTATTCGTTATTAAACATTGTGTCATTAACCTATTCTTAACTTCACAGAGGTGATCAGAGCATGAGAGCACAACTTGTGAGCATTTGTAACTGTTTTTTGTTTTGTTTTTATTGTCTGAGTGTTCAAGTTGATGTTCATTTTCACAAGGCAAAAGGCACCCTTGTTTACAGTGTTTTACCCTGGGAAACAGAAATTATCTCAATCACAAAGATAGCTGTTTCTAATCTGTTGACATTGGAGGTTGTTTTTACAAAAATACATAATATTTTTACAATTGGAATTCTGAGGAGTCAGGCCCATAGTTTTAAAAACCTCAAATATTTTTCCTGGCTAGCTATTTACTATTGTGTCGTATATTCTTTTTTTCCATTTTCTTGTGTTCTCTCTCTTAATATTATAGAAATGAAGCATATTTGTGTAGTATATGCACTGCTAGAATGAGTGCATGAAATAGAGTTTTTACAAAAGCTTGTCAGTAATGAAAAGCTGTGAGTATAATGAGCAAATATAAAGGCCACTGTTTCATATATTAAGTTATGCAAGAGTATACAGGAAATAGTTAATGAAATTAAATTTATGAAATTGAACTTAAATGTGCCACAATATGTTAAAAAGCAGGTTGTTAATATATAGTAACATAACACAAACTGAGAGTCTGTGGATTAGAGTGGATGATTTTATGAGCAAAATTGCTTCTGGAATCTGGTCAATCATCCATGGCACTGCACTTGTTCTATTATTTTATTTTGCTTGATAAGGAATGGGCGGGAAAGTGAGAGTGATGACGGAGGGGTGGAGTGTGTGGCAGCTGCAGAGTGAGTGCCTGTTAGCTGGTTCATTCGCAAAGAAGCGAAACATTTGGAGCAGGGCCAGAACTGAAGCTGGAAGACAGCAACTTAATCCAGATCTCCAATGGGGATTAAAATCTCAAAATTGTTTCGATTTCCATATTACTTGTGAGCAACATGTTCTTTTCTACCAATTTACATGCTTCTATTGACATATGACATGATCCAGTTCACGAAACAACTTATTGTCATAGTTAACATAACTTTGAGAGTATCAATCATGAAGGCTTAGAAGAAGAAGGTCACAATTTCCAAAACTTTCTTTATAATGGTGAAGAAACTGAAAAATTGGATTAATTCATCTGTATTACAAGTTAATATTCTCATTCCTTTCTAGTACTCATTCCAAACATATCTAAGGGAGAAAGCTATGCTAAGGTTTCAGCAGTAAAAAAAATACATCTTGGAAAGGACCTTAATATCATTTGAGAAAAGGACAAAACTACTTCAAAATATGTATAAAAAGCACTAACATTTGCTTATTTTCATCTTTCTGAAGCTGTTATTCAAGCATATAATGAAAGAGAGATTTCAGCGAGTTGATTTAAGAAGTCTATTTCAGGGGCCCGGCGGCGTGGCCTAGCGGCTAAAGTCCTCACCTTGAACGCCCCCGGGATCTCATATGGGTGCCGGTTCTAATCCCGGCAGCTCCACTTCCCGTCCAGCTCCCTGCTTGTGGCCTGGGAAAGCAGTCGAGGACTGCCCAATGCTTTGGGACCCTGCTCCTGTGTGGGAGACCTGGAAGAGGTTCCAGGTTCCCGGCATCGGATCGGTGCAGCATCGGCCCGTTGTGGCTCACTTGGGGAGTGAATCATCGATGGAAGATCTTCCTTTCTGTCTCTCCTCCTCTCTGTATATCCGGCTTTCTAATAATAATAATAATAAATCTTTAAAAAAAAGTCTATTTCAGGTAGTTTACTGAAAGCCATTTGGTTACAAGATTAAAACATAAGCTTTATGGTTAGGAAATGCTGATATGTTAGAATATGGTAAGGTGATAGTGTGATCTGTTACAGCTTTACAGATATTCTGGCTCTCAAATGAGGTCTGATATCTCTTTGGGGCAATGCTTAATATTTCTGTTATTGGTATTGTCAAACAATCATAATCTCACGTCCTATATTGTGGCCTGAGGCAAGAAAACGAGAAATTGATATAGAAAGCACGATTAACTTTTGTTTTCTGCCAGAAAAATGACAAAACAAATGAGTGAGATGAATAGCCAGGGCAGGGCATGTTTCTGAGATAGTGTTTTGTAGATGCTCAGGGCCTTCCAGAAGAAAGGTTAAATATGGTTTAATATATGTAAGGGCTTAGCTATTTGATCCTCAAGATGCACTGTCCTGTTGCCAAAGAGAGGTGATCAAGTGGCAGATACTGGGGAAAATCATCTGCAAGTTGAGCTCAGTGATGCCTCTGAGCCTGGCGGCTGTTTGTCAATACGCCGAGCCACAGCTGAACTCTGAACTGCAGCTGGGCGGAAAGCTTCAGTTCTGTACGTATGTGCTTTTCAAACCATTGAGTTTATGAGGCAAGTCTGTGACTGGACAGAGCAGGTATTTCCTGTTCTCTAGGAGAATGTGCCTGTTGTAGCTATTGCTATAGCAACACCTGCCTGGAATCACTGCCCACTTCTGATCCCAGGGCAGCACGTCCTGATTGTATGGTTCTATATCTCTCCTAAGGAGCACACCTTGTCCTTGTTTATTCCAGTTTTAAATGGCTCAGGAACAAATCCCCAACCAGTAGTTGTGATCTACCAAAGTACTTCAAAGGTTTGTGGAAAATGGAACTTAAAGATAGCAATCATTTCAGCGCAAAAACAGTTTGCCAATCTATGTGTAGTATTTTTACCTTTTTCATTGTATATGTATTTTAAAGAATCCTCCTGTGCATGGATTTTAAAAATTTCTGTGCCAAAATAAACATATTTAAGTCTATTTTCTTCCAACTTTTTGAAGTATTCTTATATTTAGCCAAATGCTGGAGAACAAAAATTCTGTGTATTTGGTACCCAGCTAAAAGTTAAACTTGATGATTTTTCTAGTGCTGTCAACATCAATATATACTTTCTCCTTTGCTTGAATTATAGTAGTCAAATTTTAAAGTCTCTGCCAGTTATGCAGAAAACACTTAAAAATCATGCTTAAGCATGCAATCATACCAAATAACAGTAGTCATGCTTGTTAGTTTGACCTCTTGCTTCCCTGTTGTGTGTTGTGTACATGCCATTGCTCAGGTAAATGTGCTTACAGTGATTTCCTCACAACTTTGGTCTCATTAGATGGATTTGCTTATCTGCTTACATAGGCCATGGCTTGCTCTGTGTTGTAACTACTGTGTTTCTAGCAGCTTCAAAATACCTGGAAATATGCCCGGACAGCTGGATTTGTTGTATCTCAACCTTGATTCTAATTCTTCCAATTCATATAACTCATTCATTTCATCTCATTGTATAAGTTTTCCATATTTCACTAAAGTGTTAATAAACACCATGTTTGATGTTGGCATGGTATTTCTTTGTGTGACTGTACCAATGTATATTCATTTGTTAGGCCTTGAAAATATTTTCAATTTTTGAATATATAATGCTGGTTTAAATTTCATGAATGTCTTTACATAATCAATAATTTTCTTAAGATAAGTTATTAGGAGAAATGTACTGTGCTGTAAGGTCATGTTTTTTTTTTTTTAATGTTACCAAAAAGCTTTCCAAAATGGGTATACCCTTGTCTTCTCCTGATAGCACTGGTTGAAAATATCTACCAGCAACAAAAAGCTGGTGAATTTAAAAAATACAATGAACTGTATTTATTTGTATATTTTTAATTCATTTGAAAAGGAGAGGGGGCAGGAAGGAGAGTTCCCATTATTTCACTTACATCACATATACTTGCAAACACCATGTTGAAAACAAGGCTGAAGCATGTGACCCCAGCTGGGTGTCAGGAACTCAATCACTTGAGCCACCACTGTTGAGATTGGGAGGAACCTGCAGTCAGGAGGCAGAGCTAGTTATCAAATCCCAATACTTCTATATGGGATGTAGGAATCTTTTTTTTTTTTAATTTTTTAAAAAAGATTTATCTATTTTATTACAAAGCCAGATATACAGAGAGGAGGAGAGACAGAGAGGAAGATCTTCCGTCCGATGATTCACTCCCCAAGTGAGCCGCAACGGGCCGATGCGCTCCGATCCGATGCCGGGAACCAGGAACCTCTTCCAGGTCCCCCACGCGGGTGCAGGGTCCCAAAGCATTGGGCCGTCCTCGACTGCTTTCCCAGGCCACAATCAGGGAGCTGGATGGGAAGTGGAGCTGCCGGGATTAGAACCGGCACCCATATGGGATCCTGGGGTGTTCAAGGTGAGGACTCTAGCCGCTAGGCCACGCCGCCGGGCCCGGGTTGTAGGAATCTTAATCAGGATCTTAGGTGAGAGGGTATATATTCATCCCTCTCTATTTTAAAAATTACATTCTTTGGTCACCAGGAATGGTCAGTACTTCCCCCGTGATCGGTAGCAATACATGGTGGTCATTTTTTTAAGTATGAGTGCTGGTAATGGGAAAAAAATGTTTTCTTATAGCATAAATCTTACATTGTTTATGACATGTTATCCCTAATTTTTCAGGTCATTCAGATTTTTCTTTTTTGATTACAGCTTATGGGACTTTGAATTTGTAGTTAAATATAATACTTCTTAATCTTAGCACATCATTTTTATCATGATACATTTTCTGCATTTCCTAGATCATTTTTAATTCATACATGTCTTTCTATTTGACTGATTATTTTTCCTTATCTTGTTTTGTGGCATATAGGCTATTAGCTCACCCAACCCCACCCCCAATTTCTCAGTCTCAGCACCATTGAACTGTCATATTATCACTTAGTTAATGAGATTCATACAATAAGCAAATGAAGTTATTCAATTTTAATACAATTTAGTCCAAGAATCTGTTTTACTAATGTTACAATTGCTGTGTAAATTCATTATTCAAAGTTAATAATGCCCATTCTCTTACCTAGAAAGAAAGGTAACCTCAATTGTTACTATTTGTCTCCGAATAAACCAATACTAAGTACAACCTGCATTTCTAGTTTCGCCTCTTAGCTTTTCTAGAATACAAAGAGAATCCATATAGTGCTTTGAAATGTAAAGCTCAACTATTTTCAAATTATTTTGATAGTAATTTTCTTTTACAGTGAAAGCTGCATAGTTTAAAATAAACTCTCTATGTGGCAGAGTCCTTTATAATGTAGAAATTAATTTTTATATATACCATGGCTAATTATTAACATGGCTTCTTTTTTTATTTTCAAATTCAAGAAATATTAACTAATTAAAGTGATGTCCCAAAGCCTTTTAAAAATACTTTTCTCTTTCATTGGAATCTTTTCTTTAACAAAGTAACAAATGACAAAATTCCAACAAGTTAGTGGAAACATACAAAAATATCTCCTTATGAACCTCTTGACTGTATAAACTGTTTTGTAAGGGAATAAAATGCTAATAGGTTTAGTATATATCTATATATATCTATATATATATAGATATATTCATACTTAATTTGTTAGATTTATGATCCTGAAAATTGATGATTATTACCTGTGATAAAACAGAATAAACACATGTCCTTAGCAATATTTTGAGAATTCAAAAAATAGGAGGGTAATGAAATAAACATTAGGCTATTTCCATACAGAAATTGAAATTCATAACTATGCTTTATGAACTTTATGAAATATAAGCAAATGTGTTAGAAAGAATAAGATGACTTTTCCTTCTTGACATCTTCCTCTATTTGATCCAAATTACCCATAGGAAAATATTTGAGTTTTGTATTTCTGAGTCACTTATATGACTGCCACTTTTATATATGAGAATATCAATGTTAGCTCACTTCATGACTAGCCTTTGTTTTCCCTAGGGATTCTACATCACTTGATAGAATTTAAATTATGCATTAAAGCAAGACACAAAACACAGTTGCATTACTCTTTCATATTTCTTAGTCACTAAGGAAGGGTAATATTTTGGTGGGGAGTGTAAGCTGGTTGCTGGAGTCTGTTTAGCCATGGGGTCTGCGTAGGACAGTTCTTAGTGTTGACATTTCAGTCTGTGGTTCTTTGCCATGGCTACTTCCTGTAGATTTGTTAGTCCAGATCCCTTGCTCGGGCCTGAGTCTCTGCTGTTCCTGTTGACTCCCCACCGAGGGCTGCCAGCTGATTGCACTGTGCTGTTTACATGTTTTATTGAGAAATATTCATGTGTGACTGCTGTGTTTGATATTAAATCTGAGATGAACTTCAGGAGGTTTCCTGCTTTTTATTAAAAATGATTTTGGCTAGGGGCAGTGTTATCCTGTTCATAAATCAGGTGTTCTCAGAGATTTAATAATTTAGAATTCACATGAGGATTTTGTGGAATAAACATTTCCTTTCTCTGTTAAAGTCGCCTCTTAAGTTACTTTTTAATTTTTTTTCTCTTCATGGGTCTCATCTATTTTTTAAATTCTTATAGTTTGTATGGATTTATCTCATGGCTGTGAAAAAGAATGTCAAAGGAAGAGCCAAAATGATAGTTTTATTTTGTTGGGATAGTATAATTTGCTAAGTTTTGTGTCTTCCTATCACTTTTAGAACATACTTGTATTTGAATTGTCCATTTTTAATTCTGATTTCTATTTCCCCAAGTACTTACAACTTTCCCTGTTATAGGGAACTATTTCTTTTAGAAAAAAATGTGTATGACAGTGAAAGAAAATTAGCAGAAGCCAAAGGGTATATACCCCCTGCCTGTGACAGTGCTACCCTCAGCATGGAGTTGTCCTTGAAGGTGAAAAGCAGTCCTGAGAAATCCTCTAAGACATGTCTGTACTACAGATCCAGGAGAAATACCTCCTCGGGGCTGCCTTTGAATACTCAGTGAATAGTGATAGCGTCTTAGTAGGGCTCGGGGCGCTTGAATATATAAATAAACATATTTGAAAAGAACATCAGCAGCTGAAAGAAAAGTTTCTTTTTCCCAAATAACAAGTAGAGAATGGCAAGGACTTAGTTGGGAGGCCTGTCTAGGCAAAGAAGGAAGATTTCTGTGAGGGGGAGATTTTGACCTGGGGTATTTTGAGACTGGGATATCTTTTTGAAGATCTGGGCTGGAGAAGTATTGAAGGGAGAAAGTTCCTCATCCCTCACGGCTTGTCCTGTTGGATTTATATTCCAAGAAAGGATGGATTTTTTTGTGTGGCTGATGTCTTTGCCATGTTTTCCTACAATACATTCTGGCATATAGAAAACATTTTATACATATTGGTTAAATTAATAAATTCTATATGAAGGATGCTGATAGATACAATTGATATTATCTTTAATCATGTTCCCACAAATGACCTCTTGAAATTCAGATGATTTAAACAGATTTTTTTGCAATCAAGGAGTATTATATTATTATAATATATACACTAAAGTTATTGTGATTTATGAAGGTATTCTGCAGTATGTACGGTCAATGATCCTATGGCCTTGGAGAGATCTGATTTGATCTACACAAAATCCTGTTTGTAGAATGTTGTGGTGGGGACAGACCTTTTATCCTTTAAACTATCTTCTGAAATGATCCCCTTTTTTTCCAGCCAGGCTGACACTTTGATGTTCTAGTGATGGGTTATGCTTTGAAGCACTGTCTTTCTGGTTGAGGAGAGGATCGCATCTTCAGAAGATGGGAGAGATTATAATGTTAGCCTCTTATCCTCTACTCTGAATGACAGAACAAAGAGAAGGAAGAAAATTTCCCTAGGATGATCTGGTCTATGAGCAAGTGCTCAATCAAACTTCCAAAGCATTTGGTTTTAAAAACTCTTGTGGGTTAACTTTATTTGCAATCTTTTTGAATAATAAGTTTTCAAGGGAATGAACTCTGTGCTTTACTAATGCAATACCCTCTTTAACTGGTGAGAAAATATAAGCTCAGATATACCCAGTGCCACTGACATGGAACTGACCAGACCCAGCCTTCAGACTGGAGTCAGAGACATTTTCATAATTCTATGAATTCAAGTTAGAACAAATAGCAAAATAAAAACTCCCTGAAAAGATGGTGTCAGAAATGATCATTTACATCATGTGGCAACTATAGGAATAAAATTGAGGAAAAGTAGCAAAAGGAAGAAAAACTAAGGAAGGGGTGACTGAATGTGGCTACAGCTTCAGATTCCTCTGGGAGTTGGTTCCAGAGCTGTTAGGTGGCATGTTTGGGAAAAACACCCTAAGAGAATTTGGCCTCTGAATTTATGGTGCCTGTGGAAAGGCATTAGTAAATATGAATGAAGGCAGAAAAGATTGTTTTACCCAAAGTTTAACTTGTGAGCTCAAAGAGAAAGGATCAAGCATTTTCATTTCTGCTGGGAATATGAATCTTTCTTTGGAAATGGACAGCCTGAGGAGAAGAGGCGGGTGGAGACTTGCGGGAGGCTCTGCCATTCTCTGGGCCTTTGTAACCTTTTCAGAGGGCTGTCAACTCGTCCAGCTGGGAGTCTTCAACATCACTTTCTTGACATAGACGTATTATCTCTCTACACTGGCAGGGCACTCGGCCCATCAACTCTGGATTTTTTCCCTCTCCCTCACCTTTCTGTCTGCTTCCTTAAACTGTTGTCATGTCCTCTGTAACCCTGCCTGGGATTTGCCTCTCTGACTGTAGCCAGCCCACAGCTCTTGGTTACCTTGTCAACATCACGATTTTCTCACCAAGATTAGCTTTATTTGCAGAAAGTAATTTTTCTTAATTACCCAAGAATATAAATGGGGATATGTTGCAATGGAAAGCTATCTTCAACTTTATAGGATGAAACAGGTACTTATATGCATACGTATATAATATTCTTGTTAGGACACGTTATAAGTGGGTAATGCTATTATGTCCATATTGTTTCCATCTTGTATCTGAGGTAAAGGGGGATATTGAGGGAGAAGCCCCACCCGGTTTCCCGCCCACCCCAAGTCCCGGATGTTGGGCATGTTCTGAGATATGTGCTCAAGTGGTGTTAATAGTTCTCCAGTTATGAATCGCTGCCAGTTTCGCTCGATGAGGTCGTCCACTGATTGATATGGTCCATCATAAAGTCTCCGTTTACCCCATATTTCGCTGCCAACATATAGCTGAGATGCATGATTGTCCTGTTCTGTCTTCTGTCTTTTCTTGGTTAGAGTTCTGAGTCCAGCAGTTCGATTGGGGAGATCTCCAAAGATACTTTGAGGTATTCCCAGATTAGTTTATGAATGAATATTAGTTTATGAATAATTATGATAATAATTATAATAAATAATTAGTTTATTAATGAATATTCATTTTTATTTGATATTATGATTTGGGATATTAATTAAATATCTTATGCCATACATCCGTCTCTTATAAAACAACTATTATATTATAGAATAAATCTCAATGAAGACCCATTTTAGTTATTCTATAGACTATAAGCCTCCCACAATTCCTTAAATAATGAGGCTCTTCATTTTTTTATTAGTTAGGGAAATGCTAACTGCTATCATATATTAGTCACAACATTTAAATATAAACAATCAAAAACTTCTTTTTCTGTAATTATTTTTTTTGATAATCTTTACATAGTTGATTAGGGCACAAAGTGTCAAGGGCTACAGAAAAGTGGATAAGACCATTGTTTCCACATTATTATTATTTTGTTCCTTTATGTGGAGCAAGAGGGTAGATAAAGGGAGAAGTCCCCCCCCAGCCTCCCAACTATTCCCAGGTCCCTGATGTGGGGCAGGCTCTGAGGGTCCTGCTCAAGTGGTTTTGATAGTTCAACAATTCTGAATTGCTGCCAATTTTGCAATTCCAAGCACGATGAAATCTCTCCAGAATTCATTGACTGACATAATTCACCTTAGAGTCTTCGTTTACCCAGATTTTCACTGCCAGCACATGGCTGGGGTAGCTGATCTATTTGTTCTGTGCTTGGTCCTCTCTTGTGGTACCAGGTGTCCTCTGCAGACTCCAGTGTGCTGCCATGTCCTCCATGTGCACCTGGATATGCTGTCCACTGCTCCATCTGAGCCTCTGAGAAGGCCCAGGTCTGACACTTGCACTCCATTGTCAGACCATGGAACCTGAACTTCTCTTCATGATTGGGCTCTTACACCTACTGGTCTGGATGAGCCAGGGATGCTAGCCCACAGCATCTAAGGCAAAGGCTTCTTACGTAAATTGTGTAACAATGGTTCTTTGTTGGTGTGGCTTATTGGCTGGTAGGCTTTTTTCCACTTTTTGATTTTGTGAGCTGGATTCCTTCCACACTGTGGCCTTTTCCTATAATAGATTCTTCACAACTGATTCCCATCAGGGAAACATAGTGACAAGGTCAGCTGCTTCTGAACCTATTTGGTCCCAAATGGACACATCCACTCCACAGGTCACATTGCTTACAGAGATAATAGACAGTCTCTCTAAGTTGTAACTTTTTGGTTGTAACTCATATTCTAGAAAGTGGAATACAAATTTTGGTAGGTAGTTAATAATCTGAGTTATAAAGCCTAACTCTAAACAATTCTAAAACACTGTTGGGATGGCTATTATAGAGCTTTTGGGAGTGAACCAGTATCCTCAGGCTCTCTCTCTGTGTGTCTCTGTCTTTCTGCTTTTACATTTCAAAACTAAAGTTCTAACATGAAATAAGAAATATATTTTATTAGCTCAATATGTTTACAACTAACAGTAAGAGAAATGTCATTTAAAAATACCTATTTCTTAAAGCACCATGACAAAAGTAACAACTGCACAGTAATGCAAAATTTATGAATATCAAAATGTTTTATCTTCCTAATTATTTAATTGCCAGCATTTTCGCTTTTGAATACTAGACTCTGCCTAAAAATAGTTTTATGCTTAAGCATGATAAATACAGAAGATTGTAATATATATGGGAGACACACTTTAAATTTTTAGAAAATGAGAATATGTAAAATGCAAACAATGCAAACTTTTTGTTTGTGTGAAATGCAAGCAAATGAAAACTTACTCTTGAGCTCTGTTTTCCTGAATAATTTGGTTTAGTCATGAATTTATTCTAATGGTATGATAAAAATATCTATGGGATAAAAATGCTTATATTTATGTTTCTGATGGCTAATGTCCCTAGTTTTGAGGTGTAAGATTCCATTTTAGCACATTTTCCTCTACAGTCTTCATTAAACGTAATTCTATAAGCTGTTTTTTGGGGTTTTTTTTGCTGCAGTTTTCCCCTCCTTTATGCATCCTGCAGTTTTCAAGTGCCTTCTGCAACCCTGCCATCTTAATCCGAGTCTGTGCATTTCTTCCATCTCTCTGCAGATCTTGCTTTTATTTTTGTTCTTTGCTTCATTAATGGAGAATTGCAAATCTAGACTAGACATTGTTGATACTGAAATTTGAAATGTTTCTCTAAAAATGCTGATAGATATGATTCAGTAAAAGGAACAGGGCAGGATTTAGTGCTAGAAATGCATGGAATCATTGTGCACATTCATGGGACAAAACATTTAGGACCTCACTCTGTACAGCCTTAGCTTGGAATTATCACTGAGCAAAACCATGAACCATGAACTTTCAAGAATATTCACAAATAGGTTTATTAAATGCTTTCTTCTTAATGCACAAGTAATCTTTCTTTCTTTAAAAACCTATGCCTTTTCCACCACTCACTATATTCAAATACATTTATTTTTTAATGCTCTTAATAATCCAATTCCTACTCATAAGGGATCACTAGAGATTTAGTCAAATAACAATGAGGCCAACTTGTGGAAAATCCACAGGGAAATATGTGTGACTCCAGTCACTCAAAGTCTAATTTTTTTCAAGTCTAGGAAACTATCAAGAAAAGTTACTTGTAATTCAATCTCTGTTCGAAATGTCAGATATCATATAGCCAGACAGGACAGTTCCATGTCTTGGGTCTCTAGAGAGTCTAGTCTGAATAAGAGTTAGGAAAGTGTATAAAAAAATAAATAGTAGAAATATGTGAATAAAAAAATATGGGGTAGCTTTTTTTAATATAATCATTTTTTTTTCCTGCAATGTATTCCTGGAGCTTGGAGGGTGTAATAAAATTAGCAGTAGTGTTAATAAACAGCAGTTCAGCAAAAAGCAAGTTGATGGATTAAAAAAAGTGACAGAGATGTTTGAGTCACTGTAGGATCATTTCTATAGCAAAGTGATCAAGGACTCCATGGGGTCACTATGAGGAAAATGTGAAACAAACGTGATTCTAAAATAAATACTTGGAATCAAAAGATACTTAATATAATTATAAATACTTTATGTTGAGATTAATCATGGTTCACTTCAATTATATAGAGCAAATAGTTCCTAGTTTGCCAGCAGAATGAAAACATAATCCTTGAAAACCCCTGAATTTTCTTTCATTTTTGCATTTCACAAATTAAGAAGTTTGTCTTGTTTTTGCCCTTCTTAATGTTTCCTTTCTCCTCCCTCCTTTTTTTTTTTCTGAATGCCTAGTATGTGTGTTAAAATATTGATGCTTTTTAAATGGAAAATGTGATACATCAACTCTTTCCCATACAAGATTACAGCACAGAGGAATATGTTTTAACAGAATTGACTGAGATTGTGCCCAGATCCATTGTTCAAAAGTTTAGTTGCACTAGGATTTCTGAGTTCTGTGGCCCTATTGTGTAGAGCCAACACAGGGGATTGCATGAGACCTATTTTGGCTTACACAAGTCTCAGAAGATTTTGTTAGAGTTATAAAACAATCTTGGACTATTCTAAATTTAAGTAATTAGGAAATTATTCATGTGTTCTGAGTTTCAGAAATCCCTTTAACCTTCAGATTTCCTTGACTCTGGAGAATCAAGCCGGATTTATTCATTCTGTTGTCATAGCAGGACTCGTTTTAACCAAAATAGAGCAAGAGAAACAATAATCATTTTTCATGTTCTATCATAGTTACAAAGCTCATTAGAAGAATGTGTCCCATGTTGCATTGTTGCAAACTTATTTGTAGTGACTCTTATGTGTATAGAGAAATGTGTTTGGCTTAGAATATGACACTCTGCAACAATGAGTCTTCTGCTAAATGTGTCATTTATTATAGAATAGAACACATGTTTGTTGAGTGTCAGAATCTTGGCAACTTGTATGTAGGCTTAAAGCAGGCATACTACAACAGTATGTGCCCTGTGTGTGGAACTCTGAACTGGAAGAGCTGGGTTCAAGTTCTAGTCTTTTCATTCACTGCTGTTGTGGCCTTAGTTATGTGAGCTAACCTCTCTAATCTTTGATTTTCTTGTCTAGGGAATGAGGATATTATTTCCTATTTCAATGATCTCTTGTGAATTTTATTTGCTTGTTTCTTCAAATTCAGTCTAATTTCACAAAGGATTTTAAATAGCATGTATATATTTGAGGATATCTTAAAATGTATTTACCCCTTGGCTTCTCAGGGAAGTCCATATCTTAAAATGGATGTGCTTTGAGGAAGTCAGAGACTTCCATTTAACAATTTCACACAAGGAAAGCACTTGTTCACCTTCAACATAGACTTTTTAACCATGCCAACTACACATATTATATATGTGTATATATTATATATATATAAATATATATATATAAAAATTATTACATATACATATCCATATAGGACGGAGAACACATTTGGTGTAGTGGTTAAGATATCTTTTGGAATATTGATGTTTTTGATCTGAGTGTCTAGGTTTGAGTTCAGTCTGTAAATTCAAAATCTAACTTCCTACTGAGTTGTACTCTGGTAGGCGGCGGGTAACAGATCAATTAATTAGTTTCCTGCTACCTGTGCTGCAAACCTGGAAGGAGTTTCTGGCTTCTGATTTTGGGCCAGATCAGCCCCAGCTGTTGCAGTCATTTGGGGAATGTAGCCATGGATTGGAGATGTATTTATTTGAAAGGCATAGTAACACAGAGATACAGAGAGACAGAAGAAAGAAAGAGAGAGAAAGAGAAAGTGAGTGCTTTCATTTGCCATCCACTCCTCCAAATGGACACTATGGCCTGGCCTGGACACGGCTGAAGCCAGAAACGAGGAATTCCATCTGGAGCTCCCATGCTGTGGCAGGGGCCCTTGGGCCATCATCTGCTATTTCCCAAATGCACTAGCATAGGGCTGGGTGGGAAGCAGAGCCACTGGCTCTGGAACCTGAGTTCTGTAGGAGATGCTGGCAGTGTCACAAGAGGTGAGTTAACCCACTGTGCCACAGCCGCAGCTCCCACTCATCTTTTTGATTGGAGATCATCTGCAACTATTAGAACATTCTGACTGATACAGTTAGTTAATTGAAAACAACACAGATAATGGGAAAAAATCTCTCAAGGGTTAAAAGTCAAATAATTCTTTTTCAATAACTTGTGTTTTGTTACACATTCTGCCTGCGTAAACATTTGAGAAAGAGGAATTTACTGATGAGTCATTTTTGTTCAGCTGAAAGTCAAGGCTTTGTTTTGTCCTTAAGACTGCAAGATATCTCACGTAACACAGAGGCTTTGAAACACTGGTGCTGAACTGGTTCCTTCCTCTAATTCCTTTTATTTTCCTGTGCCATTTATCTTAATCTTGGGTTCCTAACCATGCCTATCTGCTCTCTGCATCTAAAGCCTCCACAAAGATTGCTGTAGCATGGCCTAATAGCTTTTTATCAGCTCACCCAGTTGCTCTTATTTCTTGATGCTTGAAACCTAGGAGTTAACCATGCAGCGTGAAACTCTTGCGAACCACTCGACTGTTGCCCCTCTGTAAATGATGCAGTTTATTCCCCCGGGCGGCTGAGGGAGCCTCCCGCCCTCTTCCGTTTGGTGACAGAAGTAGAATGTAAGCACAAAAGCTAGTTGCTATTTTACTACACCCACGCAAATTCTCATGACTTAATTGTGCCCAATTAGAGAGAAATTACTGAGTATGTTGTGTGTCACCGTGATTAGTCCTCTCATTTTGAAGTTTCTGTGATCCTCCCACCCATCTCAGCTCTATGTAGTGTATTTGCCTAATGGTAAAGGTGCTAATGACCTATTTCACCTTGACAAGCATACTTACTTGGTATTTTCTATAAACATTATCTATATCTAGAATTTTTTAAGCAGCTTTTTTTTCCAAAAGGGGTAATAGAAATACCTACTTTATGAACAGCAAAACTATGAGAAATATCACTTAATGCTAGAGTCATGTTATCCAGAAAAATGAATTGAATCATGACATAAGTTATTTCCCTCCTTTGTGGAATAAATACATACAGCATACGGTCTTCACAGGAGCTTAATAAAAAACGTTACATTCTGTAACTATGATTTGTCTAAGTTTAGGCATCCACATGCATATGTGACCAAAATGCCCTAATTTCAAAATAGAATTTATGTACAAATGAATTCTGATTTTCAATTCACCAGGTGTGTATGTTTTAACAACTATTTAAGCTTTCACTTTATCCTCATTTGTAAAATGGTGCTGACATTTGTTTTACCTGTTTTACCTTTTTAAAATTTCATTCTTAAAGGGTTTACTTTTATTGGAAAGTCAGATATACAGAGAGGAGGAGAGACAGAGAAGAAGATCTGTCTGATGATTCACTCCCCAGTGGCCGCATTGACCAGCTGTGCCAATCTGAATCCGGGAGCCCAGAGCCTCTTCTGGGCCTCCCACTCATATGGAGGGTCCCAAGGCTTTGGGCTGTCCTTGACTGCTTTCTCAGGCCACAAGCAGGGAGCTGGATGGGAAGCAGAGCTGCCAGGACAGAAATCGGCATCCATATGGGGTCCTGGTACATGCAAGGCGAAGACTTTAGCCTCTAGGTTACTGCACTGGGCCTTAAATTTCTTTTATTTGAAAGGGAGAGAGAGAGAGAATATCTTGTATCCTCTGATTCCCTTCCCTACTGCCTACAACAGCAGAGCTGGCTGGCATCTAGGCAACTAGGAGCAGGCCTCTCCCATGGGTTTGCCACATGGATAGCTGGGACCCATGTATTTGAGCCACCATCTGGTGTCTCCCACAGTGTTCATTAGCGGGACTCTGTACTGGGGGTGGAGACAGGACTGCAACCTTGGCCCTTCTTTATGGGCTACCGGTGTCCTAAGCAGCATCTTAGTGGCCACAGCCAACATCTGCTGGAGTGGTGATGCTTATTTCTCAGAGCTTTTCCAATGATAAAATGAGACCAATACGGAAAATGTCTCCTAAAAGTTGGACACATAGCAACCTACTAGCAACAGTTGCTGTTGTTGATTTTGTCATTAACAAAGTGGGAGAGAAGGAAATGTTGGCATTTTTAGGATCCCTTCTGCCAAAATCCACTTAGATAATGACCCTCAGCGCAACCATGAAGTTTAGGCAGAGAGCAAGCAGGGAAGCCAAATTGGAAGAAATTGGTTGGAAGGCTCCATTCTAGGCTGTGAGGACCACACACCCAATTCCTGTTTCTCTCCCCTGTTTCATATCATTGTGTGATGTAACAGTGTTCCCTATCCTGGACAGGTCAGACAGCTTCACTGAACTTTATATTCAGTCCTCTAGTCTATTCCTTTTTGTAAGAATATTTACATATCTTAGTCATATGCTTGCTAGGATCCCTGTATGTTTCTTCTGCCAGGGAGATGGTGGTGGTAGTGTGGGGAAACATTCCTCATTTGGGAATATTATAAAAGCTGAACAAATTCAAGTTCAAAATGATACAGTGATTGATTGCAAAACTGTAGCTACGCTTTCCTGGTTTTCCTCTTGCCCTTTGTCGTTTGCATGGAGCCTTCTTTTCAAGGAAACAGAATTTGTCTTTTATCTGCTTTCTGCCATTTACCCCTTTGTATTGAACTAACCCGGTGACTTGCTTTGCTTCAATCCAGCATTTATCAATCACAAGTAGCAGTGCTTATTTTGATGCTAGCAGGATGTCCCACAAGACCTTCTTCACACCAGGGCACTGGAGCATCTGCTACTTTCCTATCAGGATGCCGGGATTTAGAGGTCAATGTGTTTCCCCACCAAGGCTTAAGACTTTGGGGATCAGGGGAAGTGTCAAGCCCCACACAAAATAATGAATGGCAGCCTCTGACTGGCTGGGATTGCCTGTTCTCAACAGGAGATGTTGCTGTTAGGCATAATGAGCTGGGACTTCGTGTTCTAAAGACACTCGGCCTGGCAGTGAGGCAGTCTGTGCCTTTTTCTTTCCCCCTGGTTTTGAACTGTGTTTTCACCTTGGAAGAAATTATATTGAGGTCTTCATTAGTGGCACCCAGCAGGGTGAGGGCTCCGCGAAGGCTGATAAGCACCACAGCTAAAAACGGATCTGCCTTTGTGCAGGGCGTTGAAGGTTTAACTTGCGCAAGCCTCAAAGAGTCTGAAGTGGCGATTATGTTAAGCAAGCAATGTGTATCGGTAACATGGAATCAAATTATTAGGGTCAGTAACTTTCTGGCTTTCCCAGTGCATTAAATGAAGATGTAATACTGCATGTGTGAGGGTACTTCTTGATGCTAAGTAATATCAGCACTGTTTGGTCATCTGTACTTCACAGCACATCACCTCTCATTTCATGGGATTATCTGCGCTGTTGCTTTATTAGATAGTTATGATCTGGAGCTTCCTTTGAACTCACAGCAGGGTGATGCAAAGTTGTGATTGTGAACACTCCTGTGCCTCTTCTATTTTACATACAAAAATATTATTGACTTCACTTAGAAAGGTAGATGTATTCCACGACTCTGCTTCTTACTTGCTGATAAGGGAATCTCCTGGAGGGGAAAGCATTGAATGTGGGAAACGATTTTGAGACTAACATTAGAAAAGTGTCAAGGTTCTCCATTGCTGTTAGAAAGTTGTAAGCGGTTGTTGGCTTCTAGAGTGCTGTTTTCCTGCTCAGCAATCTCTGAATCACAGCTTTGTGGGAAATGCAAAGTTGGCTGAAGTATACACTGGGTAGGGTTCAGCATTCTATGTTTTTCCTGATTTATTAATTTATCTGAAAGGCAGAGTTATTGATGGAGAAGGGACCAAAGAGAGAGAAAGAGAGGTGTTCCACCTGTGGTTCACTCTGCAAATGGCCACATTGTCTGGGTCCGGGACAACCCAAATCCAAAAGCCTGGAACTCCCTCTGAGTCTCACACATGGGTGGCAGGGAATCAAATATTTGAACCATTTTCTGATGCTTTCTCAGGACATTAGCAAGGTGCTGAATCAGAAAAGGAGTATCTGGGACTCAAACCAGCACTCATCTGGGATGCTGGCGTTGCACATGGGGGCTTCTGCTGCTGCTGACCCCAGCAATGTTTTGACAAGGTTTCCAGGTGATGTTGATGAATGATGAAGTTTGTGAAACACTGCTATGGCGTGTATGGAGTACAAACAGGAAATAGATCCGTCTGTCCCACGGAAGGAACAGCATAGTAGAAAGAAGAAAAATCTGTTCCCAGGAACTTTATTACGTTCCAAAGGAATATGAGGAACTCCACCCTGGTGAGATGTTTAACTAGACCCAACAGGGTCACTAATGATTATGGATCCCATGTTGTAACCTGCAATTTTCTTTGGTGTCTGTGCTTTCGGAAAGTGTAGCTAATAAGTGATTGCTTTGTGCATTTCAGAAACGTCCCCCTTGCAATCTGCATATCCATGGTCATTGTCACCGTTGGCTATGTGCTCACAAATGTGGCCTACTTTACAACCATCAGTGCAGAGGAGCTGTTGCTTTCAAATGCAGTGGCAGTGGTAAGTCCAAGCTGGGAAGGTGCCAATTTGAATTTAGGTTAATGAGTTGATGCAGTTTTGTAGTAGTTCCCTCCAGCAGAAAGTGTTTTGAAATTCAGTAAGCTTTTCTTGACCTGAATGAAAATGAATGTTTTAAATATTTAGAGCATACCTTAGCATATTCCATTGTACCAATACAGCTAAAATCCTTATGTCTCCTTAATTTTAGTTTCTTGTAAAGCATTTCCACATATTGATACTTGTTCCACATATTCATCCTTAAAACCCTGTCAAGATATGTAGGGAAGAAGACCTTATTGTTTTAACAGGTCTTAAGGGCAGCTTGGTAGTTCCTGAATCTCAATGAACATCTTTTCAGGTATGAAAATAACAATTTATTATGCATCCTTTCCTATTTATGAACTTGTCAAACAAGCACTTCAAAGCCTTAAGGCATCACTTAAGAATATTTATATAGATCTTACATTCACATGTTTATTGCCGTGTACTATTTTGGATATTCTTTGAGGAATATGAATAGATTGAGGGAATGCTCAGTTATTCTAAATTAAACAATTTCTATGTGCTTTTTGGAATATTAAAGATGCTAGTGCACATTTTTAACTCCACAGGGCATGGATATGCATAGTTTTACAGCATTTTCTAGAATTTACTTGACTCAGGATTATCTTTGCTGCCAAGGAGCACTCCTTAGGGCTGCTATTCCAGGTCACAGACTTTTTATTTTGCATTAAAAAAAATCACTTTCCATAATGTGTTTTTCTAGGTATGGGGATCCCCCCTCCATCTCTTCTACCTTCCTTTCTTTCCCCTCTTTCTGGCACTATCTCTCCCCATAACAGTAGTGTAGTCCTACAGTAAGTTACAAGTCTAACATTTTGCTATTTAGGTGTTTTTTGGCATTATAGGCATAGGTAATGGTAGAAAAGTCTAGTATCATATTGTCAAGGAACATCTAACAGTTTCGATGGGAGTCTTCCTTTTACTCAGATCCTCCCAGTATACTAGTCTCCACTTTATAGTTAACCCATGAGAATGCTTGTATATACATGTATATAAATATATAAATATATATATATATATATATATATATATATTTGCATGAATGCTGCAATTCAATTTCTCAGAAAGAACATATGACATTTGTCCTTTTGGGATCAACTGTTTTCACTGAGCACAATGGTCTCTACTTGGGACAATTTTGTTGCAAATTGTAGAGTTTCATTTTTTACGGTTGAGCATTATTCCATGGAGTAGATACATCTTAGTTTTATTTATCCATTCCTCTTTTGACAAACATCTGGGCTATTTCCTTGTCTTGGTCGATGTGGATTGCGCTGCTATAAATATAGGGTTCTGGGTCACTTTCTCATGTGTAGATTTCACTTCCTTCAGTTATATTTCCATGAGTGAGATAGCTGGTTCATATGGTGGATTCATTTTCAGTTTTCTGAGTTATCTCCATAATGACTTCCACAGTGGCTAGCTACACTGGCCTACACTTCCACCAATAGTGGAGTATGGTACCTTTTACCCCACATCCAGGCCAGAATCTGTGGTTGGTAAATTTCTGAATGTAGGACAATTTCACTGGAGTTAGATGGCACTCCTATGTTTTTTTTTTTTTTTTAATGTCCTTAAGTCAGAGAGTCTGAGCCTTTATCTGGAAACACTAGAGGCCAGGGATAGTAACAGTTATTCTGAAGAATAAAAAATAAAGCTGAAAGAATCCCAGTTCCAGACCTGGAGATGCAGTACAGGACAGTGGTCATTCAAACCATCTGGTGCTGGTCCAGAAACAAAGATCAATAGAACAGACTAAAAACACCAGAAGTGAACTCACATATATACAACCGAGTAATTTTTGGCAAGAGTACTGAAAATCATCCATGGAAACGTTTGGTCTCTTCAACAGATGCTCTTGGTACATTTGCGTGTACACTTTAATTTGCATAAAAAATTTAGCTAGTAAGAGAGCATTCACTCATGACCTCATAACAATGAACGTCCCATCACTGGATGTTAGTTCCTTTTAACATAGTGTTAGCTCATATCAGCAGCATCCACTGAGAATAAATTACCTCATTTCATGTGAACTTCTGTGTGAGTTTGCTATATTAAAATAAGTCTGCCCACTGCTCTAAGTCACATCAGACAATCAAATGTAAGAAGCTTATTGCTGTCAGGTCAGTCTTTCTGTCTCTCCAGACAAAGGGCAGCACTTACACTTCAGACATAATGCACTCCATTAACTATATACAGCAACAGTCCCAACAAGGGCGGCCTCAGAATTCCACATGCCTTAGACCGCACATTCTTCAGGGAGATCTGTAGAGTTGCGCATGCCGTGACAGAAAGAGGAATTTCAGAAGTTTTATCTCTTGCACTTTCTGTGGTTTGCTGGACTTGTTTGTGCTATAGCTTTTATATAGGAAGCCACAGAAGAATTGAGAGGTCCCTGTGGAGGGTTATTATATACACAAGCGTGGTTAGTGTGATTTTGATTGGGAAAAAGATATCCAGAGCCACTCATGGATATGATGTAAATGATTATATCATCAGTTGATTCATTTATCCCTTGACAGTGGATCGTTGCATTAACAAGTGCCTATGAATACTTGCTCTTGTACATTTGCGCATCAGTCTAAAAATCTGGTTTACTCACTGAAGGGAAGGAAGAGGATTGCAGTAGCATCTCTGTCTGAGTGTCGAATGTTTGAATTGCAATTTTTCCGCTTACCAGGGTCAGAGATGATTCACATCATAGTTGATAAAGATTCAGAAAATGGATCATTGCTTTTTAAAAGCCGAGAGAAGATGTTTGTTTAGACCTTTGCCCATAGTTTTACAACAAGCACTGCTGCGGCACCTGCCTTTGATTATTGTCTGTGGGCTCAGTCTGACCCTCACTGCAGAGAAGGAATATAAAATGTACAGGTTATCAGCAGGCAAAGTGAAAGTCATAGAGCAAGTTTGGACTAAATTGTTTCATTTTATTCCGCTTTCTGGCAAAGTATTAATTTGCTGCTTCTTCTTCTTTTCCTTTTGCTAGACGTTTTCTGAGCGGCTCTTGGGAAATTTCTCATTAGCAGTTCCGATCTTTGTGGCCCTCTCCTGCTTTGGTTCCATGAATGGTGGTGTGTTTGCTGTCTCGAGGTGAGAGAGTTCACAAAATTCCAGAAACACATTTCTGTTTTTTTGAAATTGAATGTGATAAGGATAGCTTTAAAAACAAAAGAAATAGTGTCTCCAAACCAGTTGCTTTTTTAATATTTTTATTAATTATTTTGCATTATGTGACAGTTTCATAGGCTCTGGGAATCCCCCCACCCCTCCCCACGCCCCTCCCCCCTGGTGGATTCCTCCACCTTGATGCAGTATTACAGTTCAAATTCAATCAAGATTCTTTCCTTGCAAACATATACCAAGCATGGAGTCCAGCTACTTATTGTCCAGATGGGTTGAACAGTTTCTTGGGGAGACCATTTCTGGTCTGAAGTTAGAGCTGGTAGAATATCACAACAGTCAATTAAGAGTCCCAGTATAACATCAACAGCAATTTGCAATATTATGGAATTGACATGGTTTTGAGTAACCAGTATGTTAAAAAAAAAAAAAGCAAGTTCTTAACCACAACCTATGATTAGCTCATTGACATCTCAACCCTAGTTTATATACAGGACTGGACCGGCTGCTATATACCTTAAAATGGCTATAGGGTACCATTCAGTTGTCTCGTGTCTACCTCATTTCATTATTTAGCCATTTGTTGTGTTGAAGTACAATTTTGCTGATGTTGGCAGATTTCGGGATAATCTAGACTGGCTTGTAACTCTAACAAGATATTTGTCAACATTTAAGGTGCAGAACATTTTTTGGGGGGGGGGGATGTGCAGGAAAATCCTCAACACCATGGTGAGGAGTGACTAATATTTGTGTCCCACCCAGCAAGGCATGAGCCAATCCACGCCAGCTCTTTCCTGTCAGATTTCAAGCTCTACTTTCTGTTGTTTGTCCATTTATTTTAGGTTTTTTTTAGTTTGTATGATTGTTTGTTTGCCGTGAGGGGTTTTCGAAGCGATCCCGATGGTCATTGCGATGGAGGGTGGGGGTCCAGAGGTGGAGCCAGGCTCGACCTGAGAAAGCTCTCCTCCCTGGTCCCGAAGGACATTTATTGTTCTTCTGTTTCTGCGGACCGTTCAGGGCTTCTGGTTGTCTTTCCGATGACGTTGGTTTCTGCGTGGTAGTGTTTGGACTTCTTCCATCCCCTGCGGAAGCTCCAGTTGGGGGTGGGTGACCTCAGAGTACTCGGCCTCCGAGGGCATCCAATTCCCTGTGGCCTCCTTGGCAGTTGGGATATAGTCCTTGTTGCTCGTATTAATAGTTTGTGGTGAAGGTCTGCTTTTTTAAAGGAACATGCAAGATTGTGGATGCTTACTGTTGCAAATACCAACAGTTTAGTTTCCTGTGCCCAGTAGAGGGCGCTGCGTGCCTGCTCATAGCCTGTTTGGAAGCTGGGCAGGTGGCTTTTTGCTTTTAAATTGTGTTATCTACAGAGTGTGGCAATAGCATTTATTTCTACTGACAAAACCTTTTGTTTCTTTAAAGTTACTAAGAGACGCTAGAAACCACCACCCATTAACTGTATCCCCTTTGTTTTGTTTGATGCGAAATTCTTTTTATTATAGTATAAGATTAAAACCTAGTCAGATCAATATGAATGTTATATGAGTATACACCTGTGTGTGTGGGGGGGTGGAACATATGCTTGCTGGATTGAACTGATAACATGTATATATATAGAAGGGATTTAAAACTAAATTCACCATCATCTATGTGTATGTAGGGCAATCTATGATTAAACAGATACTGCTATTACTTCATAAAGGTTAATGTAATGTTGGTAGATTTTTTTTAAAGTGAAAAGTCACATTTTTGTGGCATTACTTTATCTAAAAAGTGAAACCTAAGTAATGACTGAAATGGTTCCCAACCATTTGGTATGAAAAAGATGCTAGTTTTCTCTGGGATTTCTGCATTTTCCCCTTTGAAATAATCAACGTTGCAGTCAACTCCACCCACATTTTTCTCCCATCAGGTTATTCTACGTTGCGTCTCGAGAGGGTCACCTTCCAGAAATCCTCTCCATGATTCATGTCCACAAGCACACTCCTCTGCCAGCTGTTATTGTTTTGGTAATGCATATTCACAAGTATATCCAGATGTAAACGGGAACAATGAGTTAGTAAAGAAGAATTTGTAGCAGACGTCTAGACAATGTGTTACTTTCTGATTCATGACCAAATCAGCACTCTAAGTGTGTTTTTTGTTATTTTCTTTACTCAGTAATTCTGTGCAGTATTACATGCTTGGAGGGTGGTGGGGAGGTGAGGAGCAGTCACGTCATTTCTCTTTTGCCTCTGTAGAAATCTGTATGGACTCAGGAAAATGATCAGCTGGATGCTCTCTGGTCATAGAGCCTCACGGAAAAGGCTGTAGTGATACATTCCAGCTACCTACTTGTGCAAGCAGAGCTGGAAGCCACAGACAATCCATGTGCCTATGATAGGTCCCTTGCAACAAAATGCACACAGGCTATTCAAAGAATCAATGAAATCCTAGGAATATAATAATTCTGTGATTAAAAGTGAAACGTTTGAGACCAGCCCTACAGAAGCAGAAATTAAAGCATCAAAACTTAAATCTGAGTTGTAGAATTCTTACAAAGAGCAGTGTTTGTGACATGCGGGGACACAAAAGACTACAGAAGCTGCAAAAGTCCCCCAATATTCACTGGCAATGTTATATTCCATTCTTTCTACGTTTGTGCAACATTTTTCTCTATGAGAATCTGCTGTCAGGAGAACTATATAATACCTTGAACATTTTTCTCTCCCATGCATTTAATTTGTTTCAGGAGGTTTCCTTGAAATTTCTTTTTAAAGTCTGCACACTCTCTGTGCAGATCTGGAAGTTAACGTCACTTGTGGGAACAAAATGCATTATTCCACGAAGAGGGCTTTCCTTTTAAGCCTCTATATCAGTCATGCTGTCCTTGGCAATGTGCAGCTGCAGGGACTTAGTCTGCTGATCTCCGCACTTCCCTGTTTTCCACAATCTTCAGGGTCACACATGGCAAGCACGCGGGGAGAGCAAATGTGGGGGAAGAGAAGGTCAACGTTTAGCATTCAAGAACCGCCAGGGTCAGCTAGAAGTGGCCGTGTTTTGTGTGTGTAAAGAGCAGAGCTCTTCAGGAAGGTCTCAGAGTCTTCTTTATGTTTTTCGATGTTGTGCATTTTCCATTTTTATTACTAGTGACCTCCTAATCTCAGTCTCTGGGTCTTTAAAGTTTGAGTCATTGGATCCTGCTTTTTACTCTTTGAAAAGGTGTTCTGTTCTTCCAATTGCAGAAGAAACTGGGAAACAAAGCAGGGTGGTTCTTTTACAATTCCACTTGTAGGAAGGGTAACCGGGATGGTTCTCTCATAAGGTCGCTTGTGTACTGGGATTGTGAGTGGAGGATACAGAAAATAGGTTAATGGAATGCGGATTCTAACCTCGAGGAGTTTTTCAGCATGAATCATCATATGAGAAAGATAATAAGTATGCAGTGTTGATGCTGTTGTTATCAATGTGCTCTCCTGTAATTCTCCAGTCATGTTTTTTCCCCCTTTTTTCTCCAGCATCCTTTAACAATGATCATGCTTTTCTCTGGAGATCTCAACAGTCTTCTGAATTTCCTCAGTTTTGCCAGGTGGCTTTTTATTGGGCTAGCAGTTGCGGGACTGATTTATCTGCGCTACAAACGCCCAGATATGCATCGTCCTTTCAAGGTAACCTCAGGCAACTTGATGAGTTTTCATAAATCTTACTCCTAATCCCCAGTCCTCCTTTTGTCATAACTGCATGATGGAGAGTTTGGGCAAGGGGCGGAATCCCATGGGATAAAATGCCTCACTCTTACAGGGAGTGCCTTCATACTGGATTTATTTTAACTTGGAAAAAAAGTTCATCACATGTTTATGTGATTTCCTGAACATCTGATGTCATATTTTTGAAAAGAGAAAACGTGAGGGATGTCAGTGATATTGATACTGCATGAATGTGTCCAGTGACCTAATACATTCAAAATGTGTGGAATGTCTGTATGCCGGGTAGTTTGATAAAGCCATGCTAAGAGTGAGGCAGACATTTATTAATGAAAAGGTCTAAAGGATACTGCTTCACAAAATAGTCAATGTTAAACACTTAAATGTGATGACTTGTTGCTTTGCTTTTTCTCTATATTATATACTTTCAAAGTAATTAATATGCCATGTATTTAAGAAATAAGTGCATAGGAAAAGCAAAGATCCATGAATTTATCACTTAGTGGAATGCCCATATGTAGAATATGCTCATCGTCTCCTTCAGCCTTAGACATTCATGGATTGATTTGAGCTCACGATTCATTTGCTTTTAAGAAATAGCTCAGATAAGGTTGTCAGTCATGTTGACAGAATTTGTTTCTAATTATATTCATTGCCTAATGCTGGTGGCATCTTTATTAGCGGTTGAATAGGAGTTGGCCTGTTTCATTTCTGTCAGTTCTTATTGTGAATCCCAACAGAAAATCGATGTATACTGAAAGGCTTTAACATGCAACAAGCAGCCAGTGCTCTTGATTCCACATTAAAGTAGATTCTAGTCACAATTATCAAAGAGCCAATCTATTAAAATCTAAAGCATAAATTGTAATGGCATAAAGGTGGTAAAATAACTCAAGTACAGCATCTCTAATGAAATGCCATTTGTTATCCTTAGATTTTGCTCTGTCCAAAGATTTAAAAATAAATCAACTTAAGTATATGAGAGAGTGTTTAATGCATTCTCTGTGCCCCAGACCAGCGACTTTGCTGAGGTAGGTTGGTGCCCATCACCTGGTCATGTGACTAAAGCCTGCCTGTTGTATATATCTTGAACCCTCCTACTATCTCTTGAATTAAGTTTAAAGTGACTTATTTCTGTTCCAGGTACCACTGTTCATCCCAGCTTTATTTTCATTCACCTGTTTCTTCATGGTGGCACTTTCCCTTTATTCGGATCCATTTAGTACAGGAATAGGTTTCGTCATCACTCTCACGGGCGTCCCTGCCTACTATCTCTTTATAATATGGGACAAGAAACCCAAGTGGTTTAGAAAAATGTCAGGTAAGATTTTTTTTGATTGTTTAATCTTGCTTACTTTTTCTAATCATTTGTTTAACCATCATTTGTTATAAACGTCTAAACTTTGTTTAGTTTTTCATCATTTTACCGTTTATTTCTTTGAAAGAGAAAGAGCAACAGAGAGAAAGATAGTTCTCACGGACTGTTTGCTTCTCACGTGCCCACAATAGTTGTAACTGAGCCAGGCCAAAGCCACGAGCCTGTAACTGAATCCAAGTCTCCCGTGTGGGTGGCATCTATCCAACCACTTTAGCAATCACCTGATACTTTCCAAGATTAACGCCTTCAGGAAGCTTTGAAATCCAAACTGTAGCGAGGACTTGAACAGTCAGCTTGACATGGGATGAGTATAACAAGCTGTGTTTTAACCACTGTGACAAATGCCAGTCTCTGTTAAGTAAGCTTTTAAGTGGCTTCAGGAGCTTGTTAGAGACAATGATATGAAGCGGTCGCCATTAGGGAACAGCAGGTAAAGCTACAGCCTCCAAAGGCAACATCCCATATGAGCTCTGGTTCATGTTCTGACTGCTCCACTTCTGAGCCAGATCTCTGCTAATAGCCTGGAAAAAAAAGTGGATGACATCCCAAGTGCTTGGGCCACTGCCACCCATGTGAGAGCAGAAAGAAGCTCCTGGCTTCTAGTTTCATCCAGGAGCAATCCTGGATATTGCAGCCAGCTGGGGAATAAACCAGTCTGTGGAAGAATCTTTCTTTTTACTCTTTCTCTCTTTCTGTCTCTGTAATACTGATTTTCAACTAACACACACACAAATAAATAAACAAACAATTCTTAATGAATAGAATATGCTGTAGAAAACACATGAGGTACATATCCGTGACACATCTATTTTAAACTTTAAAAATGTAAGTGGCACCATTGCTAGTGTGAGTTCATTATTGCATTTTAATTGGTGTGGAGAGAAGAAAAAGCAGGAAAGATATTTAGGATACAAACGTTTAATCTTCTCTGTATATGTAGTTGGGGCTATAATCACTTAAGATAATAGGTTTTTAAGAATTTAATTGGTAGTTCTATAGAAGAATTATTTTATCTGAATTCTTCTAAACTAGTTATTTTCTTTCTGGTTTTGACAATGTTTAGTGATTCTATATCATAACATAATTTGATGAGTGACAATGAGATTTCTTGTGAAATTCAAAACATCTTGAATATCATGATTATAGCATTATATTAATGGAAAATTAGAAAATGTATCATAGAAAGGTATTAGCAATAGCCAGAATGATTGAACAAGGAAGAGTAGCTCAATTTATGGTTAATTTCTATGTGTTTTCATGTGTATGGGCTTATTAGTGCACATGATACTGTACTGATATTGGATAAATGATTATCCCCATTCTATAGATATTGAGTTATAGCTTCGGTGAATCCATATCACTTATACCAAATCAAATAGATATGAACAGAAAAGTTGGAATTATCACTGGGGCAGCTTCCTGTTTTAGAAAAACCGTGCTGGGGGAAAGGGGATAGACAAGACAGGGCTGAAGCTGCAGACAATCTGCTAGCTCCTGCAGCATTCCTGATGAGAATCCACGAGGGTCTGAATACACCCTTCTCTGCAGCGTCTGAGAAAATGGAAACAATACCAAGAAAAGGAAAAACTTAAGGACAAAAATCCTGCAGGACTAGGTCAACTTAGGTTGAAGGAGGAGAATATGAAGTCGATCTGTGGGCAGCAATGATGCTTCTGGAAAGTCTGTGTTGAAAGCTTATCTCTCGGGGCAGGAGTACCCTGCATCTGCTTCCATCTATCACCACCATCATCCGAACCTTCAACAAGACTAAATGTAAACTTGAGAGCTTAAGAAAATGGAGCATTTACTTTTGACTACACAGATCTCAAGCTGTAGCAGTAACATTGGACCCACAACTGATGGAACTCTAAGTTGCATTCTATCTAGCTCGGGGTTCCTGGTAGAAAACAGAGAGAGAGAGAGAGAGAGAGAGAGAGAGAGAGAGAGAGAGAGAGAGAGAAGGCCAGAGAATCAGATAAGTCCTTGCTCTTGAACTTGGTAAGTTTAGAATACAACTTTTGTATTTCTGCTTTGTACTTAGTTCACCATAATTTTTTTTTTTAAATCCTCATCAAAAGTTCAGAGATTCCTGGTAAAATTTTTAATAAGTAATGCCAGTGTTGCTGAAAAACACAAAAGAAAGAAGTCATATATTTTCAATCTCTACTGCACTACACAAACTTATTTAGAAGTCAGTCCTTTCATTAGATTTGCTTCTATTTTTTAAAAGCTTCTAACTGCATATGATACCTTTATACATTATCCTGCCCTCTGTACCCAGATTTCATTCCATAGGTGACAGCCTTATTCTATAAAGCATGTACTTTATCTCTGTCTTCTAAAAATTTCTGGGAAATGCATATTATGAAAATATTTTACGTGGGTTTCACAATACTTTTGCACCAAAATAAACTTATTTTTAATTCCATTTTATACACACACACGAGTGCTTACATGTGCACAAGAAGAGAGAATCAGTCTTCCATTCACTGGCTTACCCCCCAATGCCTGCAACAACAGGGAGCCAGGAATTCCATCTGGGTCACGCATGTGGGCAATATGTACCCAAGTACTTGTAACACTATCTGCTGTCTTACCCCAAGAACACACTGATTGCCTCAACCAAGTATTCAATCTTTGTTTCTTATTAGCTCACACTAGTTTGTATAGAACATTTTAGTTAGGCTTTCTCAGTCATACTCACTAAGTATAGAACCTTGTCTTAAGGAGAGGAAATGTCTCTAGAATTGCTTTATTCATTGATAATGTTTATGATAGAGAAGCCACTCAACACCATGAAGTCTACATCGATTTCTGATTCTAGACAGAGGAAGTTCACTTTTGAGTACACCAGAAGATCAAGAGACGTTTTGAAGAAACCAACTGAATCTGATTTTGTAGTGAGACAAGGATAATGACGACAGTTCGTTGCTCCATCCCACTTGTTGTGTTCTTTCTGCTGGTAGTCAGACTCTGAAAGTTCTTTCCCTTCACTGATATGAGAGCATGTTGGAACAGTTACTTCTCAGTACATAGCAACAAGCAGTTTCCCTGCTTGATGCTTCTTCCTGGTAGCCCATGCACATGCCATTTGAAATTATTTTATGATTTTTCTGCTTCTCATGATGTTTTGAACATCTCCAAGGCATCCAAGTTTAGTGCTAGCCATTTGTGAAACTAGCAGCAATGAAGCAGTCCCATAATGTTTTTTTTGGGTTTTCAAAAATGCCATTAAATCTTACCAGGGAGCATGGCAATTTTGCCTTTCCACTGCCATCACTGTAACTCTTTATTTTTATAGCTGTCTAAAAAGTGAATAGCAAAAAGCAACAATCCTTTGCAATCTTGGTTGATTTTTCTCTTAGGTACCATTCTTGTAGTAAAATAAAGAAAATTCATAATATTTATAGCTGCAGCAGCAGCAGCAAATATTTTCTTAGTCTTTGGCCCCGAATAAAGCACTTGTACACAGATGTACAAAACACCAGAGCTCTGAACCCATCACCCCTTGCCATTCTTCAGGGATATCCTTTTTGATCCAAAGAAACTCACCATGAACTTGAAAGCCAAAGAGAACCTCTACTTGGAGTGGTTTGTTCAGTAATTTTTGTATCATATTCTTTTGTTCAGTAAAATTCCTCAGCTTTTATGTTCTCATTTGTTTTACTCTAATCTATATGAGTAGATGGGCTCTGTGAAAATGACAGTCTATCAAAATGCATCTCTATGTGGCTGTGTTCCTAAAAAATGAAATGGCATTCAGAAAGGTGTCAGGCTGCTTAGTTCTGTCATCCATGGAATGCTCAGAACTCAAGGAGCGGAGCTTTTCAGAATATTTTTCTGGCCACAAGATGCCAGTGTTGAACCATTTTTTTGTGTGTGACTGCATTTCCAGGGTGTAAAGAAAGTGTGCTCTTAAGGGGATAGTCAGATACACAGAGAACTTTTGCCTGCCATCCATTTTGGTTATTTGTATTATTTATTTACTTACAGAACCACAGGTTTCTCATGTGAGTAAAAGGGATAGACATCTCTGCTGACATATACCAGCACAGGAGAGGCAAACCTGGCAAACCCAGGCAAGGGCTGACTCAGCTTTGCCAGAAATTGTAGAAGCTGTTTCACTTGCCTACCTTATCTTGCCAAACTGCCTTGCAGCTGAATAGTGAGTGGAGTGACTAGAAATTGGTGCCATGCACTTAGGGAGAGAAACGGAGGGCAGCCTTGTTAAGAAAAATCTTTGAATCTAAAAAATAATCTGGGCCACACCAGCAGAATTACTATAATCCATCTTTTGATCAGTGACTTGGCAACATGAATCCTAAAAGCATATGCTGCAGATGGTGAATCAAAGTAACTTTGTTTATGATACATCACTGAAACTTGGCTACTGCACTTGGCAAAAGTCTCACCAAGCCTATGGCATGGCATTTTCAGTAACAAGCTCACTTACAATTCCTACGGGCCTAGACTATCTTCACTCCATGGGTAGAATGAGACAACGCACAGGAAAACTTTGGGAAAAAATCCTGTTGTTCCCAAGACGGTTTTCCAGGAAGACTGATTTTGTACCTCTTCTCAAACTTTCTGCTTGGACCGTAGTTCTCATGATGACAGGTGTGGTTGAGTAAAGCAGATTTTGTAAGTTTAGTTGTTATCTAAGTTGTTTCAGGAATAACTACTAAACATGAAAAGGAAAGCTAAAACCACTGCCATTGCCATGTTTCTGTAGCTTACGTAACTGAAAATCACCAATGTAAACTCACTGACTCACCTTCGCCTGAAGAAGTAATATCAGGGAATTTATCCACAAAGCTGAAAACCTTACACGGGTTATGAATGTAGGCCTGAAAATCAAATGTCACATGTTCTGCTACTTTCCAGGGCAAACAGGAAGCTTCCATATAGGCTTGTCTGGTTCTGTTGAACAGGCCTGTCTGATTCCACACCTCAAAAATCACCTCATCTGGACAAGTTGGTGTGATTCCAACATATACTCATTGCGAACACCAACACTCTTTAGAAACCTTCATTTGTAATGATAGTTTTTAATCAACTGTTAAAACTACAGAAGATAGCATAAGAAAGCAACGGACAAGAGTATTTACCAGGAAGATTGAATGTAGAGAAAGAGCAAGAACTGGGAGTGTGTGATGAGCAGCAGGGAGATTATTTGGCTTCTCTCTGCTGTTGCAGAGGACACACTGAACCAAAGGGAGGAGAATGGCACAAGCAGGATGCCACATGGCCTTCACTGCTCCCCATCTATTTGTGATGAATACAGTGTGATATGGAAGAGCAAGGTTTTTAAAAAGTTAAAGGGTGAAGAGTCAAAAAGCATATAAATACACTTTTGGAAAAGGCTTTGTGTTAGGAGCAAAGGAACAGAGAAGCACAATGGGCCTTGTGCAGTTAAGCTTAGGAGGCTGCAGTAGGACCTCTTGTGGGAGGAAGGACTGCGGTGACGCGTCCTTAGCCCCACTGCTTTCCAAGTGGGCTTTGCTGATGTCTAGCCCATTATGCTTCCTCAGTCTACCAGATAGCCCTTGCCCTTTCTCTCCCAACAAGAGCTGCAACTGCCTATTTATGGGTTACTTACTTTTCTTCCCCAAATCTATTCAGTACTATGAATTGAGCTTTTATAGACAAGGAGCCATTCAGCAGATGGAATTTCTATCTCTCTGTTTCTCCTTGTTTTACTGTAACATTAACTTTCAAATAAATAAATCACTCTGTAAAAAATATGTGGGATATAAATAGTGCTTTCATATTCTGATTTCATTTTTTTGGGTAAATTCAAGTGGTGGGATGGTTAATTCCTTTGATAGGTCAATGTTCAGCTATTTGAGAAATCTCGGTTGTCTTCTGTAGTGATTGTACTAGTTACATTCCCACTAACAGTGTATGCGGTTTCCTTTTTCGCACGTCCTTGGCAGCATTTATCCATTTCTGATATATGGGTGATGACTGTTCTAACTGGGGTAGGGTGAAACCTCACTTTAGTTTTAATGTTCATTTCCCTGAAGGCGAGTGATGCTGAGCATTTGTTTTCATGTATCTGTTGGATATTTGTGTTTCATGCTCTGAAAAATTTCTGTCCATGTCCTTTGCTCATGTCTTAAGTGGATTGTTTGTGTTGCTGTTGTTGAGATTCTTGGGCTTCTTAAATACTTTCGCATGGCAATCTGCATTTATTTTTGGATATTAATTTTTTCTGTCAAATATATAGATCGCAAATATTTTCTACCTTTGTGTCAGTTGCCTCTTGGTTGAGTTACACAGCAAATTTGAGTCTGCATAGTATGTTCTGATTTTTCTCTTAATTCCTGGGAAGGATTGCTTATAATCTCTTGGGTGTCAAGAGAACAAACCAATTTTAAATTAAATAGCACTTTTTGGACACTTTTTATATCTTGGCTTTATTATGAAAATTATTCTTGGGCTTCTAGTCATGAATAAAAGTTTCTATTTGAATATAAAATATTCATGTATTCTTTCTGAGAGGCTATCAAGAGGAAGTTACAGAAGTGGCAAATAAACTAATCAAGTGTGATAGGATTATAATGAAGTAAATAATTCTTGAAAGTACTCTTTGAGATACTCGAAATGTGTGGTCTCCATATACAACCTAAAATAACTCATATCTACTGTTTTATGTGTTTCTAATTTCCATCCATTTTTAACTTATTTATTTTATTTCTTTGTAGATAAAATGACCAGAACATTACAGGTGTTACTGAAGGTTGTACCTGAAGAAGACTGCCACAAAGAATGATTTAATGCAGTTGAAATCGTGACAATCTGCACGTGTGTAAAGAAACAACATGGGATAGTTGTTACTTTTTATGAAAACCCAGAAAATTGAAATTTGATGTGAATCTAAAATATTCAATTGTTTATGTTACTGCATCAAAATTAATGTCTAAGAAATTTTGTAATGACTCCACATAGTTATAGAAAACTAATAGACAACTGACTCATGAGTTCACTTAATTCTTGATTCTAAGGGTGAGAAAAAAAGCTAAGAGAATGATCAGTTACTTTAATGGTCATTCTCTGCATTATATTATTATTAAACACCTTCAATTTGAAGACTGAAATATTTTCTATATATATGAATTTATAAACATTTTATATACTATACTAGACTATACTGGCAAGTGTTTTTAAGACTTCTAAAAACAGTATGTACCATTGTCATGACAAAGAGAGTAAAAAATATTATTTTTCATTGGAATTTTATTGCTTTCTTTTAGATGATACCTTAGTGACCATTCATCTGTTAAGTAATTATACCTAGAGCATTTTGAACAAAGAACAACAGAGGGAGTATGTTTGTTTTTCTTTATTTCATTAAAAGAGAGCTTATGAGAAATGTAGCAGTTAGTTTTTAGTAAAAATTTTTGAGAATTTATTGTGTTAAGTATTTTTATATCATTATCAGGAAGTTTAGTGATTATGTGCCATTTAGTTGTCATATCAGTTGGTTTGGTCATGAAAGTTGATAATGCCTCTTTTTTTATATTTTTGGTAATGCTTCTTAAAACAAATATAATTGTGATGTTAAATCCTTTTAATAGTACCACCTATGTCACTAATAATGTACCCTTGATGAATATATATGTGTGATTGTGTATCTATATATATTTATATAATTATGGAAGCAACAAAGGAGAAATAGTCAATGAGGAACATATCCAAAATGGCCAGTTCATGCTTATAATCATACCATCTACAGTAAATAACTCTCAAAATTCCTTTTAATTTCATGGATGATTTTTATATGGTGATGGGTTTTGATTATTTGTGTATTTCCTTTATATGTCTTACATGCTGCTAAAACAGTTCTTTGGATAAAATTGCTCAAATTAATTAAGAAAAGGCATATATTTACATGCAAACTGAAGGAAAAATGTCATAGCTAAATAAGATTTATAATTGATGTTTCTAGAGATTTCCCATTTCTGTATCTAGGCTTTGTTAGTAATTTCCTCACTTAAATTATCACTCAACTTGCAAGAGATAACTGATATTAAGATTATTGCAAGAAGAAAAAAAATTCATAGATGTTTGTGTGATGACATGTACAGTGCACAGTAGAAAGCACAGTGGAACTTTTGAAGGACACTAGCTTGGTGATGAAATATTTTCCCTGCAATTTACATCTACCTGTGATTAAATGGTTAGTCATAGCCATCTTTTAAAATTTGGTCATTTCCAAATAGGAATTTTTAAAGTAATTACACTGATTAAAATCACAAAGAGTAGACATTGAGTTCAAGGACAATTACAAAAAACTGAAATGGTGATTTATAATTTGAAGCAATTCCAATTTATTGATTTCAGTTTTGATCCTGATGACATTTAATATATACCCTGAATTGATGATTTTCAGGACAAATTTATTACTTTATAGCAATTTATTTTTAATAGACATATGTATATTTGAAAAGCACAGAGAGAGAGAGATGTTTTATATGCTAATTCATTTCTCAACTGAGTGCGTCAGCCAAGTCTGCACCAGGCTGAAACCAGAAGCCTAGAAAAACGCTCTGATCTCTCACATAGGTGCCAGGTATCCAAGCATTTGGACCAGCTTCTGCTGCTTTCCATTTGCGTTACCAGGATCGGGTTCAGAAACGTAGTAGCTAAGACTTGACCAGGATGCTGGTGTTGCAAGTGGTGGCTTAACTTTCTGCACCATGATACCTACCTGAACAGTTTGATTTTATTTTATTCTATTAATCTTATCTCATCCTATCATACCCTGTCTTATCTTATCTTATCTTATTTTGCTCTTAACTCCAGGTTTTTAGAGTTTATCTGTAGTCTACTTAAAATAAGCATTTTAAATTTCTCATCATCTGTATGTTGCTGGGGATATATATATATATATATATATATATATATATATATATATATATATATATATATATATTCCAAGCCCATTGGTTTTCTACATGCAAACTCTTCAGCAACTTTTTTGTCCAAGGAAAAATATGTTAAAGTCTCATGGAGGGGTTTATATAGCTCTTCATTATTGCTGAAATTAATGTACTTATATTGACAGCTCTACATTGGTCTTATTTATTTGACTATTTTTATTCTAACATCATTAACAAACTAACTGAAAAACATGTTGATTTTGCTTATTTTCAAAGGGGCTTTTGACATGGTTAAGTTTCTACTGTCAATGAGATCTTAGTTTAAAAAGTCATCCAGTGATTTAAAAAATGGTGATGTGATAGAGGTTATGTATATTTCATTTTATTTGATGGACACACCATGAGATGACAAAGGATTTCTTTTTAAATCTTTCCTCACAGTGCTATTCTGACCTCACTTTTAAAGTGTTATATTATTTACCTTTGATCAAATTAAAAAATCAGACCACTATAAATGGCGATTTAGTCAGCTGGCAATAGGATCTGTTCTTACTTTTCTCCAGGAAATGGAATATTTGTCCTAGAAAAAATGGCTGATTCCAGTTCCAAACATAAAAGTCAGAGGTGTGTGGTTACTTACACAAAGCTTGGAAACTGAAGGTGAAATTACTGGGAAATTCAAGACAGCATACGATTGGAAGTAGCATTATCTGAGTGTTATGCAATCTACCATGCAATTTTATTGGAAAACATAATTTTCTTCTGTACAAAGTGGGTTTCACAAATATACCCTGCAGTGTCCCTCACTCAGAAATGCCCCTTCCAAGTTCCTTTAATATTTCGTAGGAATTTTGCATTAATTTTCTTGAAGAAGACCAATAAAATTGTACCTTCTCTGGCTCAAGTAAATCTGCACCTGTCCTGTGAGCGAAGTGAAATAACCCCCATTATTTTTCAGTTAGTAGTAAACATAGGCATTTTTGTATATAGTTTAAGTATTAAAATTGTGAGCTAATTCAACTATCTTTAAATAACTGTGAGTTACTTCTTTATTATGTGTTGCATAAAAAATAGTTTCACTTTTGTCAAACTTCATTTTTATTGGTAGAAATACAATAAATAGGATTCTAATGGTAACTGGTTAATTTGAAAGCAATACTCACAAAGAGAGATTTGGTATTTGAATGCAAATGACTCAAGAAATTTTATTTTACTTGAATATAATTTTGCTGTATTTTACCCAAATGATATGCAATAAGTTGATGCTGATGAGGTTTATGCTTCCATTTTACTTTTCAAAAGATTCAAAGAATCAAAATATGTTAATGTGTAACTGCTGAGAAACCCTTAGTAGATGCAAATTAGATTAGCTGAAGAGTCATCTTGATAGTTTCTGTTTACATTATTTATATATCACCAATTAATTCCCTTAAATATTTTTAACATAACTATATATACATATACATATGTGTATATATATATATATGTGTGTGTATGTATGTGTATATATATTTGTAAAATACCTAAAGGTGTGATCTCTAGTACTGTACTTACAAAGCACATTTGAATAGTCAAAATTTGGAAGCAATCTATTCTTCCCTTTGTTAAATCTTCTCAAAGGATTTTTTTAAATTATTATTTTATAAGGCGGTTCCATTGGCTCTGGGGTTTCTCCGCTCCTTTCCCCAAAACCTCTCCCACCACTGATTTTTTTTTTATTACATATTATTATATATAGTAATTTCCACGTATTACTACAGTAGTACAGTAGTACAGTACTATAGTTCTTCATAAGCAGTCACATGCCCATGATTCTGCTATGGAGGCATAACCTTACATTGTAACTTTGGACAGTAGCAGTGAGTCTAGTGTTCTTTGTCAAGACATACCTATAACAGTTTCTTTGGGAGTTAATTTCTGGTTTGGAAGTAGAGATGCACACTGCATTGCAACTTCACAGCTGTTTATGACAGTTTCTATTACACAGTTACTGGGTTTAGTCTTGAATTAAAAGCCATAAGCCAAATCAACAACAGAAACAGTAATAAAAAATTTACAAATTGACGTTAAACAACACGCTATTGAATGATCAATGTGTTGCTGAAGAAATGAGAAAGAAAAAAAAAAACTTCATGAAGAAAAGGATGTTACTGAATGACCTATGTGTCACTGAAAAAAATAATAACAAAAAGCTAAGAAAAAGGAATTTTTGAAGAAATAAAATTAAAAAATATATATCAAAGCACATGAGATCTAGCAAAAACAATATTAAGTAGGACATTTATAATATCTCCCTCCATTATCCTCTGTATTTTGAAGTAAAATGATCTATCAAGTGTAGAGTACTCCAACTTTCAGCTCTTTACATGAGTCATGACACTGTTGGCATAGGCAATGATAGAAAGTTTAATATTCTGTTGTCTAGGTATATTTAGAAAGTTCACTGGGGGTCTATTTTTATCCAACTGTAAAAATGCCTTCTGTCGATTTTGTTTGATTCCTGGCACTCCTGTCTCCACTACATCCTTAGTTTGTGGGATGACAAGTGAATGTTTCTTTACATAAGTTTTCATTTTGCATTCTTGATAGAGGTTGTCTTGTATTACAGCAAACATTTAATATTTGTCCTTTTGGGACTAACTCATTTCACTGAACATAATGATTTCCAATTGGGACCATTAGGTTGCAAATGGTAAAATTTTGTTCTTTTTAGTAGCTGAATATTATTCCATAGAATAGATTGTCATAGTTTCTTTATCCATTCCTCCTTTAATGGGTATCTAGATTCTTTCAATGTTTTTGTGATTTTTGATTGTGCTTTAATGATACAGGGGTGCACTTTGCTTTCTCATGTGTATGTATCAGTTATTTTGGATACACTTGCAGGGGTGGGATTGCTGGGTTATTTGGTAGGTGATTTTTCATTTGCCTGTGTAGGCTCCATACCAACATCCATAGTGGCTGCACCAATTAGCAATCCCCCCAGCAGTGGAGTAGGGTTGCTTTGTGCCCATATCCTCGCCAGCAGGTGTTGGTAGCTTTCTGTATGTGTGCAATTCTCACTGGGGTAAAATGGAACCTCATTGTGGTTTCTATTTGAATTTACCTTATTGCTAGGGAACTTGAACATTTTTTTCATATGTCTGTTAACCATTTGAATTTATCCCTTTGAAAAGTGTATGCTCATTTCCTTTACCCATTTCTTAACTGGTTTGCTTGTTTTGTTGTTATTATATTTCTGGAGTTCTTTATATATTCTGGATATTAATCCCCCTATCTGTAGTGTAATATGCAAAGATTTTCTCCCTCTCTGTTGGTTAATTTTTACTTTGTTGATTATTTCATTTTCAAGCACAAATGAGAGCTTTGCTGGATGTATTATTCTATGTTGACAATTTTTTTGTTGTTTGTTTTAGGATCTGGAAAATGTCACTCCATTCTCATTCTCTTCTTGCTTGAAAGGTTTCTTCTGAGAAGTTGATAGTGAGTTAGTTGGTTTTCCTCTATATGCTATCTGATCATTATATATATATATATATATATATATATATATATATATATATCGATATATACATATATATATATATATATATATAATTGTTTCAGCATTCTTTATGTTCAGTTGAGAAAAGCTTGACAACGTTTAAGGTTGTGTCTGGGTGAGGATCTTTTTGGGTTGAGTCTGTTTGGGATTCTCTGCCCTTCCTGTATTTGGCTTCCCCTTATGTTCCCAATGTTTTGGAAGTTCTCTTTTATATTTGAATTGAATGCTTTCTGCATTCCTATCTCTTTTCCCATTTCTTCAGGAAAACTTATGATTCTGATATTCTATTTTCTAATAGTGTCATTCAGTTCTTGGATCGTTTCTTCACTTTATTCAGCTTCTCCTTCATGTGTCTGTTTAATTGCATGTCCTGGGATAGGTTATCTTTCAGTTCTGATATTCTTTCTTCTGCCTCATTTATTCTATAGGTGAGGTTTTCTGTCTTTTAATTTTGCCCAGTTGTATTCTTCAGTTCAAGTGTTTCAGTTTGGTTCTGTTTTATAGTTTGCATCTTTATAGTTTGTTGTGATATATTCTCTAAGTTCTTTGAATTTTTGATTTTGTTTCTCATCTGAAGAGTTTTGTAATAATTTTTTTTTTTATTTTGGAACATCCTCAATGTCTTCATCCTACAGCTCTAAGTCTGGGATGATCTTTTGCTCCTTTTTTATAGAAACATTATTTTACTCATTTTCATAGCTTGTTCTACTGTTGCTCTTTCCCCTGGCCTTTCAGATCTGTGGGTTTTCTTTTCAAACAAATTTTTGTCTATGTTGTGTTTGTGACTTCCGAATTTGTGGGTAGGGAAGCTTCGGCCTCAGTCTCTGCACTCAGTGCTGTTCTGGCTGTTTCCCTGAGCTGCTTGGGCAGTGACCCTCCCTGGCTAATCCTACCTGCAGTCTGTGCAACAAGTGGCTCTGCAAATTTATTGCTGGTGCCTCTGCTAAGATTGCTGTTCTGTTCTGAAAATTAGCTTTGCCAGTAGTTTCCCCTCTACAGTTACAGGGGATTGCTCAAGCGTGCTACCAGGAGGTTCCTGCTGCAGGTGTGCATGCCCCTGCAGATCTTCATGCTCCCATGTTGGGTATTGGGCCTTGACTGCTGGGTCTTAATGCTCACCCAGGCAAATTAGTCTGCACTTTCCTTATGTTTCACTCTATGATTCATGCCCTTTGGATGTGGGATGGGTACTTTCTTCCTTCCCTCAGTGCTGCCCTTGTCCAGATCACCCTCCAGTAGCTCACTCCCCAATGCCTGGCTCACCAGTGACATGTCTGCTTTTCTCTGCGGTGGGATAGGTCAGGTGGGCCTATTAGCTTTAACTCAACCTTGCCTCCCTTCACCAGAGTTTTGTCCTAAGGCTTTTTGCCTTGCCGTGTCTCTTTTGGAGTAGGGAAGGGGCTTCCACTGGGAGTTCCCTTTGGGCTGGCTCCACATTCATCAGTCCTTTGGACAGTGGGATAACCTCCCATAGCTCCCATAGTTCCCTGGGCCCACTGTCCTCCTGGGCTGCTGGCTGCAATCTCTGCAATTCCAACAGCTGTTCTTTACACATCTCTACTTCTCTCCGTTGGTCTCCAGGGAGCTTCAGTCACCCAGGCTGACAACTTTCTTTTACCAGCTCCGCATTCCACCTGACTTTATCTTAAGTCTCTCTTTGCACTCTTGGCTATACTTCCTACCCTGATTGGCCATCTTTCAACTCAGTCTTCTCAAATTTTTTATTGCCTAAAAATAAATGCTATATTTTTAGGTTGGTATAGATGCACAAAAATGTGAATCATGCCTTCAGAAACATTTCACCAATTTTCTGTATGTCATGAGATACCATCCTTGTCTATAATCTGATAACTATTAATTTGGTTTTGGTCCAATCTCCACTATTTGAGTGAATTAATGATAACAGCTTTAATTTTGACATTATGTCTTCAAAAAAAGGAATAGATGTTGATTAAAATTTATGCAGTTTCTTAGATTAACTCAATGAAACATTTAGTCAATTCAGACTGGTTTAAACCAGAGCTTCCCTCACCCTCGTCTTCATTACCATTGATTTTAAATTGCATAGAGGATGCATTCACCTCTAAATAACTGCCAGGTGCATGTCTACCTTCTGGTGTATTTGGATTAATGGTACATTTCTATTAGCAATAATTGCTTTCATGCCTTTGTAAGTCATAATTCTCTCAAGAAACTGTGGAGCGTTGGGTATCGGAGAGCCATACAGATGGCTACCATGGTCTGAACATGAACCTTTCCCTCTACTTACACAGTGCTGAGTAAAAGAAATAAAGGATATCTTTCAAGTGATTTTATTTATTTATTAGTAAGTCTCCTTACTATGTCCTTGTTACCTCTTGTTGAAGCTTTTGCTGAAAGCTAGATTACTAAAAAAAGAGAAGGAAGGAAAAAAGGAAAAAAGGAGGGAAGGAAGGAAGGAAGAAAGGAGGGAGGAGGGAGGGGAGGAAGGAAGGAAAGAAGGAAAGAAAGAAAGAAAGAAAGAAAGAAAGAAAGAAAGAAAGAGAAAGAAAGAAAGAAAGAAAGGCTGCTATACATTTACCTATCTTTCTGGAGTGGTTGTATTTTGAGCACTATATGCATCAGGAGATTTGTACAGCATTTTTGGGAAAAGATGTTAGTCTTTGGAAGCTAAAGTTGTATAATTGAGTCAGGCTATAAATGATCAGATTTAGATATGGATTGTGAAGTTAGACCTCTCACATTACTCATAATCAACCTGATTAGATACAGGCTTACTCCGCTTACAGTGGAATAAGTACTGCCATGTAACACCAGGAAAAATACAGTATGATCCCCAAGTTGTAATTTGAGCCGTCTTATTTTAAACATATCATTTATTCCAAATTGCTTATTTTTATTCAAAATATGGAGAATGTTAAAGCAGAAAAATAATTTAGAGAAATAAAACATTGTTTCAAATGACTGGGCTTATAACAGAATAGGAACAGTCTACATTCAACAACTATGTGTATTAATTATTTCAAACACTAATCCTTAGTACTTTAATGCAATGAAGCCAACAATCAATATACATGACTATGGTTATTGCACAAACCACCAGAATCCTCCAGCAACCTTAAATGATCGAATGCTCTCCTTGGAGAAACTTGTAGTAAACAGTTTTGCCATGTGAATGTTATTGCTATACATCTGGAATTAAACTTTCAATACCTCTCAAAACTGTGTTTGTCTTTGATATTATTTGTGTTTTGAGAGTGGAATAACACTTTACCCTTTTAAGATAGCCCCAAGAATATATAGACTACATCAGAATATATTTTACTTCCCAAACTAGGTTAATTTAAACAGTTATTAGCTCCAAATTTCTCTCTTTACTGTGGATTTCCGTACAATAGCAGTGAGTTGTTAATATCATTTCTCGAATGTTTGTAGACTCTAAGTTTAAGCCTCAGACATGTTATGAATGCATCAGTTACTGCTGTCAAGTACATTGTTTTCTCCCTATGCCCAACAGGGTAGTAAACATGGACCAAAAGTGTGTTTTTATGATGTTGACTGTTGGATACCTGTGTTGCATCTCTTGGGTTCCTAACTGTCAGATACCTGGGGTTTCTGACATAATAAACATATGTTGAGATAAAGAAAAAGACAAATGATATGAATGTTTGATGAACTTAATTTATCTTTCGTTTCTGACAGGACTAGGACTGTAGATTTGACAGAGCTTGGTTTTTTATGATCGAGTTCGTTACATGGTAGTGATGCACTGGTCGAAAAAGTTTTAATTATTGACTCCAAATTCAGTTTATGGCATCTATTTTGTGTTTTTCTTGTAAGTATATCTGGAACCACTTTGTGAAAGTCAGTTTTGAGAGCTTTGTCTAAAAGTTTGATTTAATATCTTTTTTCATTTGTGAAGGAATGAAAACATGTGCGTGTTCATACTAATATATCTTAGGTACCATATACGGATAGACTCTTTTAAAATATTATGTTCTGTGGCGAATTTCAGTCATATGCAGCAATGGAATCAGGTGGTGGCTGATTACTCATGTGGGTTTTACTGGCAGTCATCTCTTTGATGTGGCCTTGAATTACAGCTCACAGAGCAGCTAAATCTCTAACCTGGGTCTGGAATTCATTTGTCGTGACTGTGGACCATTGTCCAAATTGCAGGGTCATGATAGTTTTGGCCTCATGAGCTAAAATGCAGGGACATATATATCCAGGTGGATAAGAGTGAGCTGCAAATTCCTAACTGGTCTTCATCTCTGGCGGGGTTTCTCCACTGTGGCATTTTTGGTAACAAAACTTTGTAGGTGTTTTGGGTGCTTTATGAAATTGTAACACAATGTCTTTTGTCAATTGGTAAACTCTTAAAGAGAAAAATTGCTTTTCTGCATCTACATTCCAAGCATAGTTAGGGCTGTAAGGTATTAAACTATGAAACACAGTTGGAGCAGTGGGACTTATATTTGTGGATTGTGTTGTGATTCTTAGGGTTCCTTGGCACTGATACATATACCAGCATGAGCTTTGTGAAATAAAATGGATTCTTCCACGCCTAAATGATTTCCCTCTGGGGAGAGTTCTGGTGTAGCAATCCCACTGCCAGATGGTGTTTATGGGCTATTTGTGTAAGTGGGAAAATGCTATGAAGTAAGTGTGCTTTCATCTGATGGAACCTCTTGATGCATATGATTTGTATGGAATAAATTTTGGTGCAATATGATATCATTCAATTTTGTACTGAATCTAATTTCATCATAAGTTTGTATGTATATATATCATGCTTCTAGTTGCTCCCACCTTTGTATATCTGTTTTGTACATATTTTTACTTAAAATGTTTTAAATGGAAATTTAAATAGAAATTTGATAGTTTCCATAATAAAGATTATAATGTACTTATTTGTTGAGCAAAATTTTGTTGAGCATTGTTCTTTAAATAGATGATTAACATTGTTGCAATTAAACTTACCTCACACTGATTCTATATATTTTTGGGAGCACACCATTTTATTTCAGTGTCCTATACTCCAGACTGGTGGCAGAGTTCGAGTCCTATAGACACTTTGCTTCTTCAACATCTACAAACAGCTGACGTCTGCTCTGAAATATCTAGCTCGACATCTGTGTTCACTTGTGTACTTTCAGAACACTCTCAATCTCTTGCTTTTAACTGATCTTGTCTCTTGTCTTTTTAAGTCAGTCTTCCATATATTTCCCCAGCAAACTCTTCCTGGAGCACAAACAAGGTAAAAAGTACTTTCCCATTGAATTCTGGATGGAGAAATTAAAAATTCTCCAAATAACACAGCTTTTTAGAACCTCTCACCCTTATTTCTTCAGATTTTCACATTCTCTGTACAATTTTAAATGTCGTATTAGAAGCTCCATAAAGGAACGATGCCATTGTTTCTTTTTACATGCTGTAAATCTTACAGAAAATTATATTTCTTCCCAATTCTCCGTCTTCTTACTCCACACAGAGTAAACTTTTATGTAACACTCAACGTTGAGGGAAAAATCAGTTATAGAACTTTCCCTCTCCTCCACTGAGGACCTGGCATTTGAGCTTCCTTATCATATGGGTACATCTTTTGGTGAAACTCCGTGTACACTGTGGTCTAACTCACTGGTCTCTGCCTAAGGATGTGCAGCTTTTGTATTTTACTGACAGAGGCACAGTGGATGTGCAAATAACGCTTATTAAAGCTATACATCCAAAAACTGAATGCATGTATGAGTGACTTACTCGTCAGATTTCATGATCAAGTTCCCTTCGAAGCAGTTTTGGTGAGGCGTGTCGCTGTATACATGGCTAAAATTCTTGCTTGCTACCACCGGGATCCCACATGTATATTGCCTTGTTTCCGGCTGCTCCACTTCCTTCCTGCTACAGTAGAGGATGGCCCAAAAGCCTTGGGAAAATGTGCCCACCTGGGAGACCTGGAAGAAGTTCCTGGTTCCTGGACTCGAGTCAGCTTACCTGCAGCCCTTGCGGCAAGTTGGCTAGTGACACAAGCTCTTTGGGAGGTGAGCAGTACAGATAGCAGACACTGATGAACTTATTACCAGTTTGACTACTATGAAATGAAGCCAGACTTCAAAAAATACAATGGAAGACAAGATTCAAGTTAAAAGTATATTGCTTTGGTAAAATCATCACGCTTATAATTTTCATTTGTAATCTGAACTCAATCAGTATGCCCCCCCCATTCCCAAGTAATATTCTAAATGTTGTTATACTATACTTGTATATTATATATACAACACATTCGATCTTCTAAATGTCAGTCCGGTATTTATGGGGGTCCCAGGCTTGCAGCCACAATGTTTTCTCAGTGAAGAGTGCATTTTGTAGTATTGATACTTGTGTCAGTTCTCTTCCCATAACATTTTTACTTCAGAAAACTACCACGCGTGTAATTTTCTTCAGATACTGCATATCCACTTTTTACATGTGGTTTTCTTCAGATACTGCATAGTCACCTTTTCTGGAAAAAAACATGTTGTGGTAGACAATCAAGGCTAATCTTGGAACAGTTTCGTTTCTTGCTTATCAATGTCAGGGTTGTTACTAGCAGTTTGAAGAGCTGCTTCCCTCTGCATTCATCTCAAACACAACATCTTCCACTCTGCCTCTCAGCACAGGAATGGATGAATGTAAGTTCTAGTCTCAGGGTTGCCGTAGCAACAATCTGTCCAATAGTCACATCTTGTACAACTGTAACAGAATAGTCCCCGGATTTCTTCATATGCTCAAAAGATGTCATAACCTGTTCAGGATTGATGATTCCATTCTCCATCAGCTGGCCCAATACCTTAAAAACGAAACAAAACAAAGTGAAACAAAGCAAAACTCCTGTACTGAAGTGAGCGGTACAAAGAGGCCTCAAAGGAAGCCTTATTCAGGATGTGTGGGAGAGATGACTGGAGAAACTGTAGCTGTATTCTGAGTCCAGTTTTCTTCTCTGAGTAGGAAAGGATCTAACATGGGCATCTTATCAGGTGTCATGTTGCAGTTAGAAGAAGGAGGCCTGGTGGTAGGTGCTCCTCTCCAGGCACAGCAGACCCTGGCCTGCCCAAGCACATGGTAGAGGATCCGGATCTGACTTCAGAGCCAGCCCCACCTCCTCCCTCCTTCACCTGTGCTCATGCCAAGGCCATGGCAGGAACCCTGGTCTAATGTGGGCAGTGCCAATGCTCCCACACAGCTCTGGCCTCCTGGCACAGCTCTGTGCGTATAGAACTGCAGACCCAGGTGCCAGTTCGGCCTGTGGGGGCTCTGGGAATAATACACAAATACTTGCGTGGACTTTTTAGACTCATCCTATGCAAGAATCAAAATGAAAATGTGCACCAATGAGAATACTCACCTTAAATTCACTTTACACAGACTTTTTGCAGTCCCTTCCGGGAAGCCTGCTTTTTAGCTTCCCAGCACTGCCGAAACTCTCCCGGCTCCTCAGCAGTGGCTCCTCTGCTTTTCGTGATGGAGAGTCTCTGGGCAGGAATGCTGGAAGCCCCACGTGCCCAGGAGCGACACCTGGGCTGATGATGAGCAGGCTATGCATGGTCTTACAAGCTCCTCGGAATGGTTCCACTGCTGCTCAGATTGGTAACACCTTGAAGCACTTTCTAAACTTTGTAGCTCCTCCATAATTTTGAATCACTTTAAAGTGCTCATGCTCCAATCCGTAAAGTCTTCCTTAAGGGCTGCAGATGTATAAAAGGCACATGATCAAAATGACAGTAATCAACTCCTTCAATTTTACGTGTGGAAATTTCTGTGGGCTTGTCTCCCCCCCGCCCCCCAACACTTTGTATTGGTTGTTCACCAAGTACAAACCAAATGGTCATAAGGACATAGTGCACAAAATATCCATTTTGCAACATCCAATATAAACATTGTTGTTTTTTAAAAGAAATCTTTCAGTTCTGCACCTGTGGTAGGGGTGTGTGTGTGTGTGTGTGTGTGTGTGTGTGTTTGCACTACACTTGCCCAGGAACCTGGTCTACTGGAGTCATCCAGAAGAGCCATTCAGGAATCTTGTGAAGGCAAATCTTTGGGAATGCCTTTGAAATAACAGGCAGGCACCCACCATGCCAGGAGAAGCCAGAGAAGGAATGGAGCAGGAAACAGATCCTGCACTTCAAAGATCATGAAGTTCTTTCTGAATTGAACTAGATCTGTAAAGGTTTAAGCTAGTAACTGAGACGCTCCCTGGCATGGTCCTGTTAGCACTAACTGGCATTTGTCTTCAGATTAATGACTCCATTCAGGTTAGGTCCTTCCAGCTACCCAATGATTCCAGTTCTGGTTGGGATCATTCACAACTGAACCACATCAAACTCAGCACTGTTTCTCAACCAAGGTGTCACAGTAGTGTAGTGTAAACAATGTTGCTACTTAGGGGACAACTGACATGATCTTTACAGAAACATTGAAGCGTCTAGCTTTATTGCACCTCAAATGAGGTTTAATTGATAGAACACAGAAGATGAAATGCCTGCGTCAGGAGAACGCTTGGTGTTCCTTGTGCATTTAGGTCTGGCGCTGCTTGGTCTTCAGCTGACCAGCAGGTGCAGCCAGCTCAGGCTGCCTAGCAAAGAGTGCTGCATGTAGCCTGACTCTTCACCAGACGCTGACTTTCTTTGCTATCATGCCGGTGAAGATACGCACTCAGGAAGCCAGTGAATCGTGGACACTTACTCTGTGGCTTTAGGTGTTCAGGTAAAGATGTATGATGTGGTTGTTTCAAGCATATTTATGGCTGAGTGTTCTTAGGTCCAATGAGGAGACAATCCAGTGAGAGCAGAAAAATCCTTCTGTAGAGGAATATTTGGTTTTGAGTCTCTGCAGTTGAACAACATCAGGAGAGGATATATGCCAATCCACGCAGGATGTGATAGTTCCTGATGGAAGAAGAGAACACTGATTTCACAAGACTGACAAACTTGACGTAGAAGAGCAGGCTTGTGGTAACACTGTTCCACGTGCATCTCCCTCTGAGTTTGTGTGAGTCTAAAACTGTTCGGAAATCACGATGACATAAACTTCTACTCTGCGTTCCTCCACTCTACTGGCTGAGCTGTCGAAGGGTGCACATCATGATATAAACTTAAGACATCTTCATGGTCGTCAGCTAGGTGGAGGTTTCTGACCTATAGGGCACTTGGACATGTACGTGTGTTGCAATATTTCGTGAACATTTCTGTTTTTTGTTGTGTAGAGATTTTTAGTGGAGAGTCTCAGGTGGCAATAATGAGTAGGAAGTAGGGTACAAAACATTTTGTAAGGTATTGGGCCAATAAAGAATTTCCCCTTAAAAGTCAGCAGTGCTTCAGTTAATAGATGCTGAGGCAAATACAGCTAAAAGCTCAGAATAACTATGCAAAATCATGCACTCTCCTTGATGTGCCTCTACTGATGCAACCAGACTCTCCCTGTCCTAACCTAATTCCCAGAGAAGTGCAGATTATTCTGGGGAAAAGGGTCAAAAATGCATGTAGAAGTTGAAGAAACGTAAGACCCAAGTCAGTGACATGTTCGTCCTAGCTTCAATCCCTATTGCTGGCCCCTTCGTTTCTCTGCAAGATGCAGTCCTGAAGCAGTAGGTGGCTGAGCCAGACAGGCATAGAGATGCTGGGAGAGCAAGTCCCTGCTTCTTTTTTGTTTTTGTTTTTTTTTTAAGATTTATTTATTTTATTACAAAGTCAGATATACAGAGAGGAGGAGAGATAGAGAGGAAGATCTTCCCTCCGATGATTCACTCCCCAAGTGAGCTGCAATGGCCCGTGCACGCCAATCCGAAGCCAGGAACCAGGAACCTCTTCCGGGTCTCCCATCCGGGTGCAAGGTCCCATGGCTTTGGGCCGTCCTCGACTGCTTTCCCAGGCCACAAGCAGGGAGGTGGATGGGCAGTGGAGCTGCTGGGATTAGAACCGGCGCCCATATGGGATCCCAGTGCGTTCAAGGCCAGGACTTAAGCTGCTAGGTCACGCGGCCGGGCCCAAGTCCCTGCTTCTTATACCTTAAAGGGATGTCTCACCCCCCACTCAGGTGTGTAAGCCTAAGCCCTGAACCCCCACTTGCCGTAAGCTGGGAGACTGGAATCCTTGTTGGTTCTTGGGGTGACTTACGTGGCTACTTGGTTGCTGCTTTCTAGGCGGTGGGCCAGTGTTGCCCGTTGCACCTGTGCCGACTGGTCGTGCTGAGGATCTGGAGTCCATTGCTGATCTTCTTCTCCATTGTGGTACCCACTCACTGCTCAGTGGAGCAGTGCTCACGCCAACTCATCACTTGGGATGAGTATAAGGCCAACGTCCATAAACAATGCTGATTATGTAAATAGTGCTCAGAGATAAAACATTTTTAAATATTCCAACAAGAGAGGTATCAAAAATATTAATAATGAGAAAAGATACCATAGAACAAAATAGATGCTAAGAATATCATTATACTGTAAAGGATTTTTTAAATATTCCAGCAATACAGGTATCCAAAATATTAATAATGAGAAAACACACCATAGAACAGAATGGGTGTTAAGAATAACATTATGCTGTAAAGGATTTTTTAAATATTCCAGCAATACAGGTATCCAAAATATGAATAATGAGAAAAGATACCATAGTGTAAAATAGGTGTTAAGAATAACCTTATGCTGTAAAGGATTTTTTAAATAATCCAGCGATACATGTATCCAAAATATGAATAATGGGAAAAGACACCATAGAACAAAATAGGTGCTAAGAATAACCTTATGCTGGACATTACAGGTCTCTCCATCTTCTCCTTAGACACTTCCTCACTTCTTTTTTAAAAAAAAATGTAAATCTGAAAAAAAAAAATAAACCTTAAAAGTAAATTAATGCAAAAATGAAAATTCCAAGAAGATAACAGAAAATGCAAAATGGAACTCAATAAGAAATGGAAATTAAAAGCTTTAAAAATGTAAACAAATAAAATGATGGAAATAAAAAATAAGTGACAAAACAGAATTTCAAACATTTTGAGAAGGAATGAGGATGTGTCTAAGGCAAAGAAATACACACTGCGAAAAACAAACTGAAAGTAAGAGGGAAGAACAAAATTAATAACATAGAGAAGAGAACAAATAAACAAAATAGGCACAAATAAAACAGGTTAAAAAAGAAACAGGCAAACAGCTAGCTTGTTGCAGGTCCTCGAGCTCTCCAATGGAGAGCTGCTGGACAAAGGGCCCAGGCCCGGCCAGGGCTTTATATAGGGCTTTGGGATTGTGACCTGTCAATGGTTCTGTATGATGTCAGAGCAGGACATGGTCCAATCACAGCTGGAGACAGTTGTGAGGGATTTTCTCAAGAAACCTTCTGCTTGAATCAAAGGACCCCCACAAGGGTTCTCTGAAGTTAGGGATAGAGAGTCATACTTGTTTGTTTGTTTGTTTTTTCAGATATATGGTCTAAGTACTTTTGTCAGAAAGCAACCAGTTGTGTGCACATAGCTGAATTTGTGGGTATCTGTTCTGTTCCATTGGTCATGCTAGTGCCATGTGGTTTTGGTTACTAAGCTTTATTTATTTTTATGTAGATTTACTGATTTTTCTTGGCATGTCAGATTCACAGAGAAGGAGATGCAGAGAGAAAGGTGTTCCATCTGCTGCTTCATTGCCCAAGTGGCCACCATGGCCGGGGCTGAGGGGATCTGAAGGGCCGCATGCCATAGTGGCGTTTTGTGTGAGTTCTGGTTGTTGTGTTTCTTATTCTGCTGCCTGCTATTGCAGTGAGAAAGGCAGTAGCTGATGGTATGAGTCCCTGGGTCCCTGCTACCAAAGTCAGGGGCACACATGGCATTCTGGGCTCCTGATTGTTTCCCAGCCCAACCCCGGCTGACGTAGGCATTGGGAGAGAGGGAAGCAGTGGATGGAGGGTCTGTCTTTCTCTCCTTCTCCTCCCCTTGCTTGCTGTCACTTTGCCTTTCAAATATAAATAGATGTATGCAAAATGCCACCTTTACCAAAAAGGTGCATCTAGTCTTCATCAATCAGCAGTTTGTATCCTTCCCATGTAAATGTTTTTGAAAAGATTCGTTTCTTTATTTGAAAGGCAGAATGAAAACACACACACACACACACACACACACACACACACACACACACAGGGTTAGGAGGCAGGGAGGAGGCAGAATCTTCCATCTGTTGTTTCACTCTCCAGTTGGCCGAGATGACTCCATTTGCACCAGCCCAACACAAGAGCGGGATCTCCACCATCCAAGTCTCCCATGAGGTTACAGGGGTCCAGGCACTGGAGCCATCTCCTGTTGCCTTGCCAGATACATTAGCAGGGAGTTGGATTGGAAGGGGCAAGGCAAAGGTTTGAAGGAGTACTCACATGGGATGTTGCCATTGCAGGCAGAGGCTTACCCTTAACACCAGCCCCTCTTGTTGCAAAATACAAATCCATTGCACAAATACACCAGTGATTTAAAAATCCAGTTCCTGAGAGATTCCAGAGCTGTCCTTTCTGAGACATAGATGAAGCTGCTCTAGTTACCCGACTTTCTGAACATATGTTTTTCTCTTCCTTGCACACATAAATGCACATAAATGCAGACTTGCAGGGTTATAGTGTAAGAATCTACTAGGGGTACCAGTGCTTATAAGAATCTACTAGGGGTACCGGTGCTGTGGCATAGCAGGCAAAGCTGTTTCCTGTGGTACTGGCATCGCATATGGGTGCTGGTTCAAGCTCCTGACTCCTGATTTCAGACCAATCCAGCTGCAGCCATTGTAGTTATTTTTGGAGTGAACCAGTGGATGAATGGTCTCTGTCTCTCTTCTTTTGCTGGTCACCCTACCTTTCAAACAAAGATCTTTTTGGAAAAGATGTATTTATTTTTATGATAAAGTCAGATATACAGAGAGGAGGAGAGACAGAAAGGAAGATCTTCCCTGCCATGCTTCATGGCCCAAGTGACCGAATGGCCAGAGCCGAGCCAATCCAAAGCCAGGAGCCTGGGGACTCTTCTGGTTCTCTTACTCTGTGCATTGTCCCAAGGCTTTGAGCCATCCTCAACTGCTTTCCCAGGCCACAGGCAGGGAGTCTGGTGGGAAGCGGGGCCAGCAGGACTAGGACAGATGTTCATATGGATCCAGGAGCATACAAGGCGAGGATTTTAGCCACTCGCTACCTCGCAGGATCTTCAAAGAAATAACTTTTTAAAAAGATTTTAAAATTTATTTTGTTAAAGCATACAAAGAGAAAGATCTTTGCCCTGCTGGTTTACTTCCCAAGCAGCCACATTGCCTAAGCCAAACTGAAGCCAGGAGCCAGGAGCTTTTTCAGAGTTTCCCATGCAGAGATTTGGACTATCTTCTACTGTTCACCAGATCACACGTGGGCAGCTGGCTGGCACATTTATGGGATCCTAGTCATAGTCAAATGAGATTTTAGCCACTACAATATCATGTCATGCCCTTAAGTGACAGATGTTTAACAAATGATCTGACTAGAACATTTTGTAGATGGGGTCTATCATTTTTAAATTAGCTACACCACAAAGTGTGACAGTTCCAATTTCTGTCTATTATTATCAGCACTTGGTTTTGTTAGATGCTCTCCTTTATATTTATTTATTTTGCTAATATTTATGTACTTTTACAGGAGATGGAGGTTTACAGAGAGAACGATAGATTGGAAGATCTTTTATCTATTGGTCCTCTCCCCAAGTGACTGCAGTGTCTGTGCTGAGCAGATCAGAAGCCAGGAGCCAGAAGCTTCTTCCAGGCCTCCCATGCAGGTACATGGCCCCAAGGGTTTGGGCCATCCTCTGCTGTTGTCCCAGGCCATAAACAGAGAGCTGGATGGGAAGTGGAGCAGCTGGGACGTGAACTGGTGCCTGTATGGCATTCTGGAGCATGCAAGGCAAGGAGTTAGCCAATCAGCCATTGCACCATGCCTGAGATCTTCTCCTTTTAGCCATTTTGTGCATATGAAGTAGCATTTCATTGTCATTTTCACTAACATTTCCCTGATGACTACTGGTGTTGCATGGCACAGATTTTCAAAATAGTGTGTGTATGGAAACCTGTCTCCAAGTAAACTATTTTTAAAAAAGATTTGCTTTTTTTATTGGAAATTCAAACATACAGAGAGGAAGAGAAACAGATAGGAAGATCCTGTGTCTGCTGCTTCACTCCCCAAAAGGCCACAATGGCTGGAACTGAGCTGATCTGAAGCCAGGAGCCAGGATCTTCCTGTTGCTCTCCCATGTTGCTGCAGGGTCCCAAAGCCTTTGGCTGTCCTCCACTGTTTTCCCAGGCCACAATCAGGGAACTGGATGGGAAGTGGAGCTGCCGGTATTAGAACTGGCACTCATATGGGATCCCGGGCTTTCAAGGCGAGGACTTTAGCCACTAGGCCATGTGGCCGGGCCCTCTAAAAGTAAACTCTTGATTAGGAATTACAAAATCTCCCACAGGAAACTAAAAGCAAAAGCTGGATTTTCTGAGGCCCAGCAGGTAAAGCTGCGGCCTGTGACATCTGAACCCCATATGGGTTGAAGTCCCAGCTGCTCTTCTTTCAGTACAGCTGGCTGCTAATGGGCCGGGCAAAAGCAGTAGATGATGGTCCAAGTGCTTGGGCCACTTCCACCAACGCTGGAGACCCAGGTGAAGCCCCTGGCTCCTGCATGACTCAGTCCTGGCCACTTGCTGAATCATTTTCAGATTGAAGATCTTTCCCTCTTATACACACTTTACATATATATATATATATATATATGTGTGTGTGTGTGTGTGTGTGTGTGTATTAAATGAAGAATGTGTTTGAAAATAAAGCGAATGTGTCAAGTTTACTGGGGACCAGGTATGTTAAATTATTTGACAGAAACAAAGGAAATTACCTAAACAATTTCAGATACTGAATATCTACATATCACTTAGATCTAGCTCTTTGGACAAGAACCCCATGGTTTGCCTTCTGGATTCTCTGTAGCCAGGAGAAGGGCAGCCTCTGAGTTAGGCAGTCATTACTGAAGCATATTGGGGGAGGGCAAAGGTTCTTGATATGATTTTAGGAAGTGTCGGGATGGCAAAGCATTTAGCCAATGTAGGTGTGGCCAAGTGGAGGTAAGGGAAAAATGCCAGTGATATAGCCCAGTGGAACAACATCTAAATGTAAAGTCCAAATTGGCTACACCAAAGTTATTTGGAAAGTATACATACATCTAATTTAATATTTGTGAGAAGTGGAATATGCTGCGTAGCTGGTTTGTGATGTAGGATGGTTCAGTTAGGTCTTTTTTACTCTATGATGGTGGGACGCATTTACATTCAGCAGAAACCACAGTTTCAATTCTGAGTTTGCCTCTTTCCTGGACTCTGTCTATATGTTATGACATGACCTGGTGATGCTGAGCAGAGGCTGTGAGTCCCCAAGTCCAGCGGCTGTGTGGTTTCCAGGAAGAATAGCCAACATTCTAGAGTGTGCTCTCTTCCTCAGTTAGGATGATGAGTATAGGAGCTTTTTTAGATTAACTTAATAAAGTAAATGTTTTCGGAGCAGGCAGTTGTGGTAGCCAGCGGCTAAGGTCCTTGCTGGTATGCTCTGGGATCTAAACTGGGTGCTAGTTCTAACTCTACCAGCCCCACTTCCCATCCAGTCCTTGCCTGTGGACTTGAAAAGCCCAAAGCCTTGAGACCCTGCACCTGAGTGGGATACCTTGAAGAAGCCCCTGGTTCCTGGATTCAGATCAGCTCATCTCTGGCCTTTTCTGCCACATTGGGAGTGAATTACTGGATGGAAGATCTTCCTCTCTGTCTCTTCTCCTTTTTGCGTATCTGACTTTCCAATAAAAAATAAATAGCTATTTACAAAGTGTATATTTCAATTATTTTGATAGGCAGAATTACAGAGAAAGAGAGAGATTCAATTTACTTCCACTCCTCCATTCTCCCCAAATGCTTGTATCAGCTGAAGCTAGGCCAGGTCAAAGTTAGGAAATGGAAACTCAGTATTCGTCTTCCACGTGAGTGTTAGGAACCAAGTGTTTGAGCTAAAGTTACTGGCTGCCTCCTAGGAATCATAGTAGCAGGAAACTAGAATTGGCGTCTGAGTGTCCTAGGTGATATATACCACTACATCGAATACCTATAGCAAAATGCTTTTTTATTTAATTTCTTTTCAACTTAGAGGAGAACTTTTAACCCCATTGTAAGAATAGAAGAATAAGTATGTTTGGAAAGCTTCAACAAACATTTAGAATGACAATTTTAGATGCAGGTGTGGTTGTGGGATCACAATGTCAACCGATGATTTATATTCTGCTCTGAAAAACACCTTACTTATTTAAGATGGAAATGCCAGAATCTGGAAGAAGATGGTAACACGTGAAGAAAGGACACAAAATGCATGTTGTGAAATTTAGGATAACATTGTAAAATTACAAGATGATTTATTTATAGTTTTTCTCAGGTCTCTATGAGTTTACAGGAAAGCAACAGAAGAAACTCAAGCTGGCGATGTGAATGTGGCATTAACATACAGGAACAGCTTGCATCTGGAAAACAATAGGGTTTACTGAAGAGAATGAAAATATTCCCGCTCAATATATTTTCAGGACTGTTTTCTCTCTGTTGTCATTGTATGTGTGTGAGCTGGTGGGAGAAGCTGCATGGACACTGGCCCTGATGTCCAGGTTGAATTTGCTGGAAGTGGCTGGTGTGGCACCAGTGATCCTTTCCTTTCCAGCTGTTTCATGCTGGTCACTGTGTTGGCTGTAATGCTGTGAGGAGAGCATGCCTCGTGTGTGTCTTGCTTTGTTTTGTTGAGAGCAGCATGTAAAGCCTTTCCAGTGGAGGCTGGATCTGCCTGTGATGGACTACTTGAGTGTGATGACGATGAGGTGATCAGCAGCGCCTGCCTTGCAGGATGACCTTGCTTGGGATTTGTTCTATGTTTGAAGAAGTTTTCATTTTAGGGCTTTGTTGGAATCTGGATCTTTTTTCTTCTTGTTGTTATAAGTTTATGAATTCTACCAATGTCATCACAGCAGGTACTCACCAAACCTGTTCCCTGTAAACTGTTGGGTGGAACATGGAAATGAGAACCTTAAATGATTGCAGAGTGCACCTGAGGCCAGTTGTTGCTCATGGGTGGGTAAGAAGTGTATGAATAGGACTAAGGCTGGTGGAGAGACGACAGTGTGCAGGAGGAAGTCATCTAGAGAGATGACCAACGGGAGCCAAGGACAGATACGTGATGATTGCTCTCTAGTTCACCAGTCACTCTGAGGTAGAAAATGAAGGTCCTTTTGGTTTAGTTTTGTTACTTTGTTTGCTTTCTTAGGCATTCAGAGAGAGAGATTGAGAGAGAGGTTGAGAGAGAGAGTTTGAGGTTGCTTCAGAGACTGCAATCCCATCCATTGGTTCACTCACCAACTGCCCAGAGTGACAGGATCCCAAGTGTTTTAGTTGGAAACCTGGGACTTGATTCAAGTTTGCCCTGACAGCATGCTAGAATTAGGAGCTGGAGTTGGTTCCTGGACCCAGGTATTCAGATATAGGACAGGGAGAGGATTCACTGGCGTCGTAACCTCTAATGTCAGTGTCTATAGGCTTTCTAGGTTCAGTTTCCAACTTCCTGCCCTAACTCTGCAGACTTACCACAGTAGCTGCAATGTTGTCTTAGGTCACTCCTGTAGCTTAAAATAAGGGAAGGGCAGCCACAGCCCTCTTCCTTATTCTTTTCCTCTTGTATTCAGAATGAGCTACTGTGCCCTGTGTCTGGAATCTCTGAATGTTCTTTAGATATTTGTTGAAAGAGGTATAAAATGAAATTATTTTGTGCTTATTGGTGAGTTAGCAACGTTACCCTCCGTACTAAAGTAAGCTGGGAAACTGAGCTGTTTGAGTCTCTTTCTGTCTCTCTACCACCAGCCGTAACACTTCTAGAGATAAAGGCAGGTCTTGTTGGAGAAAATTCTGTTATTTCAACTGTGACAAATTCTTCCTGTTAAAAGGTATATTTAGATGCTTGACTTTTTGATAAGTTATTTTTCCACAATAATGTCTTCAGAAAACGTATTGTCTAAAATGAATGAAAAATGTCTGATTTGAAGTGTGCAGCAAACAGAAGGTAGTCTACATTTTTTTTCAATCAAACTTCACTTTGAAACAGACATGGGAAATTAATTAGTGCTTTTGCCTGCTAAAATGTCTCAGGAAAACATGAAAAAGGAAACTAATAACTTTGGTACCTATTAAATTAAAGTAACCTTGAAAACAATTGCAAACCATATAATATGGATGTGTGCTTATTTTAAAATTAATGAACATAGCCAAACATGCATTTAATGAAAATGTGTACCTGGCTGGTCATCTGTTTGTGAACTATCATTAAGGCATTTAAACTTATAGGTTCAGGTTCACTGAGATTTTTTTGCAGCTGTAATACATCTAGTAGTTTTCTACTTGAATTTGTAGGCAATAATTTACCAAGATCTGACATGATTATGTGTACCATGCTGTTGCTTTTGTTGCCAAATGCCCTAAAAATCTCTGCTGGCTCCCTGGAGATCTGACTTCGAAGGTCAGGCCTTCAGAGCCCTCTAGCTGTTTTTATAGTGTTAAATTTAAGAACACCTGGCTGCCAGCAGGCACTGGCTAAAAGTACACTTTGAAAAATGTTTGATGCATGGAAGAATTCATAAATAAAAAATATAATTAGGACTCAATGTAGTTAGCTTTAGTAAACTCTTAAAGACATGTAATAAGATTTTGGAGGTGTGAATGCAGGATAAACATTACCAAACCATCAAAATACTCTCCAGTAATAATGAAATAACATACAACATAATTGAGTAACCATGCCCTTAACATATAAACATAATTGAATATAATTCAAGAAATGGGTAGTGAGTCAATTATTTATTTCTTGTTTTAACTTTTTTGCTTCTTTATCAAAAGTGATTTAATAGGAGAAAATATTATATATAAAATTGAATCAAATAGTTACATTTATTCTAATATATTTAAATATTGTGTTCTCATTAAACATTTTGACTTGAGGTCATTTTTGAAATGAAGAAATTAAAGGTGAACAAAGCACAGTAAAAAGTATTGCTATGTAAAGTGCACTCATAACCATCATTTGTGTTATGGAAATTAGAACATGGAAATATAAAGAAAAAAATGTTAGGGCCCAGTGCCTTAGCCTAGTGGCTAAAGTCCTTGCCTGGCATGCACCGGGATCCCGTATGGGCACCAGTTCTAATCTCAGCAGTCTCACTTCCTATCCAGCTCCCTACTTGTGGCCTGGGAAAACAGTGGAGGACAGCCCAAAGCCTTTGTGCTCTGCACCCACTGGGAGACCTGGAGGAAACTCATGGCTCCTGGCTACACATCAACTCAGCTCTGGCCTTTGTGGCAGTGGACAGCAGGTCTTGCTGTCTGTCTCTCCTCTCTGTAAATTTGATTTTGCAGTACAATCAATAAATATTTTAAAATATTTCAACAAAGGTTTAAGATAAATTCATGCACAGTAGAAGTACAGCAAGTTATCTACGTCTTCATAGATATTCAAGTTAAAAATTCTCATAAATTGTTTTATTATTGGATTCTAACTTTTTAAAAAGGAAACTGAACTATTTTACTTTCATAATAGCAGAAAACATCAAAATCATGTAACATCTTTATTTAAAAATTTATATTTATGAACCTAAAGGCCGTATATACTTCTTTTCTGCTTTGAATTATGGCTTAAAATTGTTCTTGCTTACTATTCATTCAAAATGATATTACAGCTTTAACACTAAGTAACTCACCGAGGACAAGTTGACACATTAAAAGGTCAAACATCATATTTCTTGTGCCAATCAGTGTGGGGAGCGCTAGGAATACAATAGCTGCCAATTTAGGTATTGCCTCTCCTTCATGAACCTGCTTCCCATTGATCTTATAGGGATTTTTCCTTAGTTATTCAAATGTGTTTAGTCTGAGGAAAATTGATCCCAGAACTCCTAGAAACACCAAAATTCACAGATGATCAATTCCCTGATATAGCAGAATGTTTTCATGTAACCTAAATCCTTCTTCCTGCATACTCTAAATCAACTCTAGATTCCCCATATACCTAAAATGATGCAACTTCTGTGTTAATAATCATTATGCTGCATTGTTTGGGAAATAGGACTGAGAGGCACATTTTGTACACATTAGTACAGATGCAGATTTTCTCTTAATCATAGGTTTTGTCCATCGTTGGCATAATCCAGGAATGTAGAATCTGTGCAGACTGAGGTTTGACTAGCTAAAAATTAGAATTCTTAATCAAATGCTGTAGGACAGGTTAACTAAATAGACAATCTATTTTGGGAAGTTACAAAAGGGTTTCCAGATGGTGTACTATTAGTAAGCATTGAAGGATGGGTACATATTAGTCAGGTACAAAACAGATAGGCGGAAGGGTGCTATAGGCAAAGTAAACTGGGTAATGAAGGCCTAAGCCAGAAAAAGCCAGTATAACAATACATCTGGAGAATGGCACTAGTAACACTCCTACTAGGCAATGTTTCAAAAGTATTTATGTGGTAAAAAGGATATGTGTATATACTTACATTTAATTCATTATAAATACATATAATACAGTACATACACAAACTATTTTCATACATGATTTCATTTCATAATAATAAGTAATTGAACTTACCAAAATTCAAATCATTCCCACTTCTAACACCTTGAACTAGGGTTTGTACAAAATAGTAATGAAATGATTCAAGTTTTGAATCTCATTTATATTTATTACCCAAATAATAAACTAACACCACTTTTTCAACTTTTCATAACTAACATTCAAGGAAGAGTGGCTCTCTAGAAAAAGAATAAAACTTTTGCTTAAGGGAATTTGGGAAATAAAGAAAATAAATATTACTTACAGAGTATTTCTATGATAAATGAAATTTTCTGATTCATTTTTAATACTCAAACTTTCCCAATCTACAGTCCCATTGCCAGAGCTTTTTCTATGCATTTATAGTGATATATTGATTTCTTTAAAAGAATAATTTGATATCATCCAGGTGTGCCTAATGATAAGAAAAGGTTAATTCTAAAAGTCTATGAATATTAATAAAACACTTCCTCAATCAAGGCTCTCAGATTTCAGTGAGAGTATATTGAATCAAGGACTGAAAAGGCAGAAGAAATTAAACAATGGATCGATTTCGTAATAGAAGTTGTTTATCATTTTTTATTAAACTTTGTGTTAGCCATGTGCTTTGCATTGAGTGAGACACTCTTCCCTACCCTCGATGTGTAAGACAGATGACAAGACCTCCTTCCATTTTTGTATCAGGAAGTCATATCCAAATAGCTACAATGGCTTGCCCAGAGCAACAGGGAAACTCAAAGAGGTCAGAATAAGGTTTGTGATTATTAAATCGCTCTTGCATTTCAGATTATAGAATCAAACCATCTCTTAGGTGAAGAAAATCAATTTTCTTTATGCACAGGTCAAACAGTCATTAATTTCTTTTATCTGTGCTTTGATTTGTAATAGATTTTATAATGTAAAAAAATTGTTATGTTTCTTTTGTCCTGAGAACTCACAGCTCTCTGGCTTTGGGTAAGATGAATCTATTATAAAAGCAGAAACGCACAATTTAATACATTGTGCAGATAACTGTGGAATTGTATGTGCTCACATTAGATGCACTCAAGAAGAGAAGACATTGGATTTTACATCAACCCTTAAACATTCACAGGAATTAGGATGGAGAATACAATTTGATTTTTGAGGCAGATATTCATGTATTTTTTTCATGTCCATCTATGGAAGACATAGAAACCAGGAAAAATATTTTGAAGATGCAGAAATTGAAAGGCACATTTTGAAGGAATGATCTGGTTCAAGTGATAACTAACAAAGTTATATTTTCTGCCATGTTGGAGAATATAAAAGGAAAAATCTATGATAAAGTGCAGCTGATGAGCTCTTGCAACAGGTATGGAGAAGTCTCTAGTATGGTGAACACACAGGGAAAAAGAGATGAAAATTCTGGAGAATAAACAACAAAATTATTTTCCTCCATTGTCAAGGAAAAATAATTATTAGTGATTTGATATTTGAAGTTTGAATGAATTGATGGATAAGGGAGAATATGAACATTTGGGATACATTTTCTTTTTATGGGGTGATGGGAGACTGAGTTACATTTCCACATGTAAAGAGCTGCATCAAAGATGGAGAAAATTCCTTACACATATATCAGCTGATCATTTGAATACAGAGCAAGAACTCTGAGTAAGTGATAGCATTTTAGATTCACATAAATGTCCTTGAAGAGGCTTGTAAATTAATACACTTTCTCATTTGATACATAATTGAATTAAGGTATAAATCAAAATCAGCACACAGAACAAAATCGTACCCCTACTGTAGGTGCCACTTAGTTGTGAGGAAGTGGACTTTCTCACACCAACCTCAGGATTAGAAAATTTTGTCCATCCCACAGCAGATGGCCTTGTTCCAGTCGAGGCTTTTCCCATAGATCTTTGATCTTGTAAAATTGAAGGTAGGACCTTGCACAAATGTAGCTTACCTAGAAGAATCTGCTAGCTTCAGATCAACTCAGCTCTAACCACCTAAGCCAAATGGGGAGTAAACCAGTGGAAGGATGAAGGATCTTTCTGTCTCCGTCCCTCTGTAAAGATGTTTAATACAAATAAATAAATCTTAAACAGACTATTTTCAAAGAGCTAAGAAAACAATGGGTAAACAACTAAGGGATACTGGGAAACAATGCCTGTTCAAATATAAAGTAAATATTTGGAAGCTAAAATTGAAAGCAGGGAGAACAGGAGGATTCATGTTCTCTGTGGCCTAGTTGGCTTCCAGGAAGATACACAATCTGTATTGGAATGAAGACTCTTCTCTTCTAGGGAGAAACCAAGACTATTTCCATAGTAGCTACTTCCACAGGGAAGCAAACATCTGCTATGGGACAGATTATCTTCTGCTCCTTCTAATTCATCACATTTAAGGGTGCCCTACAGAGAAATGTCTTTGGAAACCATATTCTTTTTATTCTCTATCTGCAACCTTCCTCAAGTGTGGTGCTTGATGAATGTTATTTACTCAACCAATTTTTTTTTAAGTTAAATGAGTAGATAAGCTAGCAGTATAGAATAATCAGAACTGATGACTCTTCATGGGAGTGTGGGAGGGTTAACAACAGAAGAGCACAGACCCATGTAAAGAGCTTTCATGGATTAAGTAGGCAGCAGAGGAAGCAGGCTAACCAAGAGGGGAACAGACCATAGTTGGTGTCCACTCTGATCTCAGACTCTGAGATGAACTCTTCTTAAAGGGATGACAAAAGTTCTTGCAATTTTAGAGCACTTCCATTGATGCAATCCTTGGTTTCTCACATATGTTCAAATTGGATGTATTGCAACAGCCAGTGCTTTGTGGTTCAGGTGTGAGGTGGATGAAAGGGTGTAAAACAGAAATGACTGTATCCTCTTCAAGTCCCAGAAGAAGCCAAAGACAAAGTTTGCAACCATATCATGTTTGCTGTTATATATTATATTGTAGTTACTAGGATTATTTTAAAGGGAAATAACTGAAAACAAATCAATTAAAGCAGAGAAGGGGGGTTGGTAGATAAGGCTATAGATTGTCTTCAAAATTGTTTGTCAAAAATTAAGGCTGGTAGGGTTGGGCAAAAGCAGCTCCTGCAGTGTGACAGCTGTGTGGGGTGCCCAGTCAGGCTGGACCCAATGCTGAGGACTCAGACCAAACTGGTGACTGAGTTCTAGGCTTTCGGTGGCCAGCATACCAAGTGGTGCCAGGCTCTGCGTGCTGGTCACCCTATGGCAAACTCTGAGGTTTTTAGGATATGTAATTGCTGCCTAGGGACATTCATGGATAAGGTCAGTGTGTGTGTAGGTGAGGGATGAATTCTTAGTGATTCCCAGCAACAGGGTCACAGAACTTTCTGAAAAGTGTGGGGACTGAGACCTGGTGGCTTGGAGGGGAGTCTATAAGATCTATTTCAGCAGCCCAAATCTGAATCCTGAGATGGGCTTTTAATGTAGAACATCACTGTCTGCCACACACCAGTTCACACAAAAGCTATGAATGGGGGCCTGATTGACAGGGCTAGGTACCAGTACCTGACTGAGTAGTGGACCATTAGACGAATCACACTTGGCAGGGTCAGGAAACTAATCAGCACAAGACAGAACCAGGTCTGGGAGTAAATTCTGTGTGTGTGGGGGGTGTGGGCCGAACCCTGAGGAAATACAAGTCCTGCTGGTTAGCTCTCAAGCTGAGGTGGTGATGGGCTGAGCTAGGTGTGACCATGGAATCTGCCATCACTTATGGGTAAAGGAACCAACAACAGTCTGGGCAGGTCAAGGCAGCAGCACCCGAATGTGCATCCTAAAATAGATGTGGGGTGGGCTGAACTGAAACTGGAAAGGGGAGGACCGGGCAGAGCTGAGCAAAACTCAACTAACAAGGAAGAACAGAAATCAGGTTGGAGCACAGGTCATACCAAACTAAGCTCTTACATCCACTGGTCTGCATGAGGCAGGGATACTAGGCCATAGAATCTAAGGCAAAGACTGAGACAGGTGAGGGGCTAAGCCAACTGGGTCAGAGCAACCACTGGCATGCACATAATCTAGAGCTGGGAATAGGCTAGGTTGGGGAACTGTGAAAATACACCCTTGCTGGGTTGGGGTTCCCACGGGAGAGTGCAGGGGCCAGAGTGGGGGCTGCATTCTGGTCTGGATATGGCTTTAGTCTCCCTTGGCACACGTGTGAACTGGGGCTGGGCGCACCTAGCTGGGCTAGACACCAGCACCATTTGGTACTCTGGAGAACCTGGATAGATGTAGGATGGACTAGGTTAGGTCTCTGCTCCTACTGAGCCATGTGTGAGCAGTGTCTGGGTATGGATGAGCCTTAGTTAGGCTAAAACATCCAATAGTAAGAACCGGAATGGATTGAAGGCCAGCAAGGAGGGCTGGCCCATGGACCCACCAGTATGTGCAAGATCTGGCACAGGGAGACGTTCTGATGGAGGAGCTTGGGAAGCACCTCTGTTGGGACACAGTCCCTGCAGGTGAGCACAAGAACCACGATAGGGAGAAACTCAGACCAGGCCAGAGGAAGATACCCACTGGCATACATTTGGCATAGGTCAGGAGCAGAAAAGGCTGAACCATTTCGCATCACCCACTGGCAAATTCGAGCACCAGAATAGAGTGTAGGTCAGGCCAGGTTTGGTCATGACACAAATCAGTGCACATTACAGAATGCTAAGGTGAGGTGAGCCATACTAGATGTGGTCTCAGCACCCAATCAGCACATGTGAAATCCAGGGAGGAAGGGGGCAAAGCTGGCAGGGAAAATGTGGGCTCCCCTGATGGACAACCATTCCCAGTGGAGAGCATGAGTTGAGATGGGGGCAGATCAGACCAGACAAGACTATAACACCTCTGGGCCTCATGTGAGCTAGATCAGGAAAAAGCCACGTTGGGCTGATTGTTATGACTGGTACAAGCAAAAATGAGAGTAGATGAAGGTTGGTTGGGCTTTGCCACAGCATCAGCTGGCAAAGGCTGGCACTGGGGGCTAAATCTGTCAAGTTAAACTCCAGAACCACCTGGATAGTTCATGATCCAGGAGTTGGAGTGGCCTAGTAGGGAAATAATGGGCACCTCCCTCTGGGGTTACCACTCCCACTGGAGAGCACAAAAACCAGGACAGGGGCAGGAGTGGCTAGACAGAAAGGAATCCACCAGTATGTGTGTGGGCTGGATAGTTTTGCTGATTTGGTTGAACTAGGCTTCAATGCCCATTGACATGTATGAGAGCTAAATGGGATGTGGAACAGACTGAACAAGTCTGTGGTACATTGTGGCAAGCATGGATACCAGGGTAGAGGGCAGCCTGGTGGGAGTTATGGGGAGTCGCCCCGATTAGGTAGAAGCTCCCACTGGTTTGCGTGAGGGCTGAGTATGAAGTGGGCAGAATTGGGCTGGACTGCAATAACCATGTGTTCGCATGGAAGACAGGGCTGGAAACAGAACTGACCCAGCAATTGCAACGACCAGCATGTGCATAAGCTGATTGTGATGAAGGATGGTACCGGACCCTGTACTGGCAAGCACACACAAGAATCAGGTCTAGTATCACCTCAGACAAAGTTTCTCTGTAGATCCCTCCAACTAAACTGCTGATCTCTTAACTGCAACCATGAAGAAATTATGTCAGCCAGTGGATTCTGAATAGATTTCATCGTGCTTGGACAGCGAAACTGGGCAACTTAGGACTATTGAACTACTAGAGCAGGACCCTCGGAGCATGCCTCTCATCAGGGACCTGGGATGGGTGGGAGGCTGGGTGGGGCTTCTTTTGTTTTATCCCTGACCCCGATACAGGCGGAAAAAGATGATATTAATGTTGAAACTATGGTCTTACCCACTTTCCTATAGCCCTTTACCCTATGTACCCAAATCAACTATGTAAATATATATATATATATATATACATATATATATATATATATATATATTTGTAAGTATAGATACACATGACATACAAATAAAAAAAATAAGGCTGACCTCAGAGAGGCTATAAAATATGGTCGTGATAAAGCCAGGCAGCATTCTGTTTTTCTTATTGATTCTTACTCCATTCCCTCCCCTCTCTCTCTTCTTTCTCACTCCTCTCCCAGCCACCCTCTCTCTTTTTCTAGGTTCAGTGCTGGAGCAGCTACAGCATGGGCAGTGCTTCTTGGCTGGTTCACTCACCAAATGCTGTCAATAGCCATAACTTTGGTAGGTTGAAGCCCTTCTTAGTCTGAGTCTTCCACATGGGTGGTAGAAACGCAATCATCACCTGCTGTGTCCATGTTACAGGAAGCTGGACTCAGAAGCAGCAAAGCCTGGATGTGAACCCAGTCTCTCCTATGTGGAATGCGTGTGCTTTCACATGCTGCTTTTGTGTACCAAGCACACGCTTCTACCTCTTTCAGTTTCTTATCTCTATGTCTGCCTGACTGCATTCCACTTCTATTTTTCTGTGTACTGATTTTCTTTACACAATTTCTGAAGGTATACATCTTCTTCACTCAAGTGTGAACTTAAATTTTGTGGAGGCCTAAGTTAGCCAAGATGATGTCCATGCTGTAATGATGACATAGCTGTTTTCCAAGTAACAAGAACTCTCAGAAGATCTCAACCTTGATCAAGGAAACTTCAGCCATGGACAAGAAAATATGCACATTATCTTAGGAAGGAGTGGACTGTTGTTTTCCTCACTATGTTTACTGAAAACATCCCATGTTGGAATGAGTCTGGGGACATAATGTACTTCCTTTACCAATATTAAGTTAGTAACTTATTCCAATATGACTAATAGCTGCTCATAAATCTGTATTGTTTAAACCAAATTCAATGCATATACTTAATCTGAAGGAAAACCATATGCCTATAATCACTGAACTGCCAGGTCAGGCAATTGACTGGTGTTCCTGGTTTAAATTACTGACCATCTGGATAGAACTATAACTTAAATTTCTTAATGCAACTCTCATTTTCAGTTGACTTGTGAGAAAAGTTCAGGGCCAGCATTTGGCATAGTGGGTAAAGCAGCTGCCTGTAATACCAGCATCTCATATGGACATCAGTTCATGTGCTCACTGCTCCACTTCTAATCCAGCACATGGTTAATGGCCTGGAAAAAGCAGTGGAGAAAGGTCCAAGCAGCTAGTCCTTTGCATCCAAATTAGAGGTGTGGATGGAGCTCCTAGATCCTGGCATCTGCTACCTGTCCTAGTCCCTTCGGTGTGATCCTGTTGGGACTGTCTGGAAAGTTAACCAAGGGGTGATAAGTTTCTCTTGCTCTCCCTATCTCTGAAACTCTTCTTTTCAAATAAATATATTATTATCATTTTTTAAAAAAGAGTTCAAATTTCAAATCATTTGCTCTCAAATGTAACTTTAAAATATAAACCCACAAAAGTCCCCTGCATATGAAGATGGGTGAAAAATTTAGAAAAAATGCAATTCCCAGGGACATAATATCTATATAACTTGTGTCCACACACACACATACACACACACACACACACGCACAAATATACATAGATATGAAGCCTGAATAAATAGCAAAGTTGGAAAGGAAACAAAATGAAATACTGCCAGCAATTGGGCCTAACTACTGATTTTCAAATATTTATGTGCTTATGTGTTACAGCTTGTTCTATGTGTTTTGAGAACTGCAAGTGAGTGACAAAGAAAAGAAGATCTGTTTAGAAGGTTATCCAAGGATCTGCTCTCCAAAAGCAAGCAAATGAGCGAATTAGATCTACATATTAAGGTTAGGTTGCATTTAATATTCAGATTACATTTTTGTCTATCTGATTTAATTTGGGGGGGGGGTTCGGAGCGACCCTGATGGTCATTACAAGAGAGGGTGGGTAGCCAAAGTTGGAACTCAGTAAGGACCAGAGAAAGCTCCTCCCCCCCAGAGTCCGGAAGGAATTTTGCTATTCTTCTGTTTCTGAGGACCGCTCAGGGTTCCTGACTGTTGTTCCAATGACATTAGATCCTGTGAGGAAGGATCTGGGCTTCTTCCATCCCATGTGGGAGATCTGATAGAGAATGGATGATCTCAGAGTTCTCGGCCTAAGAGGGCACTCCAATTCCCCGTGGTCTCCTTGGCAGTTCGGATATAGTCCTTGGTGCCCATACTGATAGTCATTGGTAAGGATCCGGGGGTCTCCAAGGTTGGGATACAAACCTCCTTCTGTCCTCCTGTTCCACTCTGCGGTACCCCTCTGCTCTGTGCATATGACCTCCTGTTAATAGGCTGTCAGGATCACTCTTGGATCCCACTGTTTGTCTTTATGGTTTTTGCTAATGTCTAATGCAGATTCGAGTCTGCTGTCTGTAAGTTACCTGTCACAATCTTGACAGGTTATACTTAACGTCTTCCTCACACACTCTAAGAAGATGGATGATTTCTCTGCTCTCCCCACCCATTACAGAATAAAATAAGGTATTGAAAGCATATCAGGCTTTTCAGTTCGGTGATGTAAATCATAAGCAGTTCAACTCTCACTAACTATTGGTTTATTAGTTATATCATAATATCTTACCACATGTGATACAGGCTGTTTGAAGTTGTCATAATATTACAATTTACAGGTACTATTTTTGGATTGACATCATTTCATCTTAAATTAAGGCAAACATGTGGTATAGACAGTGACCAATAAGGAAAGCTTAGAACAGACAGGAAACAGTCAGCTTGGACTCCCATATACTTTGCTAGGTAGGACACAAAGATTAGTTACTCCTCACTGAGGTATTGAAGATTTCTCTGCACACCCCTCCTAGAACTGTTTTGCACCTGAATTGTTAACATATGGCATGTTTGAATTATAAGCCTGTTTGTACTATCCTAAAATTCACAAAGTTCAGTATAAATCACGCTTGAATACTATAAGCTGTTAAATATAAAAATCAAAATAGACAGGAGACAGCTGAATAGTACCCTATAACCATTTTAAGGTGTATAGCAGCCGGTTGTGTACAAACTAAAATTGAAATGTCAATGAAATAGGCACAGGATATGGTCAAGAACTGCATTTTCTAACATATTGATCACTCAATACCATGTCAATTCATTTCATGATGTTGTAAATTGTTGTTAAAGTTGTGTAGTGGCCTTTCATTGGAGGGAATGATATTTTGCCAGCTCTACTTTCAGACCAAGGATGGTCTCCCAATGAAACTGTTGAATTTATCTGAACAAAAAGATGCTGGACTTTCTGCATGGTCCATGCCCGCAATGAAGGAATCATGACTGGATATGAACTGTACTATTGTAACAATATGGAGGAATCCAATATGGGGGAGGGCTTTTTGGAGGGTTTGGGGGAATCCCAGAGCCTATGAAACTGTGTCATAAAATGAAATAATAAAAAGATTACATTTTTAGTGCCTCTGTGGTATTGACAAACTCAAAGACAGAGCTGCATTTCGGTTAACAATCAGTAGTACATTCTCACCAGAGCTGTTAATTGATGGATGCATCAATTTAGAATCATTGAACATATTACTGAAAAGTGGCTACTTAGATTTAAATTAATTAAACATTTTGAATATTAATAATCCAGTTTATTGATTGCCTAACCACATTTCAAATTTCAGCAGCTCCATGTGGTAATTTGATTCTATGGACAAGATGATTACAGGACAGTTTTATAATTAAAGAAAAGTCTATTGATCAGAGCTTAGGGAATCATTGAATGACATTAATTATGAATAGGACTTTGTTTTATATTAGAATATCATAATACATGATGTTGGGGTGGCAGAGATGAGGGGAGGGATACAATGTTCCTTATTCTTGAGAGATGTAGAAAGATAAGAACAAGTAAAGAGGCAAAGACAGAGAGATGGGAGAAGTTTGTGCAGTCAGTTATATAATTCTGCCTGCATTTCAGAGCACTGAATTGTTAATCACATTTCTAAACGGGAGCACAGGTATACTTGTGGGTGTGAGGGTGCTTAGTCATGCATGGGATTATTGTTAAAGGGATAGATGATCTTTACAAATGAATCTGGAGTGTGTGGCACCAAGATAAAGTCAAAGTTTGGAATCATGAGAACTGATGTGAAAGCTTAGAGTTTGTAAACATTTTAGAATTCTGCAATTTAAGCCAAAAAACGGACTCTCTATGAGATGAAGATGGGCCCCGGCAGAATGCCACAATGGCTAAAATTTCATCTCGCATGTGCTAGGATCTCATATGGAAACCTCTTTATTTCCTGGTTGCTCTACTTCCCATCCATTCCCTGATTATGGCCCAAGAAAGCAGCAGAGGATGGCCTGTGCCCACGTGGGAAATCCTAGCTTCAGATTGGCTCAGCTCCGGATAAAAAGGGCTGTTACAATGGCTCTACTTCCGTTTCCTTCAGCTGGAATCCCATATGAGTGCTGATTTGTGTCTACCCAGCTGCATTTGCCATCCGTCTCCCTGCTTGTGGCCTGGGAAAAGAGTAGAAGATGACCCAAAGCCTTGGGACCCTGTACCCTCATGGGAGACCCAAGGGAAGCTTTTGGCTCCTGGTTTTGACTCCGCTCAGCTCCAGCAGTTTGAGTCACTTGATAACTGAAACAGTGGACAGAAGGTATTTCTTTCCATCTCACTTTCTCTCTCTGTAAATCTGCTCTGCTTTTCCAATAAAATTATGTTAGCAAAAAAGAGATGATGTACTTGATATGTGGAATATTTTAATAAATGGCATGATGACTGAACTAAATTAGATTCTTCATAGAATGATCAAGTAAATGAGCAGAACCAATGTCAACTCACTTCCTTGAACCAGTTTTTGTTCGTAAGCATCTATTGGAATTTGGAGAATTAATGCACCATTATCTTTGGTTTGATGTTACAATGAGAATGCACGTGTAGATCAATCACAGTTCAGATAATAGTGCTTTTAAAAGTCAAAAGCAGACAAGCTTGTACTAGAGTTGACTTTAACCTTTAGAAGCTCATGAGTATCTTTAAATTTATTAGAACATTCAAAGCTTTGAACTGGTTCAACAGGTGTTCATCTGTTTCAATTATGACATAAATCTAGTAAGTTTAGAAAGAATGTTTAGAGAGCATCAGATTGAAAAAAAAATACAAAAAGCAGATCATGCAAGACCATTGACACTTTTAGCTCTTGCTCATGATGCTGCTTCTCAGAAGGGATCTCAGTATGGATGCCAGCAAATCAGTCCTGAGGTCTGACGTAAGTGTTGAAATTGTCTTATCTGCAAACTGGTTTAAATTCAGCGTTGCTGAACTGTACAAGAAGACTTCATTAAGTTGGCTTTCATTCTATTTATGCCTTTATTAGTTCCTTCAGAGTTTAAGTGAAAATAACACATAAGAAATCATTGCTGACAAGCCCAGAATTTGTTTTTTTAGTGTTTATTGTGATCCTCCTCTCTCCACTCACCATTACACTCTAGCAAGTCAAGTGTCAGTTAAAGGCATGTTTAAGACCCAGTATTCCACAGCGTGTTATCTATTTTGACTCTATTTAATGGCCAGCACTTACTCCAAATGAGTTGAAGCATGTTATTGTGTAACTGTTTATGATCACTACATTATTGCCTTGGTTAAGCATTTTTCTATTTCTCCTCTGTGTTTCTGATCTTTTTAAATTTAAATCACAGAATGCAGCTAGCCAGTGAACAGAGTTAGGTACTGTATCAACCAGTTTGAACAGGGCAGAAAATTATCACCTTAGCAGATGGATGTACACTCTTGGTCTTAGTTTTTTTTTTTTTCTTTAGAAGTCCTTGTCTACCTGAGACTTTTCCAATTCATGTAATCTTAGATATCCCTCCCTTACAGAATAGCATAGTTTTTCTTGCTATTTTAACCAGAAGTTTGATTTTCATTCTTAAACATCCTCCGTCACTCCCACCTTGTATAAACAAAACACTTAGTGAATTTAGAAGCTGACAGTGTAGATTACAAAATAATTTGACTGAAGTTTAGTTCTGTCATCTTATCTTCATTTATACTTACATAGAGTGTCTATGTGGATGTGTAGCATCTGTTGTTGAGTATTTATACAGACTTAGCGATTCTTTCAGTTACATTATTTATCTGCTACATCTGCTTTGTCGAATATGATCGGAAATGGAAATGGGATCTGGATTAATTAAATTTTTTTTTCTCCACATGTTCCTTAACGTGTCTTTTAAACAATCCTAATGAGGGACTGGTCATTGATATCACATGTAGAATAAAGTTATAATACTACAATTAACCTTTCTATATTTAGCAATGTAAAGATTTATGTAGTTAGATGATGTGCAGTGCAACTGTCTTTCAGAAGCTGTTGCACAATCAAGTCTTTTATATCTATAACTCTGATTCAAAGATTTTAAATATTTTTTCCATTGCTTTGGTGACACATTGGTCATACAATAGCATGTTATTTAGCTTCATTTTATTGTTCACTTTTTATTTTTCTGCCTGCTTTTGATTTTTTAAATGGCTTTTCATTTAAGGGGATGCATAGCAATCATGTAATAGAGACGATCGTCTGGATGTGAAGATACAATGTACTATGCATCTCTATTTTCAAATCGAAGAATGGACTACAAATGAAACTGTTACATATACGTTGAAAATAGGATGTAGGACTCTGCCACTGTTCATACCTGTAATGAAAGGATATACTTAAATAGCAGAATGATGCACTTATGACAGGTTATGAAGCACTATAATATTATAATGATAAAGGGGGAAATCATTAGAAAAGTGGAGTTTTGAGGAGGGGGAAAGGAAAATCCCAGAGTCCCATGAACTGTACCATAAAATAATAAAACAAAATTTGAAATAAAAAACAAAAATCAAATCAAAACAAAACAAAAACCAAATGTGTTTATAACACACTGGTTGGCTAACTAGTTACAATGATTATTCATTTGTTCAGTGAAGTTTATTGAGATAAAACAATAATAAATATGATATCTGTACATAAGGAGCTACAAATAAGTGCATGTCATGATGGAAAAATTAAATTTATACAGATACCATGTGTCAACAAAAGGGTCTTTGGAACTAATAAACAAGTTATGCAAAGTTACAGAATACAAAGTCAATGTGCAAATATCTACACCAACAGTGAATCATTTGAAAAAGAAATCACATTTCCAATAATTATATAACAAATGTGATATTTGGGCATAAACTTAACCCACAAAAATGTGAAAGATATACACAGAAAACACTAAAAAACATTGATAAAGGAAACTGCGGAATGCAAAGATAGAAATACATTCCACTTTCATGGATTTGGACAATCCATATTATTAAATTGTGCATACTATAAAAGCAATTTATAGCTTCAATGCACTACCTATCAAAAATTCCAGCCTTTTTCAACAGAACTAGAAAAATCATTACTAATGCTTCATGGGATCATAAAAATCCCCATATGGTCAAAGCGTGTAGAGAAAAAAAAGAACAAAGCAACAGACAATGCACTATATTTAAATATATATTACGAAAGTACAGTAATTAAAATCATAAGCATTGGCATAAAAGTAGTTCTTCAATCAATGGAATAAGATGGAGGTTCTAGAAGTAAACCCACTTATCTGCAGTCAAATGATCTTTGACAAAGTTGTTCAGAACATGCTTTGGAAAATAATGCATTTTTAATAAATTGTGACTGAACATTGGGATATTTATATTCCATGAAAGATACTAGACTCCTAACTCACAATTTGCAAATATCAGTTTAAAATGGGTTAAACACTTAAATATAGGACCTAAGACTAATAGTACTCAAAGAAGACATGAAGAAATAATTATGCAAATTGGGATTGGGCAAGGGTTTATTTTTGGTTGACCCCAAAAGCACCTGAAACAAAAACAAAATACAAAAGAAATTTCTTCAAATTAAAGCATTTTTTACAGGAAAATAAAAACAGTTATAAAAGTACGAAGACAATCTACAGAATTAGAGAAAATTTTTGCAAGCTATTCACCAACAAAGGTTAATATCCAATTATGCAGGAAATTCAAATATCTTAATAACAAATACCCCAATGTAAAAATAGGTCTAAATAGAAATTTTCAAAGGTATACATATACATGGGCAACAAACACATGAAAAAATGCTCAACTTTATCAATAATCAGGAAACTGCAAATCGAAATCATTATGAGTTATCACTTGCTGCAATAGGATGACTTATTACCAAAATGGCCAAAGGTAGCAAGAATTTTGAAGGCTGTTGAGAAAAGGGAATGTTGTACATTATTGGGGAGTATGTAGGTTGGAAGAGCCATTGTCTACATCAGCATGGGCATACCTCAAAAATCTAGAAACAGACATACCATAGGATGGACCAGTCCCAATTCTGGAGATATTCACAAGAGAAATAACATCTGTCTACCAAAGAGTGGATAGAAAAGTTGTGATATATATACACCGTGGAATATTATCCAGTAAAAAAAGAAAGAACGAAAAAATCTTTATCAATTGCAGTGACATATATGGAAGTAGAGGTAGTTAGGTGAACTAAAGCAAGCACAGAAAGGTAGATATTATGATATTATTCATGTGAATAATAATAGATATGTGATATAAAAGTAAAAAAAAAAGTAAGAGTGGTAACCAAAATCTGTAGAGGACAGTGGGGAGAGAACACTGAGGAAGGGTTAGTTGACGGATGCTAACATATACCTCGACAGGAATAAGAACTTTTTTGCTCCTGTTGCCCAGCAAAATGATAACAATACTGCTACCAAACTATGTTTTTGCCTACTAAAGAAAAACCTAGACAAATAATTTTGAATATTTTTAGTATAGTAGAAAAGCCAAATGCTCTAAAGAAAAGTGTATTTCCTCTGATTAGATTCATGCAGTGCATACATGTGCTAAAACATTAAAGATTATCCCATAAAGTGCAGTTTCAATTTTTGTTATAATTTTATAAAGTGAGATCGATAGTCAAGACAGTCAAAGTTATAAAATTATTTCCTCAGAATTTGAATATCAAGATGAGGTCATTTCTATAATTTCACTCCTAATGATAAACAGAGGCAAAGTAAATTCTAACAGCAGAAGCAAGTAAATGGATAGAACACAGTCTTTTGAAAAATCTGCTCTCCAAGAATGTGAACAAAATAAACAATGACCTGAGTATTCTTTTGACTAAAGATGAAAATTTAAGAATCAAAATAACAGGGCCCAGCGTGATAGCCTTGTTGCAAAATCCTCACTTTGCAAGCATTCCGTACGAATGCGCTTTTTCTTCCTTTCCCAGCTACTCTGCTTCCATCCAGCTCCCTGCTTGCGCCTGGGGAAGCAGTAAATGATGACCCAAAGCCTTGGGACCCTGCACTGTGTGAGAGACCCTGGAGACAGTCGTGGCTTCAGATTGGCTCAGCTCCGGCCACTGCAGTCACTTGGGAAGGGAACCAAAAAGGAATCAAAATAATCTATGCAATAAAGTTAAAAAGAAATTACCTTTTAAGCTTGCAAAGAAAAATAAGTCTCTTGAGGTTCAGTTCTCACAGCTGTATTGTGCTCTGCCACTTTTTGTTGGTATACATCAGTCTAAGAAAACACTGTTATGCGGCTTAAATCCATTAAAATAGGCTACATTACTGGACCCAGCACAATGGCTCATTGGCTAAATCTTTGCCTTGCAAGTGCTTGGATCCCATCTGAGTGCTGGTTTGTGTCCTGGATGCCCCACTTCCCATCCAGCTTCCTGCTTGTGCCCCTGGAAACCAGTGGATGATGACCCACACCCTTGGGATCCTGTACTCCTATGGGAGACAAATGAAGCTCCAACCTCACCGTCTTAGATTGTCTCAGCTCCGGCCACTGTAGCCACGTTGGGAGTAAACCAGTTAATGGAAGGTCTTTCTTTCTGTCTCTCCTTCTCTCTGTAACTCTACCTTTTCAATAAAAATAATGAATCTTATAAAAAGATAAAAAAAATACGATACATTACACTGTGGCAATAGACAACTCAAACATCTTGGCATATAATGCCATAGGTATGGTTGTCTTTCGTGCCAATTTATCCATGTGTGAGTTTTTTAATTACTTCTTTCATTTCCTCTTAAACTCAGATAATGGAGTCATTTTTCTCTGGATCTTTGTAACTGCAGAGATTAAAGAGACATAGCAAGACATAAAAAAGATTTTAAGGTTTCTACTTATCAACTCATCTAATTTCATGCACATCTCTTTGGACAAAAACATAACACTTAGTGAGATATGGAAATGTGCTCTCCAGATGGACATTGAAAGAAGAGAAATAAAGCTTGATTTTACACCAAACAACCCCGCCCCCATCTCTGATTTCCATTACCACCTTACATTACAGAATTTCCAATACCTCTCCACCTCAACTACCCATGTTTATGTCACATCCTATTGTATGATTTTTTTGTCTGAGGGAGCTCACATTCTGTTTAATCAAATAACTTGCTGACTCTTCCTTTGAGAAAATAAAGATGTATTATAATCCACTTGTCAATAGCTATGGCCTTCTCCATGCTGAGTAGGGTTGTTCGGCACCCTTTATAGATGAAGTTTCTTCATCTCCACAGTTTCTGTGACTTTGGATTTACCCCGTCTCTGCCTTTAGGATTCTTTTCCACATACCAAGGTAGGATGTGTAAGTAAGATGGGGATTAGTCCTGTGAGTGGCTATATTCTTAAATCTTGAAGCTATTTTCGATACTGTGTCTTTTGACAATAATAACATTTTCTTCTATTGAACAAGCAAATCATGTGACTCTTGTCTGGGTTTTGTCTAAAAGTAGAGCTTTCCTGCTTAAGTCTAACTTTCCAGAACTTTTAGATTAAAACAAAAAACAGATTCATTTCCAAACGAATGACGGTTCTTTCTGCCTTAATAGGACTTGTCAGTTTTTAATTATTTTTCTAGATTCCCAAGTATTTATTTTAAGTTAGGACTTTCGACTTTCATAGTCACAAAAATACAATAAAATTCCTTTCCAAAACCATGTAAGAAAAAAGGAAAAAGTAAAGAGAATGACTAGGGGAGACTGGCTGCTTAAAAATCAAGGATAGACCCAAATCATTTCAGTGTCTGTATAATGCCTTATTCACACTTCTATGTCTCATCATTCTTGTGTTGAAAGGTATTTCTGTTAGCTTTATGGTGGTCTTAGTCCTAGTGAAACACAAATGCTTATAATCTCTGCTCTAAAATTTAGGCTTTTTTTCAGGTCTGGGCAAAAATGAACCTAGAAGTGAACACAGGGCAAGAACACTATAGAAAAAGACACTTCAGGCTCATACTCCCATGGAATATTCTTGTGGATTATTCTGAGCCAAAAGAACACAGCCATTCAGAGGGAGTTCAGCATTTTGGGTTTCATGTACATTCCATTGGACAAAGACATCACATACCAACTAATAGGTTTAACACGTATGGACCCAGAAGAAAATACCACTGCACGTCCTGTCTATAATTTTCTTACTGAAAGTGCAAATATGTTTCAGGACTTCTAATTCAGACATGTTTACATGTAAGAATAGGTGGGAGGAAAGAAGATGCTGTCATCCTCCATGTTTTGGCTGATTGTTTTGAGCATTGTTCTTTACTTAACATAATCCAAATGAGGGAAGATGGAATCAATGGAGTAATAGACAACCAGAGAGAGAGAGAGAGAGAGAGAGAGAATGATGATGATGCTAGAAACAAAAGTTGAGAATAACTATAAAGATACGCATTCAATAGCAAAGTGTTGATAATAGAGCCTAGAATTTCAGTATTTCAGCACAATACTCTTGTCTTCTCTGAAGAAAAGGAAATTAATTCTCAGCATTCTTTACCTAATTCCTGAAAAAATTTCACAAGCTAGTCCTTTCTCGTAGAAATGGGCATGTTAGGATTCACGAATCTTCTAATAAATCAAATGGATCAGAGGAATGATTTAAAATTTTGTTTTTGTATGTAATCTACATCTTTTATTACTTATTATAAAGAATGTCTTTATTCCAACCAAGAAGGGAATCTATTATGTTATTTGCATCTGTAAACTTTATGAATAACACTTATACACCTTAATATATATGAAACATCCTAAGAAACTTGTGTCTGGGGGCCCAGCGGTGTGGCCTAGCAGCTAAAGTCCTCGCCTTGAACGCACTGGGATCCCATCTGGGTGCCAGTTCTAATCCTGGCAGCTCCACTTCCCATCCAACTCCCTGCTTGTGGCCTGGGAAAGCAGTTGAGGACGGCCCAAAGTTTTGGGATCCTGCACCTGTGGGGGGGACCCAGAAGAGGTTCCTGGTTCCTGGCTTCGGATCGGCACAGCACCGGCTGTTGCGGTCAATTGGGGAGTGAATCATCGGAGGGAAGATCTTCCTCTCTGTCTCTCCTCCTCTCTGTATATCTGACTTTGTAATAAAAATAAATAAATCTTTTTTTCAAAAGAAAGTTGTGTCTGGATTATCAAATTAATGATCACAAAATGAACAATGACACACTTCAAATAGGCAATTCTCTATCATATTGAAAAAAATCTATAGATCATTGCATAGTTTTACAAACATCATTTCCAGATATTGGGGTATATTGGGGCGATATGTTTTTGCCATCATGGCTTCTTTTTTAAAGATTAATACATTGAGTTAAGAGACAGAGTTACAGAGAGGGAGAAGGAAAATCAAGAGTCTCTCACCCTCTAATTCACTTTCCAGATGGCCACAAGAGTGGAGGTTGTGCCAAGCTGAGCCAGGAGCTTCTTCCAGGTTTCCCATGGAGACAGCAAGTGCCCAAGAACTCTAGTCATCGTTTGCTACTTTTTCCAGGTTAGTAATAGAGAGTTAAATCTAAGTGGAGGAGCAGGGACTTGAACCAGTGATTACACGGGATGTTGGCACTGCAGGCAGACTTAAGTTGCTGGAGCTTAGGGCTGCAGCATGACTTCTCTGTTAGAAAAATCCAATTTTAAAATATTTAAGAGTATATTTCTTTATTAAAAATATTACAGGTGAAGTTGTCAGAGCAAATGATGAAAATCACACACACAAAAAAGTCACATAATTCGAAAACTAAACCTGACAAGTTAAGAAGCAAAATTCAGGATAAAAAGAAAATCAAATTGTTTATGTTTTTAAAAGAAATATATATGGAAAACATAATTCTTAATTGCATTAATCCATTATTAAAAGTGACCATTCATCCTTGGTTATCATATACATTTGCGGATGAAAACTTAGTTCTGTATGTGTGAATTGGAAGTGAACTTATCAGTGTTTTACTACATCATGTCTGATAAAATCCTGAATCCATTTTAGTTAAGTTTCTATTGATCCACTTAAGGGATCAATTTGGACTTGTTCAATTCTTTTGTCAAGGGATTTCATTTGGCTTGAATTCAACATTATGAAATACATGTGATTTAGTTATGTAAAAAGAAATGAAAAAGATTCCTGATGAGTATTGACAATGATGTGAACTCAGAGTTTTGGCATTTGAGCTTTATTTTTTGCCGTTTCTACCAGCAATTGTGTGCTCTGTATCATCAGTTCAGGTAATTCTACTGATACATCCTGATCTCTCATGCCACATTCAGCTGACTTCACATCAGCTTTTAATGACTGAAAAATGCTTGGTAAAGTGCATAAATTAAACATTCAGCTAACATTTGTTCCATAGGCAGAAAAATAGGAAAATGTGAAAAAGGTTGAAATAAAGCATTTTTTTTCAAAGATACATGAATATTGAAAGCATTTACAGCAATTGCACGGATGTTTTCATATAATAAAAGTTTAGAAATGTAGAATATATTATGAGCTAAAGTTAATCCTAAATTTCACAATTAAAAATCAAAGTGTACTGGTACAATAATAATAACAATCAGAATAACTAGATTTCTATGATACCTGATTATTGTTCTTGGCTTTAATATTGCCAGATTTAGTTCATCCTAAAATGACCTAGCCAAATTACAGCCAAATTTAGTTGTGCCTGTTGGTTTTCAGTATCAGTTTGTTTATTATATGTAGAACATCAAGTTGTTCATGTGGATAGATACAGTAGTACTTGGGGAACATAGTAACTTTTCAAAACTATTTTGTGCACAGTTTACAACTATTGTCAACAGAGATTTTTTCTTTTCAAACATTTAGTATGATAGAACAGTTGCCTTTCCTTCTCATTCTGGTGTTAGGCTTTCTGGAAGGGTCTACAGGGATGGATGATTGTCAGCTTTGCTGAAGATGGAAGCTGTTTCAGAAGGCTGTAGGCCAGTCTGCCCTCCTGTTCCTTTTACCAGGAGTGGACTGGGACCAAAAGATATTTGGGAAAATAAAACATAACTAATCAAAGTGATATAACACCAATTTCTAGGGAGTGTTTAATGAAGAATAAGTGAGTTTGGAGGAAGAATATAATCCAAGAGTGTGGAACCCCACACATTTCTGCAATAGATTGACACATTTCTACTCTACTTGAATATTTCTTTTTTCTGTGATTGAAAACTCTTCACAACACCTCTCTGCTCTTGTCTGCTCTCCAACACCATTTCCAAGTTTCCACTTGGCAACTAAATTACCCTGCTTTTTATCTAAAAGGAAGGTAAGCACATGTGTGCAGTTTGAATCCAGGGGTCTACTCTTAGAACATTGAGAAACCCAATCCACAGAACCTGGGAACGTTACCCACTGGTTGGAGTCCCCATTCTTTCAAAACGCTTGAACAGTTTTTCTGCAGCAAGTTAAAGATTCAAGCAACCTTATGAAGTTCATTGTCTATTGGCTTGCCTCAATGACTTTCCTGTTCATGTATGTGGAGTAGGAGGATAAAATCCAAGGATGACCTGCTCCAGGTTTGACAGCTCTTCCCTGTGGAGAGCACCCATTGAATTAAACCAAGAAAATCTGCAAATGGTTAAGGAAGGACCTGAAAGATAATAGAAATGATAAGGAAATGAGAATTCATGAGAAAATATATTTACAAAAGTTGAATCTTTTCTCATAAACAAATGAAATAAGAGCAGAGATTGTGAACATATGGTGACAAAAATTCTAGCCAACACAATGCCTGGAATGAAAACATGAATCACCTGAAATATTCATGGGATGAAACTTCTAGCCCTGAATTTGGTTAATATGACTATGGTTGCTGAAGAAAATGCAGTAACTTATCATATTATGCATATTGAATTACATTATTTTTGACAGTCATAATTTCTTAAAATTTAAGTTTGCAATTAATTATAGTTATGGGGAATAATGAAATGTCTTAGGCTAATGTATACACTATAGAGAAACTAAAACAAAGTAATTTGATATATCCATCACTTCCTGAGCTCATTATTGTTGAGAAAGAAACATTGAAATTTATCTTTAAATAAATGTGAATGAAGTAATGCAATATTTTAACTATGGTCACTATAGAATGCTTTGAATTACTAAATGTATACTTAAGTGAAACTTTGTGTTTTTGAATTAACATCTCCTAACTCATCGCCAACCTCTGTTAACAATACTTTTAGTATGTTTTCTTCAGATTGACTTTCTCAGATTATGTATGTAAGTGGGATTAGATAGAAATTGTCTTTTGTATTTTTTAATTGCTTATGTGATTTAGTACAGTATTCTCCAAGGAGATCCGTGCTGTTGCAAATAACATTTTCTTTTTCATTTTAACGCTGAATAATTTTCATTTGTGTATATAACAGTATGTTTTCATTATCCTTTCATCTGATCTTAGACACTTACGCTGATACTATGTCTTTACTATTATGTCATCAACAAGGCACAATTAATATTTCTTTTGCTTTAAAATTTCAGTTCGTTTGGGTATATGCAAAAAGGTGGATTCAGTAACAACTTCTTAAACCCCCCTATGACTTCACTTCTTTCATGAAGTCTTTCTTCTTTCTCCTGATAGTTTAAACTTCTATCCTGTACATTTTAATATATTTCTCTCTTTTATTATATCTAAAACCTACCTCATTAATAATAATTTTTATTCAGTTGTATTACTTTCACAGTGAATTTCATGCAAAACCTGGGTTTCTTGAAAAACATAAATCATGTTATTTTGGTTGTTTTTATTAGAACTCTATCATAAGGCTTTATGTATACTTAACTGTTCAATGCATATTTTAATTAAAAAATCTAAAGAAGTTGGTTAGTGAAGTATATGGCTTGATTTTTGGAAACAAAGACCAGCACAATAGGTTGAACATTCAGGCATTTCTATGGAGTATGAAACAAATGGAAATCCAAGTGCCATATTGAGTTGCAGCTCTGAGCCCCTACCTTCTCGTCTTTTTCCATCTTTTCCATTTTTACAATTCTTAACAATTCTAATCAGCTACGAATGCTTACAAGTATTAAACAAAATGGGCTAAAATCAAAGTTTCAAAACCTCGGAGTGTGAAAGTAAACAAAGACACTGAAGAGACTCCCACTCATTTACCCAATCAATGATTGATTTTTCAATAGAATCTAGGACACCAGATGGATATATTGAATGAGCTGAAAACTGAATGAACAACAAAACTGAGACACAGCAATGTTTGTGATTATGGGAACAAAATAGTAGTAAGAATGTACTTACTGATGGAAATTGGCTCTTCAGGACAGGAAGAATCCATTTACTCAATAGTCATTGACTTACTATATGCAGTCATAATGGACTTCTATGAGTGGAGGTTACTAACCTAAAATTCAGAAATAGCTCTCCAGTCTTTATGGTAAGGGCATGTAGTATGTGTAGCGTTTAAGCAAAAATAAAACCAGAAACAAAATGCTGGCCACCTGCCTTGATTTTGACATTTGAATGTTGCTTATTTTTCCAATTTTCTCCCATTGCTGCCAATTCTTTATTGTCCTTATATTTCTGCTATATGTAATATAGTTCGTTTTCATAAAATAACCTATTTTTATGCAGAAAAAATTTGTACATCTTTTTCAAGGACTTTGTGGAAAGAAGTAAGAAATTAGGACTTTAAAGCTATAACAATAGAGAAGAATACAGAAGTTAAACTAAAAAAATTCATTTCTACCTCTTCCCCCCCCCCAAAAAAAGACAAGAAAGGAAACAATTCATTGTATTGCAGTGACAAGCCCACTTAATAATCCTGAACTATAAGTCTGTAGATGGTTGTCAATTCTTTACACTAAGCTACCCATGACATTTACCAGCAGAGGATAGTAAACAGCACTTTTAAATGTTTCATGAATCTATTTGCAGGGAAAGAAGAGAGAAGGAAAGAGAACTCCATGTACTGATATATTATCAATTATCTGCAATATCTGGGCTAGGCCTAGGCCAAAAAATGGGGACAAAGAATGCAAGCTACGTCTGTCATGGGGGTGGCAGGGCATCAGTCACTTCAAACATCTCTGCAATGTCCTAGTATAAGAGGCTGGGGACAGCAATCCGAGCTAAGTCTCAGCCTACTACTCTGATGTGGGATGCAGACATCTCAACCACTGAGCTAAATGTCCACTCCAGTTAACAGAATTTTGAAATAATTGTCCAAGTTTAAAGGTTGATTCATTATCTTCAAGTCTGAGTTTCATAACGAAGTTTTTTTATCCTAACTACATGAAGTGATGAACACTGCACATCGGATAAATAAGCTCTTTGTGTTCTAAATGAATAGACTATTGACCTCTACTCCTTCCAGCAGGGAGGAAGAGCAGAATGGTAGAGATGACTTATGAGGCAGGACTACCACATTAATTTAGGTGACATACTCTTCCCTTCAAAAATAGCTTCAACACTCTGCCCACACAGCAAGTGCCTTCTTTTGAGTCAGCAGTAACATTTGCTCACTTCCACACATTTTAAAAGCCAGTTCAGAAGAAACCTCTTCGTTTGTTAGGACATATTAAAATCAGAATGAATTTCATGCTTGTGGAACTTCACAATTTGCACAAGACTTTCTATACATGCACTTAGTTCAAATATCAAGCTTAGAACATTTGACTTAGTGATAAAATATGCAAACAAAAAATATGTTGAATGCACATAAATTTATATATTTAATAATATTGCTACAAATGTAAAATGTATGGCAATATGCATACAAACCTGCATTATGCTTTTAATGATGCTGTAATTCATCATCTTTCAATCCTGTTTTCACTTTTATTTTAATGAAAGAACAGTATATTTTAGACTGTACTCCTCAAGAAGGATTTTTGGAGTTCTTAATGGTCAGTGATGCAGCATATTTATTTCTTTGATCCACTCCTGCAGAATAAACTCTTTAGTGAGTATAATTGCTCTACATTTATTGTCATCTTCTAGGTCCCTACATACTGAAAAGGATTTTAAAAGTTAAGATTTCTCATTTTTTAATTTATTATGTTATTTTATGGCTCAGTTCCATAGGCTCTCGTATTTTCCATAGCCCGTCCCTAATTTTCAGGAGCCCACTGATTTCCCCTAAATAATGTCAATAGTATAGTCCTTTACAATCAGCTATAATTCCATAATTCTGCTATTTAAGTGTATCCTGACGTTGTTGGTTTGGCCAATGACAGAGAGTCCAGCATACTATTGTCAAGTTATAGTTAACAGTTTCATTGTGAGTCCATCTTTGTCTGAAGGTAGAGATGCATACTGCATTGTGTCCTCACATCTGGATATGATAGTCTCCATTACACAGTTACTATACATCCCCTTAAATGGAAAGCTACAATGCAAAATAAACAACAGGAAGAAAAAAAGAAATTAGCAATACCATGAAGTTAAATAACATGCTACTGAGTGACTAATGTGTTGCTGAAGAAATAAAAAAGAAAATTAAGAACCTTCTTGAAGAAAATGATGCTTATACCAGCACCATTGATTTGTGTTAATTAATTGTGCATTCTGCTGCGCTAAGTCCCCAAGAGTTCTTGTGGTTCCTTGACTGAGTCTTTTGGTTTTCCTAAGCAGAGAATCATGCCATCTGCAAACAGAGATAATATCAATTCTTTCTCTACACATTGAAGTTGAAAACTTATTTAGATCACCTGCATGTCTTTTCTTCAGCACCTCTGAGAGATACTCTGACACAGATCCATCTCTCAGTTTCACATGAGCTATGCATAGTTGAGATACAAGGGATAATTTTCTCCCTTGGAACTCCGTTGTAGTACATATGCCTTTATGCGGAATTAGGCAGCTCATGTGCTATATTCCAGACTAGCTAACTTCATGACTCTTATTTTGCTACTTATGTTGCTGGATGAAATCAGGCAAGAAAGCATCATGTGACACAGAATCCATAAGTAATCTTGTTCATGAGGAATATAAGGTACACTCAGGAGATCTGTGGAACACAGATACTTTTTTTTTTTTAGTTCTTTTTTTTTAATTAATCAAATTTTTTTATTCATTAATTACATTGTATTATGTGACACAGTTTCATAGGTACTGGGATTCTCCCCACCCATCCCCAAACCCTCCCACCATGGTGGATTCCTCCACCTTGTTGCATAACCACAGTTCAAGTTCAGTTGAGATTCCCTCATTGCAAGCATATACCAAACATAGAGTCCAGCATCTTATTGTCCAGTCAAGTTCAACGGCTTCTTAGGTATACCCTCTCTGGTTTGAAGACAGAGCCAGCAGAGCATCATCCCAATCAATTAAAAGCTCCAACATACCATCAGCAAAAATTTACATCATTATGAAATTAATTGACATAGTAATGAGTAACCAATATGTTAAAAATAAATGCGAGTTCTTAACCACCTTCTGTGACCACCTCATTGACAACACTTGCTGGCGAGGTTGTGGTGAAAAGGGAACCCTACTCCACTGCTGCTGGGGCTGCAGGCTGGTACAGCCTCTATGGAAATCGGTATGGAGAACATTCAAACAACTCAAAATCAACATACCATATGATCCAGCAATAGCACTCCTAGGAATATATCCAGAACACTTGTTTTATGAGAAACCAACATGCACTCCTATGTTCATAGCAGCACAGTCAGTAATTGCAAAAACATGGAAGCAGCCAAAATGCCCATCAGCAGAGGATTGGATAAGAAAGCTATGGTTCATCTACTCCATGGAATACTACTCAGCTATTAAAAAAAACAAAATGCAGTTCTTTGTGGCCAAATGGGCCAAACTGGAAACCATAATGCTATGGGAAATGAGCCAATCCCAAAAGGTTAAATACCACATGTTTGCCTTAATTTAAGATGATATGATGTTATGTATAACATGTTATGTTATGTATGTTATATGTTGTGTATAAACACAGATACTTTTAAATGGAGCATTGAGAAAATAACTCGTTAAGTACTAGTGATACAATGGGAGATTTTGACTAAAGAGTACCTGTTTAATTTTGCTCTAAGTTTTGTGTGAGAGAATGTGTATCTTCTATCATTCTTAGAGAAAAAAGGATGGGGTCTAGTAGGTTTCATTGTGTGGTGCCATCCACAATTGTGTGCTCAAGAAAAGAGACTGTGGATATGAGGATGCTCTTGTAGTTGGATATGATTGAAAACCACTGCACTTCACAATGCTTTGTTCATAAGGTTAGGCTTATGCATTTTTGGATGCCTGGGAAATATATTGCATATCAAGAAGTAAGTAGACAAGTCCGGGGAAAGTGGAACTATCTGTTTACCCTATGCAAGGCTTGAGTTTTAACTGGCAAAGGCTAGATGGAAACTGAAACAAATCTTAGAGATTCATGCTTTGCTGGCAACAGAGATGTGGTTCACTTAGCGTTTAGTCGAGTGTTTAAGAGATGTTGAAACTCTTCCAGTTTACAGTACATTTGGCATTTCTCTGTTGGATAATCTTTTTTATGTGTATTCTGTTTGGAAATGAACTCTATACCAGTTATTTTAAGAGCTTTTTTTAAAATGTGTTGCTGTGTTAATTATGGCAGGGACTGCAGCAACACAGTCATAGCCTGATACAAATGCTTTATCCAATGAACCAAGGAAATACCCACCAGGGCTTTATAGAAATTGCAGTGGGCTGAAAATAATAAAATATGAATGGGTTTAGGAGGCCAATGGCACTGACAGCTTATGAAGCTGAACACCAGAGTTTTTTCCTCTGCTGTAGTTTATGTGAGAGTCACTAAAGAAACAAACCCTTGGCATGATTATGTTTTCTTGCGGAATGTAACTAATTTCACAGTGGAATACTTTTGAGAAGAGTTTTTAGTTTCCTTTCATGTGTTTTATTTCACTTTCTTGAAAGGGGGGTCCTTGCCTTCGCACTTGAAAGTGCAGGAAAACTAGGAAAAGTTTTTTTTTTTTTTTTTGGCACTCATCAGATACACACACACACACACACACACACACACACACACAAAGAATGCAAGTCATGGTGAGGTGCTCACATGCAATTGAATGCCAGAAGAGGCAACTCAACCACAAAATGTGTGAGGGGCTGAACTGTTTCTTCATCAAGAACTGAACCAAAGGGAAAACCAACCAACCAACCAACAAACCCAATGAATTTCTAAGTGTGGAGGTTTCTGCCTTCCTGCTGATAAGGTGGACATTAACATTCACTTGAAACATAGGTGAGAAGCCACTGTGTTTTGTTCAACTACAGAAGCACTAGAGAAATAATAACAATTTTTTAAAAGATGGCTGATGTTCTAGAAAATGAAAGGCTTTCTTTTTTCCTATTAAAAACTATCCTAAAATTTGAATGCAAAATGTGTAAATAGGAAAATCAAGAACACACAGAAGTAGTGTCCCAACTTAAACTCTGAGCAACTCAAATACCTTTATCTTAGTTGTTTCTGCTTCAAAGCCCTGGGTTTTGAAAGCACCTGCTGTTTTTGAGAGTTGTGTTCTATAATATCCCTGGGAGAGACCACGAGACTCCCTGTAGCTGGTGCAAACCTCGCCACTGTGCAGATGGGCCAGGAGTGTCTACAAATCACTCTGACTAATTTAAAGCTGTGATTCCCACCCTTGGAGGAGCTTAAGCTTCAATACCATGCCATGTGATGCATTTGAGACTGTTTCCACAATACACCTGCATGAGTCTGCTTCCAATTGTAATGCCAAAACTTCCCCTTTTGAGGATTCATTTCCCTCCTCTAGTAAAGGATACCTGCTCTCCTTGCTCAGAGAGTCATGGCTGTGGAAACGATTCCCTGTGGTCTCCTCATTTTGCAAATAAAAATTAAATTGTGTGTGTTGAGAATTATTCTTGATGAAGATTTTGATTTCTTCTCATCAAAAAGTAAAGTGAGCTTAGGCTGGTACTGACTAATGTTTGATTTTTTTTTTTTTTTTGGTTGGAAGGTCCTTCATTTCCGTGAAGTTTTCCATTAATTTGTTCCAAAGGCATTATTTACAAGTAGCTTTCAGGGACTACAAAAACTGCCACAAAAATACATGAATTCTAGGAGGATTTTACTTTGGTATTTAGTTATTTCATAGCATTAAGAAAAAAACAGATCTTGAGATGATTTTCTGAGCTTATTTCCTTCACCTGAAACTGTACATAGGTACACACAGACACACACCTCCACATCCAGGTTTTCTTGTTGGTATTTAAAATAATATGCTTCAAAATAGTAACAAATCTATTAAATTATTTTTGCCTATTTTTGATTAGGAGCAATATGTTTTTTCTACTTTTCTGAGTTCTTAGGCTCTCCCATAACAAAAGAGATTAGCAAGAGATTAAAGCCAGTACTTATTAAAAAAATATTGAAAGATTTATTATCTGAAAGGCAGGGTCTCTCATTTTGTCTCTTTCAATTCTCTTTCTCTCTCTCTCTCTCTCTCTCTCTCTCTCTCTCACACACACACACACACACACACACACACATGAACACATACCTCCTTTCTGATACTTCATTCCTCAACAACAGTCACAGTTGGGTCAGGCCGAAGCTGGGCACCAGGAAAGGCAGCAGGATTTCTCACATAGCTGGCAGGGATCCGAGTACCTTGTTCACCCTCCGTTCCTTTCCCAGGCACATTAGTATGAAGTTGGATTAGAAATGGAATGCCAGGACCCCAAAAGGCACTCTGACATGGGATGCATGCATGTGGCTCAACATACTGCATCCTGATGTTGGTCCTAAACTAACATTCATTGATATGCACATGAGTATTTAAAAATGTTTATGAGTGAAATTGAAGACCACTTGTATTTCTTACGTATTCCTGAAGATACCTGAAAAAAATGTGCAACTCAAATATGTAACTTCAGGTTTAAACTTAGAGGCTGTGCTATGCTGAGAAAAGAAAAAATTTTGGCAGCCTAGTAAAAGAGAGGTGAGCAGGAAAAGCATGGGTAAACAGGGATAAGACTTGTCATGGAGATGCAAGTCCCTGTCCTATGCATTAGAAAGGACTCTAATCACTTAGTCATCTTGCTTCCTAATACAGACAGGGATACATTTTTAAAAATGAAGGTGCTCAGGCCTGGCATGGTAGCTTAGCAGTGAAAGTCCTCGCTTTGCATGCGTCAGAATCCCATAGGGTGCCCCTTCTAATCCAGGCTGCCGCGTGTCTCATCCAGGTCCTTGCTTGTGGCCTGGGAAAGCAATCAAGGACGGCCCAAACTTTGAGACCCTTCACTGGTGTGGAAGATCCAGAAGAAGCTCCTGGCTCCTGGCTTTGGATCAGCTCAGCTCCAGTCATTGTGGCCGCTTGGGGAGTGAATCATTGGAATCATTTTCTTCTCTGTCTCTCCTCCTCTCTGTATATCTGACTTTCCAATAAAAATAAAATAAATCTTTTTTTTTTTAAATGAAGATGTTCAACTTAAGTCAGAATAAAAGAAAAGAAAGGTATAGTTACCATGTGTTATTAAGATAGACAAAAATATATACTACATGGTATCAAGAATGTGGTAAAAAAAAAAATACTTTATGTCTTGTCTTAGAAAGTATACTTCAGTATGGCAGGAATGAAAGGCCAAAGAAAATGTTTATCAGTATTTATACGCTTTGATACCACAATTACAATTCATTCTATAGGTACGCTTCCGAAATTAAATATGTATGAGGTCACTAACTGCAACATTGCTCATAATAGGAAAAACTTCAAAAATCACTTAAAATTCCTCTAGCAGGGAGTAATTGTTCTGCTACTACACAGCAGGAAAACATTGGTAGATAGAAGCGAATGATGCTGTTCTCTGGGGACGAAGAAGAAAACACCTGGCTTCAGAACACACAAGTAAAAAGGAGTCCAATTCACAGAATGCCACATAATGCCCTACTATTTGTGGAAAATCAGTGAAAACATGTGCTTGCCTTTCCTTAATTGATGGCTAAGTATGTTGACAAACAGATAAAACATCCGGTGAATGGGGAATTTGAGCAGTGTAGGACAGTCATGGAAATACATATTTCACTGTGTATCTACTTACATTTTTTTAAAAAATTGAATTATATGAATGTAATATCTGCTGAAAATTAAATATATTTATACACGAAAAAAGAAACCAACAGGTGCTTCTGACATGGACGATCAGGGAAGCTATTAGAAAACAAGAGATGTTGGCACCGAACCCTGGAAGATGAGGCTTTCCCCAAGAAAAGAGGAGTAAAGGAGTGAACATTACGAACAGATATTTAAAACTATGAGCACAAGTATAAAATCGTCCTTAGAAAGAAGCTGCGAAGGAGTGAGGGGAGCAGTGACATGTAAAAACAAAGGGAATAGGAAGTTCCAGGGCGCAGCGCATGGTCATTAGCATCGAAAACTGCAGAAAGGTCCTGCAAGCTGCAGCCCTCCTGTGGTTTATCTGCAGTTAATATCCACTTTCCATACTTGGCTTTCCTTAGCTTTCTGCCATTGTACGCTAAGGTCAAGGGTGTTGGTTTTATGTCTAGTTTCCCTAACCTGCATTTCACAGAGTGTTTGTTATGAATGTGTCTCTTTGTGAGACACTTGTGCAATAGAAGTATGATAGGAGAGACAAAACAGATGACTTTGAAAATGTCTTTGTTGTTATTTTTAAGTGATACATAAAATCTGTCCAGATGTATGATATACCGCCTTGTGTTTCAATATGTACACACATTATGCAAATATACAAATCAGAGTAAACAGGTACAAACATATCTATGTTCTCAAACATTTATCATTTCTCTATGATGAAAGCAATCACAGTCCTTCATTCTACATTTTTCATCAGAAATTACAAAACCTTTTGTGTGAGCAAAGTTGCATATGCTAAGGAACTCCTGGATGCTCACAAGGCAGTATATCTGAATGTATGGAATCATATTAACAGACTCTTGATTTTTACAGCACTTAGTTTTTTAAGATGCTTAAAAGTCCTTGTTGAATCGTAATCAAATGAGGCAACATGCATATTAATAAACCATCATGGAGTGCAATAGGAACAAAAAGGATGGTTTTGAAAACGCTGCTGCTAACACAAACTTCATAGTTACAATAATCATGATGACCCTGAAATGAAGGGAATATTCATCTTCATGAACATGAACCCTTCTACAAGCGTTCCTACATTGAGAGAAGATTCCACCCAACCAGCTTCCCTGAGCTCACATTCTAATTCAAGGTGCTCTTGCCCTTCCTTGAGGATTGCTGATTACACGTTCACTAGAAGCAGTCCTCTGAACTGGTACAATTGACTCTGAAAGACTTCACTAATTAACAACTGGTCAGTGTTGTCTCACAGGCTTTTCATTCAGGGGAATTTCAACCCTAGTAGAGAATAACTACTTCTTGCATGTAGTCCCCAGAAAGACTGAAGCCCACTTGATAATCATAAAATTCCCTGAAGAACAAGGCGTCACCAACCAATCAAAGGAACATCCTGAGTACCAGTGAGCAGACAGGTATTGGATATGAGCTAAGCATTCATCTCTAAAGTCCAACTTCAATATATAGAAGCTTTACCCCAGGCCCTTATGAAGAACCTGGAGAATTAAACAACAGTTGCCTGGCTCCTTGCCCTGCATTTCATATTTAAATGCCTACTTCCTAGTACCACCCCAGTGTGGATGATGGTTAGTTTCCTACTTAAGTGGTGAGTACAATAATGGATGGGGATCTGCAAATTATATCATTAGAACTGAGAGTCCTGGATGGGCTCAGAGAACTCTAGTTAAACTTAGCCCAGGTTCTTTTCCTTCAACGTGTACAAGGATAACCTAGAGACACACAGAGAGAGGAATTGAATCTTAGGATCTACTGAAAAGAAAATTGACAATACACGCTCACATATGATTGTGGAAAATCTCAAGAGGCAAAATTACACCAGCCCAGACTAGGATCATCCTTTCATAAAGGAGGAGTGATGCTCAGGCCAGGGCCTGATGGGAGTTCTCAAGGAAACAGTATTTGGGGTAGCATTGCCTTGCAAGTGATAGCCTCCAGGACAGTGTCACAGCATCTTGGGCACGATGGAGAGTGAAGCCCAGCTGCATACTGAAGTATACATGTTCTGTGTTTTTAGCTACATTGAACCACATTAAAGATGGTAGGATTAGAGTGTTGTACATGGCTTGGGTGTTGGCAGGCCTTGACTCCTCCTCCCTTCCTGACTTCCTGCATTGCTTAAATCAAGTGTACTCAGCTTCTGTAGCAACTCTTTCTACTATTTTAGTGGATTGTTCTGTAGCAGTAATTTTAGGTTTTCACTTAGTCAGTTTCTCTCAGTTTCCCTGGAGACTTCTGTAGCTGTGGGCATCCAGCATGTCCACAGGAAAATGAGTAGGGTATCCAGGAGCAGGGATGGTTTGGGTGAAACTAGCAAAAGAAAGATAAATAGAATTGTCTGAAAGAGTATGACACACTGCCAGCAACAGAGAACAAAAAGAGTCAGGAACAGGTCTCATCTGGTCATTAAAAAGTAGGCAATGGCTTCACCTTTTTCAACTTCAGTTTAGTTACGGAATGGAAATACCTGCATTTTTTTCATTTTTCTTTTACAAGTGCAATTTTACCTTTTTTAAAGAATGTACTGATGTTCAGAGAACACATTTCAGTTATTTCATAGATGCAACTTGATGAACATAATCTTACTTCCATCCCACCATCTCATCTCCCCCCAATTCCCCTCCTTTTTTTTCTCATTTGTCCCTTTAATTTTCCAATAAGGCATTTTCAACTTACTTTATGATTTCAAGCTTCCTACATTTGATTGTCTAAGAGAAATTTTGTTTAGGAGACCAAGAAATAGAATAGTGATGAGAGTTGCTTTGGCTGGAAAGTGGGGGCCACCAGCTGCTTTTTTTCCTCACCACTTTTAGGATGGCCTCAGATTGAAGATCTCAATGATATCTTTCAGCTTCCAAGGTTCTAATTGTCTAGGTCTTTGATATTCTGAGAGCAATGAAAAGGTGATTATCCTAAGGCTGTCACTATCTTAAAGCAAACAACATAAAAACTTTAGTCAATGTTATATTTATTTTGATTATTTCATATTTTTCAAATTTGGATAGTAAGAAAGTCTTTCAACTTAATCTTGGTGATTAAGTCCTCCCTAATTATCTTACTAGGCTATCCATATGCTAATTTCAGATTTTTATAAATAAAAGATGCAAGGGCTGGTGACTATATAATAGACTCAAAGAGTGAAGACAATGTGAGTTATTTGCAATAATCTCAACTCAACCATCAAGTTATAATTACTGGATGTTATATTATTATTCTATATTGTATCAACTGGGAAATCAATTCTTTTAGAACAGAGGAACAATGGATCAAAAAGTTAATTTTCCTCACAGTGTGGCTAGCTCTGTATGTATAATTGATTATGTCACCTGCATAATGAACGATCATTATATAAGTCAAGGTTCTCCAGAGAAGCAGCCAATAGTATTATTTTGACACTTTCTCTAAAGAATGAGATTTATAGTTGAGTTGATTATGAGGCATGGGAAATCTTATCAAGTCCCATGATCTTTCTTCTGCAAGCTGGAGACTCTGAGAAGCAGTGGTATAGCTCAAACATGTGGGACATTTAACATCTAAATTCAAGTTGTGGGGTTGAATGAACTGAAGTTTCTCTGTTTTTGCTCTTCTGGGGATCCTCAACAGATTGGATGATTCCCATTCACATTAGAGAGTGGCACACGCTTAGCTTAATTCACCAATTCTAGTGGTGATTTAATCCAGCAACACCATCACAGACACACAGAAAAAAAAGTTTAATCAAATCTGTGGCAAAACTGATTCATAAATGTACCATCAGAATCTTGAAACTAAAGCTTAGATATATAGTCACGATTTAGGATAAACATTCAGGTTACAACTTGGAGAGGTCTTGGTTTGTTACAAACGTTACTTACATAAGCCTGGGTATTTTAACCTCTATTCCATGTTCTTGCCCATGAGAGAGATGAATCAAAGGAGAGCCATCCAATCAGTGCACAAGTGGGAACAGAATTTATTTAAAAGAGAGGCCTGAAGGACTCCTCCCTGTGATCAGTTTCTGTAGGGGATAGGGAGTGACACCTTAATTAAAGAAAAAAGAGGGGGTGTTTAATCATGTGTAAAGTTTTCTGAGATGTTCACAGTGCCTCTGTGGAGTTTAACTTTCAAGTGCCCATCATATTATGTCCTGTTTCCTTGTCCCAGGTCAGTACAAGGCACACCCTGAGAAGATGGGCCTATTAAATTGACATGTGAAGGAATACAGTTACCATACAGGGCCAGCAAGAATTCTAGCTTACCTATTTTTGACTCCTTGACAGGTTTCCCCATATTAGTTCCATCTTAATGGCTCATTGATCTTTCTTTCTAACCTTTATTGTTCCTTGATTCATATTCCTAACCTTCCTTGAACTTAAAGTTGTTCAGCTGGCTTCTTGCTTTCTGAAAAATCCATTCACCAGAATGGATTGTTTACAAAGAGAACTCATCATGTTCTGCACTCATTCTATTCACTACAGTCACCAGGTAAGGGCTAACTCTGGCCCTGGGGATTGCAGTGGTTTCAGGTGCTTTCTGATTGCTTGAGAAGGTGTATGCCAGCTGCTTTATCTTGTGCTGAGGAGTCAAGGAAGTCGCCCTCTGTGTGTGCTCAGAACTGGCACCTGTAGCTGGAATAAACACCAGCATATGATGCGGCTCTTGCATCCTCTAGTAAATGCTGTGCATGATTGGCAGGTCCTGTAGAAAGCAGCAAGGCTGGAAAGAAGACAGAAGGGAAAGTGAGAATGATATCAATAGCCTCCACGGGGATTTAGTTTAAAGCCTGCCATCTTGTCAACATTGTTTCAAAATGACAGCTGAGGCTTTTGCCAAGTATTGAACATCTGACCCCATTTGGCTAGTCACTTTAAGCTGCGCTGTATTCTGAATGGAAGGGCTGACCCTCTGAGAAGCCAGTCTGAATCTGAGTTTGGTTCATCATTAAGTTCACGATGATTATCTGAAGTTTGTTTGAACCTCAAGGGAGAATGAAATTGAAGTGAAAATCTCACAGGAGGAAATTTCTCCAGTGCTCAGAAATGACATGAAAGCAGGATTTTGTCCTCTGGCCATTAGGAATGAGATAGTGGATCCCAGACATATCATATGCATTTCTGGTGATAATACAGTAGGGAAAAGAAATTTGTTTAATATGTTTAGAAAGGAGAAAACACATGCATTTAATATCAGGTGTAACCCTTGTTTCAGTTGTGGTGTTTTAATAGATGGTTATGCAACAATTTATCATTTCCTCTTCTAGAGACTTAGAGATGTCAAACCTAAGGATAAGTGGAATTTAAATGCTTAGATATAGTCAATATAAATGCAAACATTGGTGTTAAATTTGGGTCGAAATTTGGAATCTGCCACTTCTTACAGATGAAATCAAGAGCAAGTTTTTCAGCTGTTTGAACTGTGATCCACTTCTCTTTAAAACAGGATTGACAATGCTTCTTTTAGAAGTGAAAATGAAGAATATATATAACATTCGTGCATACTTACTATCACAGCAATAAACTGTAGAAGCTGTTACGTTAGTACTAGAGGACAGGGTAAATGCAATAAATGGGATTAACCTACAAGCCTACTTTAGTCACAATTGCAAACATCCCTTCCAAGACAAGAGGACTCACTAAAAATAATAATTACATCAAATCAATGATACTTTGGAGGGAGACCATTACACTAAGATTGCCATTTGAAATAGAAATGCTTACAATACAGAACTTGCATCTGGTGCATCCTGATGGTGCAATGAACGAAGCTGCCACCAAGGGTGCCTGTATTCCATGTTAGAGTACCTGGGTTCCATTTTTACTTCCATTGCAGATTCTTGTTAATGCACATTTTGGGAGGCAGCAGATGACGGCTAAAATATTTTAGTATCTGCTATCATGAGGAAGACCTGAATGGAGTTTCTGGTTCCTGGATTTGTCCTGGCCCTGATCTGGCTGTTGAAGGCATTTAGGAAGTTAGGGAGTAAACCAATGGACGTAAGATTCTCTCTCTCTCTCTCTCTCTCTCTCTCTCTCTCTCTCTCTCTCTCTCTCACACACACACACACACACACACATTCACTCTCTTTTATCCTTCTTGTTCTTCTCCCTGTCACTCTGCCTTTCCAATAAATAAGTTAACTTAAAATTTTATCTTTATCCTCACTATTTATTATAATTTTTCTTTTGTAGAGTATGCCATTCTGCAGGTGGGAATTTGATTCCATGGTTAGGATACTGCCTGGGAAACTCCCATTCTGTTTCAGAATTCCTGGCTCCAGTCTCAGCTGCCACACTCTCGATCCAGCTTCCAATTCAAGTGTGTCCTAGGAAGTAGTGGGTGGTGGATCACATACTTAGTTCCGTGCCACTCATATGGAAGCACCAGATTCAGATCCTGGCTTTGGTCTGGCTCTGTTCTTGCTGTTTCAGAAAGAAAATGAAAGATATGGTATTTCACTTTCTTTCTCTCTGCCTTTCAATTAAATGAAAACAAATCTTTTTTTAACAGAAAGTTTTATTTGCTTATATTTACTTATTTAAAGGTAGAGTTATAGAGAAAGAGGCAGGGAGAGAGAAAGAGGATGGGGAGGGAGAGGGAGAGGGAGATGTCTGCTATAGCCAGGGGTGGGCCAAGCTAAGGTCAAGGGTCAGGAACTTCTTTTAGGTCTTTACTGTGAGTACTTGGGGTCAAGTACGTGGGTCATCCTCCACCTTTGCTTTCCCAGATGCATTAGCTATGGATTGGGTTGAAAGTGGAACTCAGAGCCATGTCTATTTGAGATGTGGAGATTACAGGCCATGATTTAAGTTGCTATACTACAACAGTGGCCCCAATAAGTATTATTGATAAAGGAAGGAAAATCTGGCATTGAACACTCCGTTAATTAGAATTTTAAAAACCTTAAGAACAAAATTATATTCATGGTGATGATAAACTGGAGGGTTTTTTTTTAAGTTAGGAGATTTGTTTGTTGTTTCTTTTTGTGTTCCTCTGTGGAGGAATACTAACTGTAACTGTGAACAGCTAATTCCAAGTGTAATAACAGTCCCAAACTGATGGCAGAATCTGCACTGAGTTAAAATGACAACTGAGGATTCCAATAAATTGTGACATTTTAGTGTGGTTGTGTGGCTATGTAGGCAGTTTTTCTTCACAAACAGCTTTTCTGGTGATCCCAGGGATTCTTTAGTTACCAAATAAACAGTAAAATTGGAGTGGATCATTGGATTGGTTTGTGTCTAGATAATGTACTATTTAGGACATTATAATGCAAACTTTTAAGAACTATTCATCTATTTTAAAATTACCCTCCCTAAGCAGGAAGTTTATTTTTTTCAATTCTTTAGCAAAATTATTTGACTGCCATTGAAGTGAAGAGGCAACATATGTTCTAAGCAAAGAATGTTCAGTATGATGTTTTTGGGGGAAAAAAAAGCAGAGCTTTGAGTTGTTGCATGTGACATGGCAAAGCTAAAGTTCCCGACCCATCCAGAGACTGGAGAAGTATCCAAAATGGATTGCAATATTAGTGTTTCCAAGATATTCAGAATGGACATTTTATTTCATTAATAGCTTCTTGGGAAGGTTACATTGAAAAAAAGATTACTTGTGACACAGGAAATTCAAGGTGCAAATACTTTTGTTCCTTTAGTTACATATTATGGGTTTTTTTTGAGAATTTATCTCCTGACCACTAACTCTGTGCTATGAATTCTCCTACTCTCATCATTCGAAAAATGAACATTCCAAAATAAAATATTAAAACTCTTTTGGGCCTGGTATGATAACCTAGTGGCTAAAGCCCTTGCTTGAAAGTGCCAGGATCCCATGTGGATGTTAGTTCATGTTCCAGCTGCTCCACTTCCCTTCCAGCTCCCTACTTGTGGTCTGAGAGAGCAGTGGAGGACAGCCAAGAGGCTCGGGACCTATACTTGCATGGCAGACCTGGAGGAGGCTCCTGGCTGCCAGCTTAGGATCGGCTTGGCTTCGGCCATTGTGGACACTTGGGGAGTGAACCGGCAGATGGAAGATCTTTCTCTTGTCTCTCTTTCTCTCTGTGGATCTGACATTCCAATAAAAATAAACTTTTTTTTTTTGAAAAAAAGTCCTCGTTTAAGTTCCACATCAAAAGAAAAGTACTTGTTTTTAGTAGCCAGTAATTGTTTCCTACTTTCCCTAAAATATCAGTCAACTTTCATAGGAAAACAACACAGAGAATAGTTTCGTTGCTTTTAGTTCTCTAAAAACAGACACTAAATTTTCTTCAAAGAAAAAAGGACAATTTTGTTTTACAAAATTTGACAGTTAAGCAGAGGAATAATCAAAGTAACCAAGTTTGGAACAAAAGGTAACACTTTGTGAATCAATCTATTTACTAAATGCACAAACTGCTTTTCTTCTCTATTTTGTATTTTACTTTGAGGGATAGATTTAATGACATGTTATTCTTCACAGAGATTCCTACAGCTTATACTGTAATCCAGGAAAACACAACCGCAAAGTTCAGACTAATCATCTAAAAGAAACTGGCATCTCAGAATAATTACCATGTAAACACTGTGGCCCTCTTCTTCATGCTTCAGCGACTCTTATTTCCTTATTATAATGTATATCAAGCAGTAGTTCTTGTAGGTGAAATTCTTTTTGATTTTTCTGTTCAGCTAAAAATCTTGGTATATTGCTCTCTCCTGATTCTCTCTTTTCACAGGAGTTTTGTTTCTCCAATGATTTCAGTCAAGGATGAAGAGCTGGTTGCCTTGTTGGGCTTTTGTGAATCTTTTAATGAATCCAACATTGCTCCAAGGCCCATGTTCCCCATCTGCATTCTTTGGAAATCATTCCATTTTCCCAATGTTTGAACTCTGAACTGGTGTATATTGCTTGAAAAGTCAAAGTTTATCATGTAAAGCTTTAGAAGTGGCTAGCAATGTAAGTTTCATGGTCACTTTTGTTCCGAGAAAGCATCTCATTATATCACATGAAGAAGATCCTTAGTTGACAAAGGAAGCATAGACAAATTTGACCAGGGAAATAATGGAAACCAGGAAACCTGAAATAAAAGCGTGTTTTACTAGTTTGAAATAGAAAATGAAAAATCAAGGCATAAGAGAGCCCTGTTAGAATTGTGCAGGTGTCATAAAATATATAATTATTTATCTGCTTTACTAATGGTATAGCGGAATAATACTGAAGGGAAAAAAATGGATGGTTTGTATCTGTGATTTGTTCTCAGACTTCCCTCTGCCGCACCCAAAGGACTATTACCCTGGTCTGAAATTTCAAAGTGCCCAAAATCCTGTTTTCTGTGAACAACTAAAACACAACCACGTGCTACACATAAAGTGAAATTTTAACTTTAAATCCGACTTTAGAGCTTAAGAGGAAATGACTATCCACAGAATTAACAAGAGTGTTAGATTTTATGCAGCAATTTGCACAAAAAAGTTGAACACAATGCTAAATCCCATGCATTGCATTGCAATTGAGCTCCTCTTGTAATGAATGCAGTCCCTTAATTTATTAAAACTAATTTTGAAATCATGGTACCATACATGCTGTCTACTGTAGAAATAATTTATAAACATTAATTGCAGGAAAGAGAGGAGCCATTTGCTTCAAAGAACCCATCAGCAAGCTGTCCTTACTGTTTTATCAGTAAGCAAAGCTGAGAGCCAATAACAGATGGAACTGTCCCTTGGTGGCGGCACAGAGCACTCATGAAATATAGCACAATCTTCCTCCAGTGTGTTATGTTTTTAACAGCAGAAGATCAGAAGCAGGGGCGGTGTGGGCTAGGATGAATGACTGTCTCTGATGAAGCACCCATTTTTTTTTAGCAAGATTTCTATAGCAGATTGGGTTTTGGTGGATGATCGTGGTAGCTTGATACAGTGTCATTACAAAAATGCATCAGGAAAAGTCTGCAGAAAAGAGAGAAACTCCTGAAGAGCTAGTGAATCTAAGAACTCTTAATGGATGGCTAAGTTCTAGCTTTTTTAAATAGACATCCAAGACATCACAAAGCCGCAGATATAAGACTGCCGCACACAGCTAGCAATATTTGGTACTCATTTGCCATCTGTCAAAATCATTTCTTCCTCTTGCAATGTGTTAATCTGCTTAGCATAGCTATAAGAAGGTGAATATTTGTGCATTTTATATGTGTGGGTGTGTAGCTAAAATTTTCTGCATCTGTTTGTTTGTATAATCATATTGAAGGTTATTACCAGAGCTGTGGAAACTGAATTTAATATACAGTTTTGGGTCCCAGTGAACGAATATCAGCATGATCTCAGTGACTGTTATTAAAGACGTAGTTAGGCAATCAGATGGGAAGTCAACTTCAGCTCTAACAACAGATCATTCGCTTACGCCGAGTTAGCATTTTATAGTGGCTTTCCTGAATCTTTTCCCCTCATTCCAGGTTTTTAATTGTTTCACTCCTTCAACTTTAAACACTGCTGTTATATTCTGTTAGGGTAAGAAATGTCAAGGCTGTCTTACCCGTTTTAATGAGCTATTGAAATCTGCTCCTCTCCAAGTTATAATAATTCTGTCCACATGAATTCCTTCCTTCATTTCCCTTTCAGAAAAAAAAATTTATCCTTTTGTAAAATTAATGAAAATTTTAATATGTGTTTTCAGTATTTCCTGTTTCCAATCACCTTTCAATTATCCACTTAATTACTGGGATGTTAAGCTTGCACTAAAATAGATACTTTGCTTCAATCGTATTTCTTAAACTGTGTTGTCCATCAAACCACTAAGTTTTCTGTTATTACAAAATCTTTTTAAAGAATAATTTGCAATTCACCTTGTTGTGTTTCTTTATGTAATTCACATATGTCTTTATTGCAGCATTACTTTCTACAAGTTTGAATCTTGGCATCTGACAGCTCTTTGTACATTGAGTTTTCAAGTCTTTGTAAGTGGCAGGCCACTTTGCCCAGGAGTGAACAGATTAGATGTTCTTTCTTTTGTACCTAGACAATGACATCACAGGCATGCAATCTTTGCAATCAGATAGTCCCATCTGAAAACAGAGGAAGAAATTATTCACAAAAATGCAGCAATAGAGGCAGGAGCATGAGGCTGGCACAGAGGTGATGGTGCTGGAGAGAGTTTACAGTGTTTCAAAACATATGTCGCCTGTGCATTGAGTCTCCCAAATAATCTTTGGATCCAACCCACATTCTGAGCCTGGTTTTATAAGTTTCACATAATTCTATGAGCTAACTCATATCTCTTGTTATAAATTACTTTATTTCCTTAATTGAAATAATTTAGCTTATTTTCCTTTGAGTTAGACTACACAGATCCAGAAAATAATTCCAGTAATAGGTTGAATATCATCAAGTCTTAAGTGGAGTGAGGAATAAATATGAAGGATTGAACTTAAAACTATGAACGAAGCACTGAAAGTGCATTCCTCTTCAGGACAAGAGTTGGGTAACCCCTCACATGCAGTGGAGAAACAGGTGGTTTAACACTGTGTCTGGACTCCGGAATAAAATTTTGCCTTAGAATAAAATGTTATTCAAGTTGAGGCTTTGGCAAAATCAGATTGCTTCTGTCATAATTTACACAAAATCAAATATCAAATGGATATAGTTTTTAAAATATTTTTATTTAGTTGAAAGGCAGATTTACTGAAAAAGAGAAAGGAGAGAGAGGGAGAAACCTTTGATTTGCTGACTTACTCCCCAAATGGGAGCAAAAGGGTGTGAGTGGAACTGTGTCAGGCTAAAACCAGAATACTGGGACTCCATCTGGAGCTCCAACAGGGGTGCAGATGCCTAAGCACATGGGTCCTCTTTTGCTGCTTTCCAGGGCACATTAATAGAGACTGAACTGGAAGTAGAACGGTTAGGATCTGAACCAGCCTCTTACATGACGCTGGCATCACATGTGGCTGCTTAACCCGCTGCACCTCAACACTAATCCTAAGAAACCCTGCTAATAATACAGCACAGATGGTAAAGGCAAAAGCTGAGTTGATTTCCCTGAATTCCTTTTTATGTCAAAGACTACATCTCAAGCATTCTTATTAGCACGACCGGAGTCAACTTTCTTAGTTTCTTTATCTTTGCCATAGTTAAATATCAAATCCAAAGCTTGATGTCACAGCTTCTAAAGTTTAAACTTTGTCAATTTTCTCCTCTGGTCCTTTTAAGCTACAGTTGGAGCATGGTCCTAAGAATGTTGGATGCTGAGCAGCGGAAGTAAATGATGTGATGACACGAATCACTGGACGTCAGCCACTACAAAGAAGCGTGTGAAGTACTGCCAACCAGGGCTGTTTCTCTCACTCTTGCTAAGAGAATTGGCAAACATTTGACAGCATGTTGCTGTTCTTGGGACTGGCAGAAATACATCCACCTTATTTGATTAGATGATTTTCTTTTTTTGAAAACCATATTACTTTTCTTTCTTTTTTTTTTTTGAACCATCAATCTCCCAATCTCTCTTCTACTATCATCTCAGTGTGTCCCACAGTAGTCAATTATGTTGTAAAAGCTGGATGATTTTTTTTACCTTTTTATCTTGAATGATAAGTAGGACTACATGTAAAAATGACAATGGCTTCTGAGAGTGATTGACCTTAGGTAAATAGTATCTTAGTAAAATGCAGGAGTGTATCCATTAGAGCTTTTTAAAATTTTTATCCATTAAAGCCAGCTTAACTAGGATGTTTCTGATTCTTGTCTAATTTTTGGGCCACATTCTAGCTTCAGTGGAGATTTGGCATAGGGAAGGAAGCTGAGATTGTACAAATCTTCTAAATCATAAAGACAAAGATAATCAGTATTCTAAGGGTGGAATTATAATGCATAAATTACTCTTAGCCCAGTTTCTCCCCAGTGATATTAAGGAGATGATCTCTTTACTAAGAGCTTGAGGAATGTGTTAGAGGACACACATCATATTTGAGAAGTATGTACTACTGTTCTTACCAGGTTAGGATGTTGGTGATGGATGTTTTGGTGGAAAAAAGGTTTCTTCAATTGAAAGGAGGAGGAATCTGATGTAAAGCAGCAGGGGCTTGAGGCGTTGTGCAACGTTAAGATGCACAAGTGTTATGGTTACGACACTAGGTAGCAGAATAAACTTGTCAGTAGGAATGCTTTGAATTAAATGGATCTTTGCTTGTCTTCTAGTCCCTGGATGGAAACAGATGACAATGCATTATTTCTTCTTGATTTTTGTAATAGAAAACCCTCCACAAATTGGAGGTTTGGGTCTGAGATGGGCCAGTATTATGGGATATTACTTATCCTCATTCAGTTCTCAGACCTCAGTACATTCCCTAATATAGAATTCCTCAATGATGGATTCAGCAATATTACTCACATGAGTCTTGCAAAATTTGTTTTTTTTTTACAACAAAATAAACTTATATTTAAGTTCTGATTTCCATGAGATTTTTAAAGTTCTCTTATATGTGAAATAAATCTTCCTAGTTGGCGGCAAAGAATCTCTGATTATTTATTAATATTTAATGGAAATGACTCTCTTTTGTCTCCTTTGTTCTAGTTTGGCTAGGAAATGCTGCTCTTTTGACAAAAAAATTCCACAAACTATTGTTCTTTTTATTGGTGATTTTTCAAGTGTTATGAATATTACATTCTAAGTGTAATGTTCTATTAGGGGTCAATATTCACACAACCGTGTTCATGTACCAAATGTGATTGTTTTGACTTTGTGACAAAAATAGGCTGCTTGCATTTTAGGTCATGCCGATAAAGTATATCCTATGGTTTGGCCTCACAGACATTTTATGCCATGTATTTTCAGTAGGTAAGTAGAATGTACTTAGATGTTATTAGAATTCATTAGAACATGGATAGAAGGCAACAGAGCTATAAGACGCCATGTAAAGTAAAGAAATATAGCAAACATTCTGTGGGAATGAAAAATAATCAAATCATTGTATTATTGTTAAACACTAGCTTTCAGCTATGCAAATTCCTGGGCAGGTAAGGGAGAGCATTTTTTTTCCTGTGAAAGGGCATCTGGATATTTGTAACATCATTGACTGATCATACAAAATTATCATTATTAATTTGCCTGTTATTGATTTATTGAGTTTTTAATCTAGGCAGAGCCAGGACCCTCCCCATCTCTGTAAAAGGCTAAGAAGACCAACATCTTCACAGATCAGACAACACAGTGGATTTCAGGTTATAATTGGATTTTGATATGAGTTGGCCTATATAGGTGGTTCAGTCTTATGATCATTTTTACCTCTCTATAACTGGAATAGATCTCTCAGGCAGATAACCTAGTCCTGAACCTTGGATTAGAGCTATTATCACAGGAAATGTCATCTAGAGTTGTCACTATTGAATATAATATTAAAATCCAAAATGGTATTATGTCTATTGGTGAATCATGAAAAGTAGAAATATTACCAAAGCATGAAAGATTTGAGTTGGTGATTCTTTTTGTATTTATATTTCAGCTGTTGTAGAAAACACACAGGCTTGGGTGATATAGAGATGTTGAATTGTTATCAATTGTACCCCCAGTTCTCCATTTCACAAACAGTTATTCTGCGTTTGCCATGGTTCATGTTCTATGCCAGGTGTCAGGAGCACAAAAGCAAACAACTAACTTGTATTGCTCTGCATTTTTAACACTGATATTTTAATGGTATGAAATATATTGGTCTTACCACAAGCCAAGGATATAGCCAAGCATGCACTGTCCTCTACTGATGTGTTCATGTGTGCAGAGGATTTGAAGGAAGGGAAATGGCCAGTTAGGAAATATCTTGCTTCAACAAAGGCTGCTGCAAATTTGCTCTGAGGCTGAAATAGACATAATTGGGCAAGTGGGGAGTGGACTAAAACCTCACAGAATTATCTATACAAAGACTTCATAGCAGACAGAACTGCGTGCTACAGAACAGAAAGAAAGCTAAAACACCTGAAATGAGAATTAAAAGTGCCTAAGTGACAGACTTACATTTGTACACACACATGTGCACCCACAATTGTTGAGTCCACATTTATTCTCATCTAGTGTGTGCTCATACACATAGAATTGTGTATATTCTACACATGTAAATACGAAAGAGTGTGTGTGGAGAGACAGAGAGAGAGAGAGAGAGAGAGAGAGAGAGACGGAGGAAGTAAGAAGGTTTGGGTCAACAATCTTGAACCTATTGCATTTGAGAGGTCTGATACATTCTTATGAAGATGTTAACTGCGAAATTACACATGAAAGTGAGAAGTGGAATCAGGTATAAAGGTAAGATTTTGGAATTCATATGGAAATTCATTGGTCCATAAGTGGGAAGTGAGGACAGTGGTTAAACAAAGTCCAGGTTGAGAAAAGTTCAGAAGTGTGTGATGAAGGACTCCAGCATGAGTGAACTATTCAAAAGTTCCTGGAACCTGAATATGAGAAAAAGGTCTATGTATAGATTTCAAAGTGTTTTTTTTGCCTAAAATAATTTCTTGCTAACTTGCTATGACATAAAAGAACAGGATCTAGTTGGAAACAGTAAGCTAAAAGGACATGTATCAAAGCCATCTAACTTCTGTAAATCTGGAATAAGAACATCCAATACATAGTGAAGCTTTAGTGGGAAAATGAGGGAAAAGCTTATAAGGACAAAAACCCAAAGAAATAAGCAATATAGATGGAAGACTTGCTTTAAGAACAGGTGAGATGCTGGAGTTGAAGCTCACAGTGACAGCCCAACCATACCAATTTGCTAGGAAAACACAAAATTTATTTATGCCATAATCAAAGAAGATAAAAGATCAACAAAAGAAACAATATCCAACACCATAGATACCTCATTGAGTGGAAATGCACAATTGTAACTAAAGTGGCATATGCTTACTCTGTTCAAAACTGTTGTACCAAGGTCAACTAGAGTTTCCAATAAAAAATTTTGACAAGTGGAAAAAAATCTTGAAACTTTTGTGCCAAGCAAAGCAGCAAGACATGAAGCATGGATTTACCAGTGACCTTGAAGACAAAATGCCATCAATGCTATGCTTACCAAAATGTGAACAAGGTCCAACCAAAGCAAAAGCAGATGTGCCAAGAGCAAAGTTCATGGCAACCATTATAGAATGCTCAATGCATTTGCTTGTTGACCTTCTGGAGGCCCGAAGAATGATCATTCATACTTCTTGGGAAGTTGTTTTGAGTAAATTAGCCAGAGCTTTAGCAGAAAAATGCTTGGAAAAGCTTCATCAGAGAGTCCTTCGCCATGTTATTGTTCCTGCTCATTTCTCTCATCAAACAAGTGCAATCTTGGAAGAGTATCATGGGACATCACATCATCAGACATCCTCTTCAAAGTCTGGTTTGGCGCATTATGAAATATTTTTATTTCTTAAGCCTAAATCCATTTTTAAATGACATCCATCTTCTTAAGTTAATGCAAAAAAAAAAAAAAAAAAGAGGAAGGAGAAGGAGGAGGAAAAAGAGGAAGACGACATTAACCTTGTTATGTTTTATGTTTCGTGGGCTAAAAGGTTGATATTGTTGTATATCATTGCTTGTAAAAATATTTTGAGTCTGATGGAGCTAATGTTTATGTTTTTGTATTTGTATAGCCTAAAAAAACTGTGTCCCTGCATGGAAAGCAAAGAACTCCATGAAATGTAGTTAGGACGGTGTGGTGCCTTTAATGAAGATTCATGAGATATTTGTGCACTTAAAATGAAATGTATCAAAGCAAAATTGATGGAAAACAGAGTACCCTTCAGCCCCTCATGCATCTTAATAGCACAGGCAAAAACAGTAAAAAGAGGTCTAAAACATTCAAGTTCAATTGTGTTATTTAGCTGGATTCTTCTGGTTTTCATATTCATGACTGTTAGGGATTTAATCGAGTTATTCAAATAGTATGTAAAATGTTTCCTATTTGTAAAGTTAGTTTATGATATTCTTTATTTCACTCCCATCGTCATTTCTCTCTGTGTACTTTTGGTCCAAGCACATCAGCATGTGAGTTCGCGAGTCCTTGTTTCTGGGCTGAGAAACCCATCAAGCCTGGGAAGCTTGGCAGATGATCTTACAGCACATTCACCTTACTGCTCACCGTGCAGGTGCAGTGCCTAATAGCACATGTTTCTGACCCCCATGAAATTATCTTTTTCTTTAAAATGCGTTTTCGTCCTTTATGTAATATGTACATGCTTTACATGCGTGTGCTGTTTTCACCTAAAGGCATACAGGAAACAAACACAAACTTGAATTTTATTATTGTGCTTAAAAGTAAATTGCAAGGGAGCAAGCATTTGGCACAGCCATTAAAGTTCACAGAGTCTCTTGATTTGATTCCCAGCTCCAAGTCTACTCCAGCTTCTTGCTAAAGCAGACTGAGTTCCTGCCATCCATGTGGGAAAGAGGACTGCCTTCCCAGCCCAGGAGTTTGCCCTCTATCCCTGGCTCTCACTTGCACTTGAACGAGTCAGCAGGTGTGAACTTTGCCTCTGTTTTTCTCTGTGTGTCTTCTTTGTTCACAAATAAGTTTAATTTTAAGTAAACATCGGTTGCTTTAATAAGATAATTGTGTCCATATCACATCTCACAGTCTCCAGTTTTTCTTCCCTGAATATAAAAATGCGTTTCTGAAAACAGACCACTTGGGGGAAGCATAGTGTAAAGCTGGCGTTTGCCTGATCTTTCCATGTCTAGTGCAAACTGCTAAGTCTCTCTGACAGGGTTGTGATGCGACACTGACATAAGTGAAGCTTTTGTCTGCCTGCCTGTCTGACTGAGGGTATATTCGCTTTATCAAATTCTTTCCTCTTCCTCTCTTTTTGGGTTTCTCTGTGAATTAAAAACTTCTGCTATTGCAATTTCCAAGAGCTTAATTAACAAACATGAAACCAAACTAAAGCTGGCTCAATGCCCTGTCTTACTCAACCACACGGGCACACTAGGGTAATTGCAGTTATTCACATTTGGCATCCAACTGACTCAACGAGCAACGTTGCTTCTTTTCCCCCTACCAGGACCGCAGCTATTAAATTAAACAGGTTAACGCGGCTACAGCATTTCACCCCCTACTATCCCCACAGTTATAGTAAATCTGCCACCTGTTTATTTCCATAAAAATTCAATTACAGCACCACCAGTTATTCTTCTTATGTGAGCAATTAACATCAGGCAGTATCCAGTCGAAGAGAAAGGGCAACCTGGCTGGCTCCTTTTCTCCCTCTGTTCCTGTTCGCCATCGGTTGTTTCTTTAGCTAAGTGACTGTGGACTTTCACACCTGTGAGGAATGAAATACTAGACTTGACTCTGGGCACTGTCATGAGAGCGCAAAAACAAATACTGAAAAATCTCCAGTGAGCCTTCTGCTTCTCTTGGTCCCGGCAGTGCAGTTTTGTAGGCCTAGGGAAGCAAGCAGAGAACCTGGCAGCCTGGGCCACAGAGACGCACCAGTGCTATTGGATGATGCACTAAAATGAAGAACTGCTCGAAAACTGTTCATTCCCTGGCTTCTATATCTTCATGAAAAATGTGACCCTGTAGAGAGCATTGGTGAAATGTCACAGCATCCTGGCTGAAACAATAACACAAGATTGGGGAGATGAAACCCCATTCATCCAGGCTGTACAGCAAATGCTAGAAACAAAGGCAGCCTCAGAAGGCGTATTTGTTCTCCTTTTTGAGAGGAGTGTGTCTGAGATTGCAAGCTCTGACTTCCCTTACTTCTTCCTGGCCTCTTTCTCTATCCTTTCCTTTCCTTCCTCCCCTTCCCTCATCCCATTTCCTTGTTTCTCTGTCCCTCCCCTCCCCTCTCCCCTCCTCCCTTCTCCTCATCCTCCCCTCCTCTCCTCTCCCCTCCCATCCCCTTTTTTCCCTTCCCTTTCCTTTTCTTCCCTTCCCTTCCTGTCCCCTTTTTCTTTTTCTCTCATGCTTTTCCTTTTTTTGTTGTTCTTGCAACACTCCACTAAAAAAGAGATAAAAATCACTGAATCTTATGTAAGAAGATTTTCTCTATGATTCAAATGCTGAATAGGGATTAAAATACTTGCCTCCCATCCATCTGTCTGATACCATTGATGCTGACTTTGCTTGAACAGTCAGTATTTAGATACTTACAATATTTATTTCAAAGGCAGAGTTATGCAAAGGGAGTGGAAAGGAGAAAGATCTTTCACACGCTAGTTCATTCTCCACATTACCGCAATGACCTAGGCCAGACCATGCTTGAAACCAGGAACCAAGAGCTCCATCCATGTCCCTTTTTGTGCGGGGGCTCAAGCACTTGGGCCATCCTCCATTTTTTTCCCAAGCATACTAGCAGGGAACGGGATCTGAAATGGAGAAGCCAGGAAATGAACTGGTGCCCAAATGGGATGCTGGTGTTTAAACGACTTAACCCGCTGCACCTGAATCCTGATTCCGTGACATTTATATAAAGGCATTTATTAAAAACAGGCTAAAACCTGAAATGATTACTAATTATATCATGCCTGGGTTTCATATTCATAAAAGCTAACACTTTTTCATATGTGAGCTGGCAGCAGCTGTGATCAAGGTGTAGCTAGTTTCAGAAAATTTAGAGATAAAAAGAAGTGTCAAAAGAGAAATAACTAGGGTGTAGGTGATCACAACGGTCTTGAGCCCCTACCAAGGAAAGAAGGGGCGAGGGCTTAGTCTACTCATCCAAACCTACACATGTCCCCAGTGATCCCTGAACAACATTTATACAGGCACTGTTGTTGAACAGTCCTGCTGTGTGACAGGTGTCAGGCAATCCTAAAATATTCCCAGTGGAAGGGCGAACAGGATAACTCTACTTCCTTTCTTCCTGTATCTGAAGGTGTCTTGTGTCCAAAGGCATTAGTATGCTGCTGCGATAGATGAATGTAATAAAGCAGACTTTGAAGGCAGTGTGTCACAGGAAAAAGACACAATGTAATTAAATTTAATCTTCTTTTAAGTGGTTACTCAAAAGAGAAACTCCATTAGAAGTTCAAAAGGGTCTATATAAATCCTCCCCATACCTGGGGCTAGCATATGGCAGTTGGAAGGGGAGAGAATTTAGAACCTGTGCCTCCTCTCAACAGGGCTGATGGGATTTTAATGAAGACCAATATTCTGTGGTCGTGAGACCACGTCCTTCGCTGTCAAATGGGTTCAAACTCACAGTCCTGAAAATTGTCCTTTTCCCGTCTTCAAATGTTTTCGTGAGTTCTTTGCTTTCCAGTTCAAAGCAGACATTAAAATAGTTTTTAAGTGTTTATTCGTCATCCTACATTTTGGGCAGATGCCTAATTTCCATAGCTTCCTTACCTCCTGAAGAGTTTTAGTTTTTTTGCCTGTGCCAAAATGAAGCAAACATACAGCTCCGCACTTTGAAGTCTGAGTTAAAACAAAACTAAATGGACCATGTTTATCTGATCAATTAAAGCATTGCCTGCATCCTTAGTACTGATGTTTCTCATTTAAACAGCATTCTATACAATCCTCAGGAAATTAACAACAGGGACTCAGTTTTGGGAAACAGGGTCATTATACAAAGAAATGCAGGAAGAGTGAAAAAAAATTGATAAACTCCAGAAGAGCTCTATTAACTTATGGTACTCCAACATACACTGAAGAATGTCTTTGTAGAAGGGGAAATACAGAAAAATATTAATAAATGTTCCCAAATTAGAAGTTGACTTAAAGCTCATGTTATGTAAAGGGATCTACTAGACTAAATAGTTTTTAGTATGACTGATGTTTTTAATTTTAAAAAGCCCCATCTTTTTCTCAAAGATTAGCATGTGTGCAATGCAGTTTAACCACAACTGAACAACAGGAACTCTATAAATGGTACCATGCAATGTATAAGATTGAAAAATAAAAAGATCATGAATTAAACCTCTTGTAACAGTTTACATTTCATTTTTGAGACCAAAAACTGATCGAGACCAATTAATGAGAATTAAAAAAAAATGGCCGGTACCTGAGCCCTTAGCCTTTTCATAAGATTCATCCCGTTATAGTCATCTCAGTACTAGTTTGTTGCACTTACTAGGCCTTCTTTAAGTTAGCACATGACCTGGACACATGACCTCCTCCAAAATGACAGCTAACTGGTTCCTCAGAAATCCTGACAGATCCGTTAGTCCTTGGCTTGAACAAACTGTCACTGAGCCAGTATCAAAAAATTAAACTGTTTCAGATAGTCACTGTGTTTTTTTAGTCATTCAGCGGATTTGCCTTTCAAAGATATTGGGAGAATATTTGGCTGAGCTGTTGCTACTTCCATACACTGTATTGAAGTACTTGGAGCTCAGGTTCTGGCTCTGACTCATAATTCCAGCTTCCTGCGAATGCAGACCTTGGCAGGTAGCAGTGATGGCTCAAGTAAGTGGGTCGCCGTCACCCAGGTGGCAGATGTGAATGGAGTTCACGACTTCTGGCTTCCTCCTGGCCCAGTCCTAAAAGTGATGAGCATTTTGGGCATGAATTACCAAATGGGAACACTCCTTTTCTCTCTCTCCCTCATCTGGTCGCCTGTACCCTGTGCGCCTGTGTGTGTGTAACTGTGTCTCTTAAATCATAACAAAAAAAATTATACTTTTAGGGATTATTTCTATAGTTCTTCAAATTCAAATAAATGAATCCTTTTTTTTAGAATCATGGCTTGCTGTGAAAAGTAATGTGCAACTTCTAGCTATGGCTTGCGTTTTATTTAGTGAATTTTATTTTCAGTCCTTCCGGAGTAAGTGGCAAACATAAAGCTATTAATCTGCTTGAACTTTACTCCTCCTGAAAGATATTCTTCCCACTAAGTTTGTTTACTGTTATGATGTATTTGTTGTACCTATTCCTCCCATCAAGATGATGTCTATTCAGATATTTAAATTGTGATAGCTTTTCAACTTTGATCAGTAATCCATACATAATTGTTGACATGCTTATTGATGTCTATAGTGAAAGAAAGCTGCCCTGGGAAAAAATGATCTAAGAGAGTACATTTCTTGACCGAAGTACTGTGTCTCTCTAGTAGAAAACATATTTTCCGATTTACTGCTAATTCAAATTGTGTATCATTAAATGACAGCCTGTGGGGAACATTTGCCAAAATAAATTAATTTTATTTAGAAAAAACACGTATATTAACCCCTGAGACTCTGTTATAGATTATAAAAAGTTATGCTGATAGAAATACTCTCAGGAGAAGTCAAGTAATATTTTTGAGATATCTGACCCTACTTTATTTTTTAAAGATTTATTTATTTATTTCAAAAAATATAGTGACAAAGATCTTGTTCAGCTTCTAAATGGGCATGACTGCGAAATCTGGACTAGGCCAAAGCAAGTATCCTGGAACTCTATGTGGAATTTCCACATGGGTTGCAGAGGCCCAAGCCTTTTGGGGCAGCTTCCTCTGCTTCCCTAGGCACATTAGCAAGGAGAAGTGTCAAAAGCAGAGCAGTGAGGATGTGAGCTGACATCCTGGTACATGATACCGTGATTGGCGGCAGTGGCTTAATGCAACACACTGTCACCTCCCATTGTCTTTTCAATTATATTTTAGACTCATGAATCTTAAAAATTCACTTTTTTCACTTTTGCGAAGAGACTAAAAAACATTCTACTTGTAAAATTGGTGTAACTGACTGCATTTCACAACATTTTGTTGTTATTGTTGCTCTACGTCATTACTGGTTATTACTGTTCTTGAAGTGAGATTTGGTATTATTGTTTAAAGTTTTATCTATTTATTAATTCAGTGTATTTTTATTTCAAAGGAAAAGTTATATAGAGAGAAGAGACATACCGATAAAATCTTCCATCTTCTGGTTCATTCCTCAAATGACCAAAATGGTTGGAGCCAGGAGATCCTTCTGATTCACCTATGAACCTACAGAGTCCGAGCATGTTTCACTGTTTTCCCAGGAGTATTAGCAAGGATCTGGTTGAAAAGTGGAACAGCTGGGATTTGAACTGGAACCTATCTGGCATGCCCATATCCTAGATGGAGGCATCAGTTGTTATGCCACAGTGTCAGCCCCAATACTCAGTTTAATTTTATGTTTCCAACAACTACTGTATTTTCCCAATTCAATCTGTAGATGCTTAATGAGATGTATAGATTTCATCAAAATGGCAACATCAGAGAGCCTACAAATTTTGCTTAAATAAATTGTACTTAGATTCTTATTCTCAAATTCTATATTTTATGCCTCAAAGAATCTCTTGCTTTTAAAAGGCAGCTTGGGATATGAGAAAAATAATTAACTATGATTTTCCATTTTATCTGTCACATTTTTGCTTACTAATTTTTCCCTTGCCTTGAATGGACAATTCCTCTTCCTCTCTATGCATTGCTGTCAGAAGAAATGTCTTAAGGTGAATCAATCTAGAATTTACATCATGGTATTTGATAATGTTTTCTAAAATAGGTCAATTCATTTGGCTATTCTGGGACATATACAATTTATTCATCTCTATTAAGCTGCTTTTTCAAAATATTGCTTTGTATGATTTTATTAATGAGAATATTTTATTATTCTAAGCAATCAACATTTTTATAAATATTCAAACTAAGTCATCTGGGACAATGTTTTTTTGAATTCTGTAATGAGTATTAAGATGTTGTCCAATTACTATTCTTTCATTGAAAATCCATATAATGGTGTTGTAGAACCTCACCCCAAGCTAGTTGAGTTGAAGATGTTGCTACAGATTCCTCAACCTTAAGTTCACCCAACCAAAGTACAAGAATCCAATCCCTGATGTCAGGGTGGTGAGAAAAAAAGCAAGCCTGTATTTGCGAAGTGCAGAGCAAGGAGCTAGACAGCTCTTGATTGATTGAGAGTCAAGTTGATACTAATGAGTTGAAATGAGCTAAGAGGTGCATCTTCAGCTCATGGTCAGTGATGCTCCTAACTTTGATTTGTTGGCAATGCTGTGCTCTTTAGGAAATTTTGTCATGGCCAGATGGACTTCAGTTCATTTGCAGTGAGGAATTCGATGGAGATGGTATTTACCTTCTTGTCCAGACATGGAATTTCCCTGCATGAACCTGGAATGCCCCTAAACAAGCAGAATTGGAAATATTGGCTGATAAGATTTTATCTATTGGAGAGGCACAGGACTTCTTGACTCCAGTGATTAGAACCTTGCAAGTCAGTTGCCTCACTCCCTCAATACACTGAATTCCTTTTGCTAAAGCTCAGACAAGGACACCTGGGGCTAACAGAGGCACATGACAAACTGTGTCCTGCTTTTACCCTAAAAGGTTTCTGTCTCAAAGGTTTCAGTTCACTTCATTTCTGATAAGGTAATCCTCATCTACAAGTTATGTATCTATACTTAGTGCATTCCCCTCATTTACAAGAGTTGATAATCTAGGTGATTCTGGCTGAAATGTTATGAGAACATTCTTGCAATAGTTGACAAATGCTTATCATATCCTATGTGTGGTACTAGCTCCTGATAATTTAATTGTCATACAAAGATGTGTTTATTTTTCTGAAAAATATAGAATCTAGCGAGGAAGATAGGCATATGGTCAAATAATAAAATAACTAGACATAAAGGCATAATTATGATAAGTAGTTTATTTGGACTGTTACAACAAAAATATAGTGAACTGGGTATTTTACAAAAAATCAATACTTATTCTAATGGAATTTCAATATCAGCATGTTAGCACTGTCAGATTTTGGTGGGGCCATTCTTCCACGGAGCAGAACCTTGGTTTTTTGATAGTGACAAGGGAAGCTTTGTGGAATTTCTTGTATGAAAGCACTAATCCCCTCATGAGGACGCTGTCCTTATGGCCTAATCATTCTCCCAAAGTCCCGCGTCTTCTGGGAATTAAGTTACCATACATTAATTTGAAGGGACACATTCACATCATACCAATATCTTAGTGGAACATATAATGTTATTTAAGTACATTTAGTGTTGCAACTATTCAGCCAACAGTTAATACTTGAAATTCCTGTGATAAGATAGTACAATGACAGCATCTTATAGTCGGTTTTAAGGAATTTTTATGGAGGTAAGCAATGTAGAACTAAGCCATTTGCACTTTCTGATGTGCTGTGAGGTTCTAGGAATAGAAAAATTCATTAGGGACAATGTTCTCTAAAAGTGGATGATTGAATTTAATTTAACATTAAAAAGCTAAACAATTTAATTAAATTTTTAAAAATTAATTATTTTTTGCCAGCTATAACTGTTATGACTAAAAAAAAATAATCTGGGGCTTTTGATGGGGAAGGTAAGTAGTAATGCTAAGCAAAAGAAGAGGGCTAGGTATAGAGATTGATTCCTTGAGTGGTCAGAGCCAGCATAGACCAAGAACCTGATTGCAATGCCAGCTGCTAGAGGTCAGGCTTCCGTGAGGATGTGAAACATCTCAGCTGGTGTCAGGAAAATTTCATCCCTGAGTAAGTTGTGTTGTTGTCTTTTGCTTTGTTGTGTTTTGCTTTGTTTTGTTGACTATAATTGTGAACCTTAGGGATAAAATACATAATGAGGGAAATTCTCTGAAGAGGGAAATTTGAGAATTTTTTGATCATCAATACTGCAATCTGGTAGACAAATCAGAGTAGCTATTAAAGACATTATCCACATTTACCTTATTGACAAGAATTTTGCTAGTTTTGTGTGTATGTTTCATTTTGTTTTGAATTATGTTAGTTTTTTTACATTTACCAAGATTTGTTGCCCTGATGCAGGGAGTGGTAGTGTTAGTTGCAGCTAGAACGGCAAATGAGCTAGTAAGGGAAGCTTGCATCTTGACACCGGGGTAAGTGTCCATGCTAGGGGAACTAAAGGGCAAAGCGAGTTGAGATAGTGATGAAACTTCTGGCCACAATATTTGCTTCTACTATGACCTCTCCACTTTAGGACATGTTCAGGGAAACAGAGATAAAGACAGCTTGGATACTTTTCAAGGCTTTGGAGAAACAAATGGAAGCAGAACTACTCTCCAGTGGAAATAAAAATCAAGCACTCAAATAGATTTCAATTTGTGTGTGATTAAATCTTAAAATATAATTTTCATTGTTAATGTTAGAAGACATAAAAGCAGGTTTTTCCACAAATGACCACAAATTTGCTACAGAATCACCCAGGAAGGCAAGGCCTTGTTCAGATGTAACCCATGTGGATTTTGCAGTTTATTGTTATGGTTTTGCATCCCTGTGTTTTACTAAAAAGAGCTAAAATGTTCCTCTGATGTTTAACTGCTGGCTATAGCCATTTTGCTGCTCATTACTAAAATACAACCTTTGAATTAACTAAAAGATATGATTTCAAGACTTACAGAACACATATGGTTGGAAACTGGATTTACTCACAAATTTAGACTGCATTCTTCTTTGGTTATTGAATTTCCTTATCAATGTTGCGATAATTATCCTATAATCTATGATGTTATGATTTTGTATTGTGCCAACCCACCAATGTAGTAACCACGTAAGTTTTCTTACTAGTCCAAGAAATTCCTCAAGGAAAATGGCTCAGATCTTAGGTCTGTTTTTCTCGTTTCCTATTAGTCATGTAGGAAAATAAATTGGATGGTTTTAGCCACGATTCTGATATTCCCATGATCCCCACTTACCTTATCCTTTTTGTGTCAGTATCCCCACTTCATTCATGGAAGCAGTATGTACACTGAGCTAGGCATTGTTGATGTTTGCAGTATATTATAAAGGGGTTGGAATTATGACACACAATCCACAATATTGAATCCTTAGATGTAGGATTCCTAAAGTCTACCATTGTGGAAAATATAAGCATTTAGTAGACAAATTTCTTGCAATTTTGAATTTTGATCTTTTTCCAGGTTAGTGGTAGGTGATGCAATTATTGAAGATGGTGGCAGCGGCAGCGAGTTCTCACTTTCTTCTGTGATCCTGAGGGACACAATGGAGACTAGATATAACGCCTGCCGAGGATGGGTGCTTCTGGGCTGGACATTTTGCATAAATTTAATATGTTTTCAACATATAATGAAGATCAGAATATCATGCCATCATAACCTGAGGGATATCTGTACTAATTTCTATTTAATGTGTAAGAGGTTTGTATTGGATTCAACTTTCGAAGTGTTTGAAGAGTTACATTGATTTCAGCAGATGGTGCATTTTTCATATCTTTACAGATCTCATAATACTAAATAAATGCCCTGATTTACCTTGATTTCTGAATAAAATCTGAATTCCATTTGTGAGGAGAATAATAGGAGACTTCAGTATCTTGCTACTTTCTTTTACAAAGAGATAGAATTTCTGTTTGCAATATGACAACGTGTGCCTGAGACATTGGCTGTTTATCAGGCTGCTGAGTATGCATTCACTAATAACACAGTACTAGTCTACTTTATTGGCCCCACTGTTCAGTTCTTAGTTCTTTGGAGGAGGAGTCTCGTTTCTGATGCCAAGGCTCAGATGACACTGAGCCCTTTCTGAACAGGAAGAAGCATAAGATTATCATTTTAGGAGTCGGCCTGAAAGATGAGCATTCAGGTAAAATCTCTGTTGAGATCAATAAGGTAAAAAGACGCATGTGCCAAGATGATACTGATTCTCTTTTCAATGGCATGAGACAAGCCTGCCTGGGAATGAAGCCAACACAAAGGATAGCAGAGCTGAAAGATGGATCACAACCAAGTCCTGATGTCATAGTTTAAGCATTTGCCTGAAGCTTTTGCCACATCTGGATGCTTCAATTAGGTGAAATAATAAATTCCTTTCTTTGCTTAAACCTAGCTTGACACTGTGTTCTGTTACTTATAACAGAAACGGTGCAGCCGAACACATGTTTAACCCTCTCTTGTGAGCTATGTTGGAATGTGTAGCCGAACATATATCAAAGCACAAGTAGAAAAGGGAAAGAATTTAATTTAGTGTTTCAGATTTTAACTTTAAATCTAGTGTCTATGTTTCAGAGTTAAAGTTTGATTCCATTCTGACCTATTTCAAAATCCTGTGGAGAAAAACCTTCATTTTTCCACTTCACTAGATTTGGGATTTGTGCAGAGAGTTCTATGCAATACACCTGTGTGCATAGCCTTGTGCAGCTTCTTATCTCTCCTCCACTTCTTGGTTAGAGACAGATTCATGGGGCAACCGCATGAAGGACCATGATGGAATATGGTACTTTTTTTCTGTTAGGTTTCTCTTTACTTGTCTGTTTCTTCCTCATCCTTTGAAATCATGCATGATTATGCTGTCTTCAAGAAGTCAGATTCACGTAACTAGAGGATGCTTGCTGGTACGTTTAGAATATGTACTCCAGCTCAGGGTATACTAGAGTTTGAGATATAAGAATAAGGCTTTCACACAGTATGGAATACAGAGGCACAATGCTTTGCAATCTACTATTAGCAGAGTTTATTTTTATGTAGCTGTGTGGGTGAAGGCAGTCACTTTTTGCATGTTTGTAAGCTCTGGGCTACTCAGCTCCTATATGTTGTTTACTACTGTCCACCACAGGTTAACAGGTCCTCTCTATAGGCAGCCTGTAATATTGCTATTTGCTACTTCAGAGCCTGAAGTGAATTTTCTTACCTGGAAGTTGCTAAAACAATATGTTAAAACTTATTTTAACATATTGTTATTGTTATTTATTTGCATTTTAATTTAAAAGGGAGAGAGAGAGAGAAAGACACACACACACACAGAGACAGATCATCCATTTGCTGGTTCATTTCTCAAATATGGCCACAATGGTTGGGACATGACACACTGAAGCCAGGAGCTGAGAATTCAATCTGGGTCTCCCTTGTGGGTTGCAGGGACCCAGTTACTTCAGCCAACACTTGCTACCTCTCAGAGTGTTGCTTAGTAAGAAACTAGACTCAAAACAGAGAATTATATTATGAGATGTGGATATCCCAAGTGGCTTCTTAAATGTTTACAAATGAACATCATATGACATCATGTAATCATGGCAGTGACAGCCCATTAACTTTGTTATAAATTATGAAACCTAACCAAGGGATAGGCAGCCTGTCATCTTTTCCATATTCAAGTGGCTTGAAGCAAGTCATAAATTCTTCCCATGCTTGAGGGAAAAGGTTTGGCAGAGCCTAAGATCAAAGAGTGGTGATCACAGGGTTCATCTCAGGGTTCTGCCTACATCATCAATCTTTACAAAACTGTGTTGCATTGACAATTATTTCCGTAAGCTGTTATTAAGTTTTTATTCATCCAAATTCTCTTTAAAGCAACAGAAAACAAGTGACAGGAAACTTATCAAAACTATCATAAAAACCTTGATCAGAAAAAGATGTTATTTATGCATAGGACTCAGCATTTCAGGGATTCATTTTGATCTTTAGGAAATAGTACAATCAAAATTAGAAATAATTTTGATTCAGTAAGACTACGTTTTTGTTGTTGTTCTAAAATATTTTAACAATTATTTATTTCCTTCTATTTGAAAAGTGGAGCAACACACACATACACACACAGAGACACACAAACAGAGAAAGAGATGGCATAATTTATTACTTACATGCTGGCAACAACCTTGGCTAGACGTGGGTGAAGCCAGTGATTGATTCTAAACTCAATTTGGGTCAATATCCTTACAATGGGTAAAGGGAACTCAAATCCTCAAGTCGTCTCCTGCTTGCTGCCAGTATGCAATGGCAGAAACCAGGATAGGAAACAGGGAAATCAATACTCAAGCTGGAACTCAAACTGGCATTCAAATATGGAACAAAGGTTATCTAAGTAGGGACTTGGTCTGCTGTATCACAACACATGCCCAACTTTGGCTTTGACATTGTTATGAGAAGAGAATTTGTCAGGAACTGGAAGTTTTCAACATGGGACAGAACTGCTTGGAAGGTGAGACAGAAGTATTAGCCTTAACCCAGGATATTCAGGGTTTAGGGTAAAAGGCAACCTACTCATATTTTCCATTACTGAAACTAGTTCTAAGAAGAAGTAGAAGAAGGAGGAGCAGGAGGAGCAGGAGGAAGAAAAGGAGGAGAAGGAAAAAGAAGAAGAACAACAACAAAAGGCATGACTAGCTCACACAAAGAAGGAGGAGCACTCAGGTTTCCTTCCACCCACCATCTATGCTAAGGCAACATTGTCTTGCAGAGCTTTCTATATTGGCAGACATTGTGACTTTGTTTATTAAGATAAAGTTGCTTGTCATAAAGTCATCCTTGTCTACCATGCACATGAGAAAAAAAAAAACAGAACAAAACAAAAGCCCTTCACTCATCTTGTTTGTGGTTCAGTTCAGGAACTGAATGAGGACTTACTTAGTCCTAATTTGCCCAGGCAAGTGGAGTTGGACTCTACAACCCATGTGCCCACAATTTGGCAAGCATTGTGAACCTCTCAGCTAACCCCCCTTTAACTCATTTCACAGCATAGCATTTGCCAATGAGATATAAACTGAATTTCAATATGGGGAAATCGTTGGTTTTATTGAACAGATGTCTTCCCTTCTTCCACTTCATTGTTCTGATTTGAAACACTGTGATTGTTTTATTATCTCCTAATGCCTAATAAAATATTTTAAATGAAATGCCGCCTGATGTATTTCTGTATTATAGCACTGATTATCAAAAAGGCAGTTACCAATTTCATTTTTGGCTTACCATGGGGAACTGTGAGTGAACTACTTTTTATTGAAAATGTTATCATACTACTGATTCTCACTCTTAGCATCAATATAAGAATCATACAAATGTGCCTACTGTGTTGAAAACATCCAGAAAATATTTATTAAATAAATTAACAAACGAATGTAATATTTTGTTTTCTAAGTTTTAACAAAACTATTGGATGATAAAAAGCAATATCATAAGGATATAGTAAAAATTTTTAGCAGGAAGTCCTATCCTAAGTGTGGTAAATTCAGTAGAAATAGATGGATCTAGTGCACAGATTGAAAACAACAAAAACCAGCTCAAATCTACAGTTTTGTTGTCATAGCAGATAATAAAGTATAACTAGCAAACCCAAATACTTTGCAAAATACTGTATGCCTGTGGGTTAAAATCTAGTGAAAAAGCTTTGACAATGTGAAGAATATTCAACTTCTAGGAGATGATTTCTGTAGATATGGAATGGATAGGTAGAGAGTGTTTGTAACAAATGACATATTTGAAGCACTTTCTCACAGGAGATAAGTTGGATTTATTTGATGTTGTTTCAAAGGCAAAAAGAGAAACATTAGAAGCAAGTATGGAAGCTTCAGGTTGAGAAATTGCAGCAGAATATACGGGAAGATGTTGGCAACATAAACTTGACAAAGTAGATTTTGCTGTGAGGCTCAAAGCTGTGCTGACTAGTAGTGAACTGTCTCAGGATTACCTATGAAGAACTACAGAAAATTTCCCGATTTGATTAGAAGTTTGACCAGCTTGCCTGTTGAGATGCTCCAATCTGCTAGATTTAAATTAAATCAAGTGAATATTTATTTATTTATTTATTATTAGAGAATGATAATTCTGAGTGGCTTATCAAATAATGTAACAAGATGGTAGCAATTATGAGATGAGCTCAACTTGCTTTTTTGTTAACAAAGTGCTTCCCTAAATTGACCTTTTCTTTCTTCACAATGAAACCTTGATGCGCTTATATTTGATATTTCAAACATTATATGGGAAGCTATAATGTGTACACATGAGTAGACTCGTATCCTGGTATTAAACTAAGATCATAGCTGCATGCTTGCATGCCTACAGCTTCAGTCTCATTTAGTAGGTGTGGTTTTTGGATTTTTTTGGACGGACTGATTTTGAAGGTATAACCAAAAGTAGACAAAGGTATTTTACCATACTTTCTAGTCTTTTTATGTTTTAAAAGAATTAGTTTTATAATCTCTGAAAGCTGTCTTCACTTTCAGGAATAAATCTGAATTACACAGAACAGGGATGAGTTACTGGCCTGAAAACATATGTATTAATATTTCTGCCTAGCCTTAAAACACATTAGCTACACCACAAATGTTCTGTAGCTACATGTGTCTAAGAACCTTTGAGTTTCACAATGTTGGACTGATTTTTTTAAAGGATACCCACATGTAGGTCACATAAGCTTCCATTGACTTGCTGTCTGTATAAATTCACTTTCATAACTCCGCTTTTTCTGTTTTTATTCTCTTCTTTCTTTCTGACCTTTCGTTCTCCTTTGGCCTATCTTCCTGCCCTCCCCCACAATTTACTTCACTTTTTGCAAACCATTGTTTCAGATATACTCTGGGAATCACAAGTTGCACAATTATAATTTAGTAAGTTATATTCCTTGCTATAGTACCAAAGAGCACATTTTAGGTTAAGGTACCTGTAGGTGAGTACAACAGCTGGGTTGAGGAGAGCAAGACGGCAGAATAGAGTGAAGAAATGTTAAAATGGATGCGGAAGGATTAGCTGAGAGTAAGCAGAAATGGCACAATCCAGGGAAATAGGAAAGGTTAGGCCAATGGCAGAGGGATATCTGGAGAACCTGTGGACATGGAGAAGTAGCAGAGAGAACAGTGCTACAGTGAAGAGAAACCCCAGTGTTGACCAGAGCTCCACTGGTGATCTGGTGGTAAGGGGAGATCACTGAGAATGTAGAGGTGAATCCAGTCATAGATCCATGGGTCCATTGACTGCATTGATCCAACTATGAGTAGAAGCAAGTGATACATGTGTAAGAACAGGGTGGTTTTCATGGCCTAGGTAATAACCAGTGCCATAATGGGCACCATTTTGACTTTGGGGACAAAAGTCTTTAAGGGGTGAAAGAAGGAAACAAGCTGCCCATGTGCTAAGCCAGGCGAGAACTCACTTTTAGCTCAATGCCTTCCACTGATCCCACTGGGGCAATAATACTAACTTGGCATCCCCAAGTTCCATCCAAAATAGGCCCAGGTTGCCCACAGACAAACTTTCAGCAGGTTTTGGCAAGAAAAGGAAAGAAAAAACTCTGTTCAATGGTCACTTACTGTCCTGTGATCTAGTTTAAAGTCACAGCTGGTGTCCCCTCGTCCCAGGTACTGCTTGAACTCAGAACTGGAGAAAGGCTGAATCAGAAAACAGTTCAGCCATAACATAGGATCACAAAGGGCAGAGAGAGCTGAACCAGGAGCTGTGGCTGCAGAGCTATGGGAGAAGCATAGCAGGATCAGTAATGTTGACCTGTATACCTGTGGATGACCAAGCCAAAAAGTCAGCCCAGAGGAGAAGAATCTGCTAATCAGAATTGAAATGGCCAAGGGCAAAAGAAGAGGCACAGGCACAGTGAATGAAGTTACAGATGTCTTCCCTGCAAAGGACCAAAACACTATTTCAACCTCGAAATTAACTGGGGAAGACATCAAGGAACTGCCACACATATAATTTTTTAAAGTAATTATAAAACTCCTTTAAAACAATGAGAAGCAAACAAACAAACAAAAAACAATGAGAAGCATACAAGAGTCAAAGACATTTAAGGAATGTGTTGCACATTGAAACAAAATCAAATGAATTATTAGAAATGAAGAAAATAATAAAGCAAATTAAAAATCCAATGGAAGTTGTAATAATAGAATGAGTGAGCCAGAAAAAGGAATCTCAGAACTGGGAGACATCTCCTATGAAAATGCTGAGACAGTCAGAAAGCAGGAAGAGAGACTGAAGAAAGCTAAGAAAACATCCAAGGATTAAGTGACACTATCAAAAGTCTAAACATAAGATTTAAGGAAGTTCCTTAAGGCATGGAAAGAGAAGCTGTTTACAACAGCAAAATCCACAATCATCAAGACATGGAAAAAGAAACCATAATAATAAATGCATACGCACCAGATACCAGAGGGTACCAAGCAATGTGAAACAAACATTAACAAATTTAAATGGAGAAATAGACTCCAATAAAATAAGAGTGGGAGGCCTTACATCCTACTAATCTCAGTAGATAGACTGATAAGACAGAAATTCAGCAATGAAACAACAGAGCTGACCCAAGCAATACAACAAATGGGTTTATTTGGCATGTACAAAACTTTCATATTACAGACATAGAAATCTTTTCCCCCCATTGGTTCTTGGAATCTTCTCCAAAACTGGTCACATGACAGGCCATAGAACAAATTAAAAAAAAATGAAACAATATCATGCATTTTCTTTTTTTCTTTTTTAAATCTATTATTATTATCATCAGCAGCATCATCACCATCATTTTGATACAGTTCCATAGGCCCTGAAATTTCCCTTATTCCCTCACCAATTCCCCCCCCACCAAATTTCCCTGTATCGTTATTATAGTATAGGTCTCCATACAGAGTCATATGCACATTATTGTGGACATGGAAAATGGCAAAGACTATCATCTTGTTGTCATATAGTACAGTTTCATTAGGAGTCCATGTTTAGCCTGGAAGTAGAAATGCATACTGCATTGTATCCTCACATCTGGATATGATAGTCTCCATTACACAGTTACTATACATCCCCTTCAATGAAAAGTCACAACGCAAAATCAACAACAGGAAGAAAAAAGAAGTTAACAACACCATGAAGTTAAATAACATGCTACTAAATGACTAATATGTCGCTGAAGAAATGAAAAAGAAAATCAACCTACTTGAAGAAAATGATGCTACTATATGATCTATGAGTCATTGAATAATTAAATCAGAAGAAAGTGTTTTGAAGAGATGAAACTAACAACAACAAAAAAATTAAAATCCATAAGATGTAGCTTCCTCTGATTTTTGTTGGTGGAATGTGTCTCCTATAGGCAACAAATAAATGGGTTTTGTTTTTAATCCAGTCTACTAATCTACGACATTTGATTGAGCTTAAGTCATTTACATTGAGCTTAAGTCAAAACACCCCAGAAGGTAGGCAAATACCTGGAGACTGAACTGCTGCTAAATGAACAAGATGCTATGAAAGACATAAAAAAAGAAATAAAAAATGCTTTAAATGAATTAAAGCATCAAAACTTGATGGAAACTTGTGGACCACAGTCAAGGTGGTGTTTCTTAAGCTCACTGCATTTAGTTCCAGTTCCTATGTCAAGAAACTAGAAAGGCCCTGGGTAAATAGGCTATCCAGAAGTCTTAAATAAATAGATAGATAATCCCAGCTATCCCACTTGCATTTGAGAAAGTGACCTTTAGTTTTATATCTATAATAGCACAATCCACAATAGCAAAATATACATGAAAGCAAAAAAACCAGCTCCTCTTACCCAACAGAAGTCCTCAAGAAACGTCTTCAAAGGATGGAAAGAAAAAAAACAACTACCGCAACACTTTAGGCCAAGTTCTACAGAAAGCACCTAGGCCTGTACAAATTCTGAGGCAGCTGTAGACAACCATCAGGCCTTGGAGCTTTCATAGAAGAATGAGGAACCCCTGTGAGGACAGAGGGAATGTCACCTCCTATACAATGGCCACTCAATGTCCCTGGTACATCTTCCCTACTCCAAGGCCCCTGAAGCAGCAGAAGTGACCATATTCTTTCACCAATACTCATGTGGTCTGACAGGAGCATGTGTCCTCTCCACTCCCTGCCACAGACACATCTCTGTCACTACTTCTCCCCTACATGGCCATCTCCACCCCTAAAAAAGGCCAACACAGTCTGCAAAATCTTTTCCCTCATCTCTCTAATAAAATTTTGTTTAATTATGCAAGAAATTAATTTTAAGAACTGGTCAGCAGTATGAATAGATAAATGAATGAATAAATTCATCCTTCAGAATAAAGCAAGAATTAAGTGTGTCCATTCCTGCCTTATTTCTGTAAGAGAGCTCCCTTCTAGGCAGGCAGAGTGATCCTGGGGATTTTCCCACATGCTTGGTCCTAGGTAGGGTGTGTGTTTGAGGGGCAGGCCTTGGGTTTGCATACTGTCCTGGTGTGCTGCTGAAATGGGCTTTGGTAACTTTGGATGGGCCTGGGTCTTGGGTGTGTGGCAGGGTAGGTCCCAGGCCAGCACACTTGCTGGGAGCTTGGGATCTTAGTGGCTGAGCAGAGCTCTAGGCCACCACACCACCTGACAGGAAGACTGGACTTTGCAAGGCTGGATTGGGGGACTCATGCTCTCCCAGGCACAGTGACTGTGGATTGCCTAGGGAAGGGGATAAGGGAATGTGTGGGAGGAAGACCCACTGAGGGAGTATGTTGCTGGTGAGGCATGAATTCTGAGGAACTTCTGTCGATAAGGCCACAGTAGTTGCAGGTAAGGAGGGGACTGAGACTGAGCAGTTTGGAGGGTGATGCTGTGGACTTTTCTGAGTTAAATCAATGCACCAGCCCACATGGGAGATCCCAGTTGGGCTGGTTGGCATGGATCACCACTGACCACCACTCACCAGTGCACACTAATGCTAGGGCTAGAGGGCCTACCTTGCAGGGCTAGATCACAGTACTAGCCAGTGAGAGTTGGAACAGGGGACAGGTAATGTTAGACTGTGACATGACATTAACCAGCACACAAGAGAATCAGACCTGGGGCCAGATTGTGTGGGGGATATATGGGCACAATCCTGTGGAACTGCTTTTCCTGCTGGTTTGCTGAAGAGCTAGGGTGGTGACAGGCTGAGGTAGGTATGCCTATGGAACCCTTTCACATTCATGAGTGCTGAGGTTGGGAAAAGGCCAGGCTTGTCCAGCCTGCAGCACACACAGGTCCATCCAAGAATAGGGTTTGGAGCAGGCTGGGCCTCTCTATCCCTCAGCTCATACAAAGGCTGAAACAGTGGAGAACACTATGCTGAGTAAGGCCTTGGCACTCACTGAACCACTGAACCACATGAGAGCTGTGTCTGAGCATGGATCAGGTGTAACTGGGCTGTGACACCCAACAGTATGAACCAAAATGGATGTGTGTTGGTTCAGCAAAGCCACTGTTTCTGACAGGTAAGAAGGTGGAATGTCAGTTTGGGACAATGACCCACCAGTGGGCAAGAATATGTCACTGGGAGGAATCTGATAGAGGAGCCTGGGGATCTCTTCTGTCATGACAGAGTCTCTGTAGGTGAGTGCAAGAACCACTGCTGGGAACAGCTCAGACCAGGTCAGATTACCATAACAACAGCACACATGGGGGTCAGATCTGGGTGCAGGCCAAGCTGGAGCAGTTCCCAGAGCAGAACACCTAAGACCCAGTGCAGAGGGTGGGTGGTGCAAGCCTGGTGAGGGGTTTCGGGGCTCCTCTGTTGGACCACTGTTCCCACTGTTGAACATGAGAACTGGGAACAGGGGCAGACAGCATCCACTGATACATGCATAAAACAGAGTACGTACAGGCTGTTCGGGCTTTGCCACAGTATTAGTTGGCAAGTGCTGAGACTGGGAACAAATCCTGTTCAGCTAAACTGCAGAACCACCTATGCAAGATATGGGACTAGGAGTGGGTCCAGTAGAGAAACTGTGGGCACTTCTCTGATGGGCTACAGCTCCCATTGATAAGCATGAGAACCAAGGCCAGGGATGGACCTGGCTATACATGAGGTGGCAGCCATTGGCATGAGTGTAGGCTGGACAGTTGGGTCAGTTGGTTTGAGCTAGGCTTCAATGCCCATTGGCATGTATGAGAGCTGAATGGGATGTGGGACAGACTGGATCAGTTTGCTGCATATACTGGCAAGCACAGAAACCAGAGCTAGGATCAGCTTAGTGGGGATTATTGGGGGTCACTCTGACTAAGCTGTAGTTCTCACTGGTGTACATGAGGGTTGAATGTGTAGTGGGCAGGGTTGGGCTGGGCTGCACCATCTATTGGGTTATGTAAGAGACGGAGCTGGAGGTAGAACTTACTCAGCTACTGCATCTACCAACGTGTGTATAGACTGATGTGGGTGATGGACTGAGCCAGACTCTGCACTGGCATGACAAACAAGGTCTGGGATCACTGCAAATGAGATTTCCTTGGGGATCCCCTCACCTGAACCGCTAGAGAATATGGCGGTCCAATGGGGCCTGCAGAGGACATCTGCTATCATAGCAGAGGAAGCAGGGCAGAAATCTAATCAATTATGTAAGCATCATCAAAAATACAATTAAAAATAAAATAATAAAACTGAAGTATAGGAGAGTTCCACTGATAGTAAAAAAGCTTGAAGACCTCAGTAAACTTGCTCCCCAGGTAAGTAACCCAAACTAGTGACATAAATTCAAAACAAAACACCTTATTATTTAGTCTCTGGATATAGTTTCGAAGGCATGTGGTGAAGGCATCCCAAACAGACTTCCTTTCTTGCACTGTCAGACAAAACCACCAGCATTTATTCTTTCTTTCAGTGACAAAGAGAAGAAATTAAATTCCTGGCGGATATGGCTGAGAATTCAGGAGCTACCTCTTGCCTTCCTGCATCTATATACATAAGAAGGACACTAGCCTACGCAGGAAAAATGGGGAATCTTTGCTCAGACTAAGAATGCCCTAAATAAAACCTACTGTCATGATCTTTGCTCTTGACTGCTCTGCTTTTGCTTTCACTGAAGCACATCATGTTCCTCATAGACATGATTTTGATTTTCATTTTCTTCAGGATCATATTGAGAATGTCAAATTTCATCTCCTAGTAAAATGCTTTCCAGAAATACTTCAGGATTGAGGCTACACACTTAAAACTTCATTTGAAAACTTTGCTTGTATCTGCAGTAAATGTGGATGCAACATTTTGTCAACCATCCAACCGAAAATCGTTCAATCTTAGTTTTTCAAACACAACTGCATAAGCTGGTGGTAGGCATTTGGCTTAATGATGAAGGTTCAGGTAAAGGTGCCTTTGTCCAATATCAGAATGCCTGAGTTTGAATCCTAACTCCAACACCTGACTCTAGCACCCTGATACTGAGAACTAGAAAGGCATCAGGTGACAGTTCAACTAGCTGAGAGCCTGCCATCCACCTGGCAGAATTGTATTATATGTTGAGTTTTCTGTTTCAGTTTGGTCTAACTCTAGTCATTGGAAGGTTTTTGGGTAATAGGTCAGTGAAATGAAAGTCTCTGTCTCTTTGTCTCTCTTTGTCTCCGCCACTCAAGTTAAAAACAAACAATTATGTCAGCTGAACCAAATGTCATATTCATGATTTTGGCTACTTTTGCCACTGCTAATCTTGATCCTTTTAAGTTGGAGCATGAATGAAATCATCAAAATTGGTATAAGTGATCTACTACAGATTTCATTTTCCAAGACTGTCTTGCCCCTTGTTTAAATAAACTATCCACTTGTGAACTCTTCTACCCACATGTCACTGTGAGTATTTTTGCTTCAGTTTTAACAAAACTCATATTGCTGCGTCAGAGAGTCTGTTTGAACTAATGTATTGCTCTTCTTAATGATTCAACTTAGATCATCCTCAGACGTTATAGTAAGGTTGTACAATTCTATTTTTGGTCTAAAATATGTAGCAATCTGTGCATGGTATTCTAATAACATTCATTTCCATAAATATTTTCAAGACCCCTCATATTAATGCCTATGCAAGTAATATTTTCCTACTGAATGAGCACAGATTATCATAGATGCCATAGCATTATGAGCTAAGATTTTGGGTTCTAGATACAAGTTACTGGCTTCAATTCCTGGTGCCAACATTAACTAGATGGTGATTTATTTAATCTCCTTGTACTTCAGTGTCCTCATTTGTTAAACTCAATGGACAGAAAATAGATAATGCCTATGTGCACTTAGTAACATGTTTTGTATGAATACAGATTCCTTTCAGCACTCTATTGCTACAGTATGATTTAGAATTGGAATGCAAAATTATCAGTTAACACTTTATCCTTCAAAAAAAAAACCTCTTAATGTCCTTGAAACATAGTTTGCATGATTAAAACCTGGGCTTTCAATTACAAAGGACAAACACTTAAAATCAGCTTTTTAAATTCCCCAAATTTCCCTTTTGCACATCAGGAGTAAAAGTTTAGAGAATTGAACACAAACTTTTCATGATAAACCAGGAAATTTGAAGGACATTTTAGATGCAATTTTCTGCTAAATATCGGTTAGAGAAAAATCTCTCCTTATTTAAATAAAATCATTAAAATAAGAGAATGAAAAGTACATGCAGGCATTGGTGAGAAGCCTACTGCTTTTGCATCTGTGATAAACTCAAATAGTAAAAAATGTATGTTCTATGTTCCCTTCTGAGAGGGAAAGCTTCATAATATGTGATTCATAGGAAGGTTCTGTATTTTAAGGGAAAAAGAAAACTTATGATAATATTCCACCATATCCCACAGTGTTGAAAAACCTGATCTGGAGACCATGCCCTAACAGAAAATATGAGATTGCAAAGAAGCTCGGTAAATCACAATAGCCCTGGGATTAAATGTGGAATAAACATAATATGTAAACATCCAGAGCATGCTGGGGGCTCTGGGCTCTGGACGGAATGCATGAATGTTAGCATAAATACGAAGGCAGGATGGATGCACTTGCATCAGACCTGGAGGTAGAAAAAGGGCAGTCAAAAAGGACTCTTAGCAAGCGGACATTGCGCTTTAGAACATGAAGGTAGCCTTTGCAACACGTTGCACCATTGCTTCTGCTGTGATACTCCGCTAGCAAATTTTTGTTCACAAAAATATAGGTTATACACCATACATGTGTATGTGTGGAATTTGAAACAGGAATTCTCTGAAGTTTTAATTTCTTTTTAGATTTTACTTTTAGATTTATTTGAAAGGCAGATTTAAAGAGAAAATATGTGTGTGTGGGGGGGGGGGGGGCGTGTGAAAGAGAGAGAGAGAGAGACTCCATGTAGTTTACTTTCCAAATGGCTGCAAAGGCAAGGCAGAGGTCAGGCTGAAACTAGGAGCTAGCTGCCTTTTCCAGGTTTTCTATGTGGGTGGCAGGAGTCCAAGGACCTGAACTACCCTCTGTTAATTTTCATAGGCCATGAGCAGAGAGCTGAATCAGAAGTGGAGCATCCAATACCCAAATCCATAAGGAATTCCCATAAGAAACAGTAGCATCACAGGTGACAACTTCATCTACTGTTCCAACCACTGGTCCCTACCTGAGTTTTATAAGTTTATTAGTTAAATGTTACCCTGGAGAGATAATTTCAACTGTGCTATTGCAGTACATCTTTAAAGGGAAGCCCTGAGAACATGACAGTTATATTTTTACATACTAGCATTATATTGGAGAATTCAGGCTGGCTAAATAATGTATAATTTAAGCTGTTTCTGGGATATTAAAGGAGAAAAAGGAAGAGCCATGTTTACAGAGCTCTGACTCACAAATAAAGAATGAAGATTCTGTGAAACAAGAAAGAGATACTGTGGTAGCCACCTGCGTGTCACAGCTAGCTGCTGGCTGCTGGCTGTGAGTCACCATCTTACCACCTTAATGTAGGAAGAAATAATTGCACACCTACTGTTTACAGTTTTAGCTGAGGGGGAATTCCACAGTCATCCACTGATTTTCATTTAAACCTGGGGAGCAGGCGAACACTGCCCCGGCCTGGTGAGGAGAGGCTGTGTTGCTGTCCTTTCCTCCACTTTCCAACCCACACAGAGTGCCATGCTTGGCAGTCAGAATCATGCAGTGCACCTCTACCCTGTTCCTATTAGCATTGTTGTGGCAATGTGTGGTATGAAGGATAGATCCCTGCATCCTGCAACTGTAGCCCCAGAACTATGTTCACACACTCTAAGTGAGCCAGGGAGATTTACCTTTTGGAGGCTAAAGCAAGAAGAGGCCAATAAAAATATCTACTCCCACTCAGAAATCTGGGTAATGACCCCGCAGTCCCCTGCAATATCAGACTTATAAGAATTGATTCTAAATGTTTCTGTACCAGTGGGATCTACCTGCTGGACATAGTGAAGACCCTACTTGCATTTCTCCTCTATTTCCATAGTAAAATCTCCTGGATACCTTATCATTATCCTGTAGGATGGAACTAGGGCTGTTGGTGTTATAAGCCATAACATCAGTGGGACTCTCCAAACGCACCTGAGAGAGGCCCCATTCATATTCCAAAGTCCTGGAGTCACCACAATTGTGTTCACAAGCCCCAGTTTCACTCAAGCTTGCCAGGGGCACACTCTTACCTCCCTTAGCACCCAGAACAAGGCCCCTGGCTATTACATTTGCCAAGGAGATTAACAGCAAGCTCTCTATGGGACAAAAATAGACACAAGAGGAAAACTTCTGTTAACTTAAAGCTACACTGTAACTCTATGAACTGCAGCAGAATGCACAATTGTGTCACTTGCACATAAGCCTGCCTGATATTGATAAAGACAAAGGAATCCTCTGAGATTACATCCCTGGGAACATCTGGAAATCAAAGCCTAAGGAACAAGACACGTGAGAGCCTGCATTCCAGCTAAATGCTAACCTCTTTTCCAATAGTAAAAATAAAAACTATTTACTCCATGAGGAAATCAGCCCTTGTTATTTTCTCTGGCCATAAGCAGAGAACTGGCACAGAAGTAGAACAGACAGGAAATGGACCAGCAGCACTCATATGGGATACCAGCACCACGGGAAGGAGGATTAGTTTGTGGTGCCACTGCACTGGTTCCAGGATTAAAAGTCATAAGAATAAAGCAAGTAGAAGAAAGAATTTATGATCTCGAGGGCAGAAATTTTAAAATAACCCAATCAGACAAAAAAGCAGAAAAAAAAAAAAATAATCCATTCAACTAATCTGTGAGGTTTGATTGATGAGTTTAAGCCATTTACATTCAGGGTTAATACAAATAGGTGGTAATTTGGTCCTGTCATTTTAGCAGTGGGTTGTTCATTGGTTTAGTCTTCTGTTGTTTTACTGGGATGTTCTTCACAGTTGCCTTTAGTTTTGGTGGGAGCTATTTCTTTTCTCTGTCAAGAAAACATCTTTAATTATCATTTGTAGGAAAGGTTTGGAAGAAGTATATTCTTTCAACCTTTCTTTACTGTGGAAGAATTTCATTTCATTTTTTAAGTCAAAGGAAAGCTATGCTGGGTACATTATCTTAAAGGAATGCTTTGCTGGTTACATTATCCTGGACCATCAATTTTTTGCTTTTACGATCTGGAATATGTCACTCCATTCTCTTCTGGTCTCTATATAATGCAGTATATGTCTCTACTTCCAGACCAAAGATGGACTCCCAATGAAACTGTTTACTATATCTTGACAATAGGATGCTGGACTCTCTGCCATTGTCCATGCCCACAGTCATGAACATATGACTGTGTATGAAGAAATATACCTTAGTAACGATATAAGAGAACTCAGTGGGTGGGGGGACGGAATTGGGGAGGGGTTAAGGGAAATCCCAGGGCCTATGGAACTGTATCATAAAATGATAATAATAAAAAGAAGTAAAATAAATAAATATATATATATATATATAAAAAGGAGAATGAAGAAATTTCTCTGAAATGTGGTGTATAGTTGAACAACCAAATATTTGTACCAAAGGCATTCCTAAAGATAAAAAGGAAAGGAGCATTGAGAACTGTTAAACTAATAGTTGCAGGTTTCCCAGGTCTTAAAAGAGACATGGACATCCAGAGAAAGAAGCTCAAGTAACTGCAAACAGACTCAGCTGTAAAAGAGCGTCTCCATCGCATGCTGTAGTCGAATTGTCAAACAAATTGTCAAGACAAAGACAGAATCTGAAAGACAGTAAGTGATAAGTCCCTGGTTACATATAATGGAAAATTAATTAGATTAGCATCAGATTTCTCAGGGAAACCTTACAACTCAGATGAGAGTGAAATGATATATTCAAGGTATAAAAAGAAAAAAACACAACTAAAAAATAAAAGGACAACCACCTTCTGATATGAACATTCTATCCAGCAAAGCTATCCTTTGAAAGTGAAGGAGCGAATTCTCCACCACCCAGCCGGCCTCTCAAGAAATTCTGAAGAGCATCCTGTATCATAAGTAAACATAAAACACATTTCTCCGTGAAATCCACCAAAGGAAGCAGGACAGATCATCATCCAATAAGCAAAATGACAGTCTTAGTCCTTTAAAGTAAATAGATTGAATTTATCAACCAAAAGACTTAAGCTGACTGAATCGATTAGAAAAATAGTAACAAAAGCAAAAAAAAGAAAAAAAAAAGAAAACCAAAAAACAAAAAACACGTGATCCCACTTTGTATTGATTACATGAAATTCACTTAAAAAGGTACATACAGACTAAAGAAAAAGATACCAGGTAAATGGAGACCAAAGGTGATCCAGAATAGCCATCCTAATACCAGATTAAAACAAACAAGCAAAACTGAATCAAAATTTTAAAGAGATAAAGAGGGACATTATAAATGGAACGAAGTTTCAATTCAGCAAAATGTAATAATCATCACTATGTATGTGCCCAACACAATAGCACTCAGATCTATACTGCAAATGCCATTAAACTTAAAGGAAGACATGGACTCCAATACAATGACAGCAAGTGACTTTACTACCCCTCTTTCATCCATGGACAGATTATCCACGCAGAAAATTAGTGAAGACACATCAGTGTTAAAAATACTAGTGAACAAATGGACCTAACAGATAATTACATAACACCTCACCCAACAGCTACAGAATGTGCATTCTTCTTTTTAGAAGATGGACTATTTTCTAGAATAGACCACATGATAGGCCTCTAATCAAGCCTCAGCAAGTTTAAACATATTAAAATCATACCATGTATATTCCCAGACCATGAAGGGATGAAACTAGTAATCAACAAGAAGAAAAATAGCATCCTAATCGATCTTAGAAATTAAACAATGCCTCTGAATAATAAATGAGTGTTGAAGAAATTAAAGGTGAAATAAAAAATTTCTTGAAATAAACAGAAATGAAACACAACATATCAAAAAAGACACAGAAAAAACAGTACGAAGAAGAAAGTTTATAGAATTAAGTGCAAAAGAGAAATGTCTCAAATTAATGATCTAACGATGCAACTTGAGGACTTAGAAATATAAGAACAAATCAAACCCAAATCAGTAGAAGGCTAAAAAGAACACAAATCATAGCAGAAATAAATGAAATTAGAAGTGGAAAAACAATACAAAACATCACCAAAGCAAAAGTTGTGAATTTGAGGAGATAAACAAAACAAATATCTAGCCAGACTAGCAAAGAAAAAAGGTAGAAAATTGAAATAAACAAAATTAGATAAGTACATTAAGTATAAAAGTTCATAAGAAACCATTATAAAGAGCTGTATGCTTATAAACTGGAAGAACTTGATTAAATGCATGAATTCCTGAATTTCGAATAAGCTATGCAGATGAAATTAAGAAAACACAGACAACATAAATAGAATCAGATCAAGCAATAAAATTGAAGCACTGATAAAAAATCTACCAACATGGAAAAGTTGGAGACATGAATTCTACAGAACATTCAAAATAACTCCAATGTTCCACAAACTAGTCCAACATATTGATGAGTTTTCTCATGTAAGTACTCTTAGTCCCACAACTCTCTTCTCTGCTTCTGTATTTGTCCTGTTACACAATCAGCATTCTGGATGATGCGTCTGTAGACAGTTATTGTAAATCACCTTTAGCAGTGTGAGTCACTTTGTGCTTAGAGTTGAGCTGAAAAGTAATTCTTCATCACAGTGCAACATAGAATTTCCTTTTTAAGTGTTGAACATTCAATTGCTGGTAGCAACTTGAATATATTTTCCTGTACATATTTCCACCAAAAATTTATTATCAACAAAAGTTGAGCATGTCTTCTGCTAAATATCTAATATAGAAATGATGATACTTTATAATGATGACATTTTTATGAAGACTGATAAAACTGTGTTGTTTTCCTTTTATGTAAGACAAACTGAATATTATTCATTGTGTGAAATCTACAACCTTTCATTTAATTCAATTTTGAATAAGTTTCAGTGGATTTGAAAAAATATGGATTCTATGTCACTAAACAATTTTCCCAATTGTGAAAATATAATCACAGAATAACCAAACTAAAATTCTACATAGCTGTTCTGATTACCTTTCTGCAAGCAGTTACAACGTTACATTTTGAGCTGAAGAGCAATTAATGACTAGAAGTGCAGGAAGTATTTAATTGAGTATTGATTTAAGGCCGAGTTGTTGCTTGGTGGAGGCACTGTGCTATAATTAACAGAACTTAACTGAGCTTTAATTTTTCTACACCACACCTGACTTCTAAGTGTTTCAATAATAATTCTTAATACAAATGGGAAACTTAGACTTTTCCTATTAACTTTTTAAAAACTTTGAATTTTTAGAATATTCAGAAGACTTTGGATGGTAACTTTAAAATCTATTGTATTGTGAATACATTTAAGATTATGCTCTCCCATTGACATAATGTCAGTAAATCTGTTCATATACTCAAAAGCCGTGATTTATCATTAGTTGAATGACTAACTGGTAAGGCCTTTGCTGTACACTTCACAGGAGTTTTATAGAAGAATAGATGGTATAACTGAAAGTATTCTTGAAGGGTAGAGGAAGGAACAATTTTCTATTAAGACCTTATCCACAATTATACGTAATGAGTGATTAGTCCCCATAACATTTCAGAAATGTGTGAGCTTGTCAATTTCCAAGCAGTCATCCCTCCACTCACTGGTTTGGCATATTAAACTCAGGCTTTGTTATGCTTGTGATAATTATTTTCTATTTTTATTAGTTTGAAGGAGATGATTAAACATATAACTAATGAGTAGCATTATTGAAATTCTCAGGATTGCAAAAATGAAGAACATACACTTTGAAGTAGCTGCATACATGTATCTTAAAGATGATCCTGATTGTAGGAATTACTAAATCAAAAGATAATATGTGATAAATGCTGTCATAAAAAGAAACAGCAATTAAAGAATTAAATTTACATACAAAATAATCCAAAATTATCAACCAGTTCACTTATTCACTATTCTATTTATGAATCTTTACCTTTCTCTGCTCCATGTTACTGTAGATAAATCTTCTCAATTACAAGTCTTATCCATGCTACTCAAGAGTAGCTGCACAACTTTCTGGATATAAAAGGCCCTTCAATCTCATCTTGTCATTTGAACATATGAGACCAGCTGTTGTTTCTGCTGTGAGGTGGTTTGGGAATGTGTTGTAATCCCAGCAGCAATTTTAAGTTTGGCAACTGATACTCTTTTTCTGAAGTGTGGCACAGCTACTTGATGTCAGCTCCCAGGAGAGAGAACACATTGGGGGAAAGCAATGAACATTGCACAAAGGACTATACTGGCTGAATTTTAAAACATTCCAAGGGATTAGAAAATCCAGTACCTTTTTCATGATCACACAGCTCAGCACACAACCAGATGAATCTTTCAGGAAGTAGGCATTCCAGAATAATCATGCAGTGTTTTTATCTGAAACACTGTGTGACCTTTAATTCACTCCACAATTTCAATTAGGTAGCTTGAAGGAAAATGAAGACATTTCAACTTTAGATAGGCCAAGTCATCTGCAGGCTAAATAACATGCAAAGTTAGCATTTCTACAGCAGTATTCATTTTGTTCACTGATCAGTAGATTTTAGGGTATGCATTTTCCTATGGAAAAGGTGCTTATTTATCTTTTTGTAAATATTTTTCATATCCAACCAAGCCTAAAGGTCTTTTAACATTTGCAGATTTATCAGTTCACACAGAGTCTAGACACTGATTCTTATTTAACTTAGACTTTATTAGACATATATGAGAACTCAAAATTTTTCAGTATGTGTGTTTGTGTGACTCAATGTTGTCCTTTATCAATGTTACTGAGAGCTATTTTACTAAATACTAATTATCACTGTGTTCTAATAGATGATGTGTTTTATTTTTGCATTAAAACATTTTAACTATGAGCAATACCAGCTAAGAAACACAGAAAATATTATAGTGGTAGAGAAATTTTGGACTTTGATTTTCTTTCTTTCTGAGTCAGAGATTGGGAAGCAAATACAAGAAGGTACGATTAGGTATCAGTGCAAACACACTCCCCTGGGAGGGGAGATGGAGATTTGGACTTGGAAGTACGTGTGGCTTATGGTGTTTGCAGTCAGAAAACAAGCAGAGTCGATTGAGTAACCACAATTCTGTCTTGTCAATGGATGAATACATGAATGAATGAACGAATGACAAGGTGAAAGGACAGAAATATTGTCATTGACCACCATGACCAAGCTGCATTTTGTGTCCCGGCTGTGTTTTTGCCTTGTTCATAGATCATGAAAATGCAGTGGGGTGATATATCTATGTAACAGCAGCAGTGATAGAATTCAGTGTTTCCATGTTTCCAGTGGAGGCCCTGGGGCCCAGGCCTCTTTCTTTCCCTGGCTGGGATTCTGTAATGACTTAGAGCACACACTGCATCTAGAATACTGCCTTCCAAGGCTCAGATATATTTTTTTGTTTATTCAATCTAAGTAATTACACATAACTTAAGCCCACAACCCCTTTATCTCTATGACTATAATAAGATAAATGTCCTTGTAGCTATAAGATAATTGCCTTTGTCTTGTAGGGATGGCTTAAGTCTTGAATTAGATAATAAACGAAACATATTTAAGACAGTTTTTGAAAAAAATATGTAAGATTTTGTAAATCTAGGTCACTGTTATTTATTATTCCTTGTATGAAATCCTTAATGTTTTTCCATCTATTAGTCCCTTAATGGATGAGCCACAGAGCCTGGAAATTTGAAACCAAGGCTATCCTCTATGGTTCTATTTTGTCACAGACAGAAAGGACAGTGCAATAGTAGGCAACCTGGTCTCTAAAATTGGGTTAGGAGAGTACTATACTACAAAGCAAGTAGAATCTTTTCTGTTAAAAGTCTTTTTGGTTTCCCTAGAAGGTTTAGCCCTTTGAATATTCATGAGTTGTTCTGAAGAGGCAGAATGTAAGTCTAGTTAGCGACTCAATACGAGAAAATATCGCTTATTTTTTAACACATAAAAATCTAATGGGGTGGACTAAAGACAAATTCATTACTCTGATTTGAGAAATTTCAAGAAAAAATTACTCCCATTCAGCAAAATAAATCCGAGCATCATTGTAGCGAAGAGGTATATAAAAAAGTGTAATTTGTGGAGGACAGAAAGATGAAGAAAAAAGGCATACTCTGAGAACTATAATATTTCTTGTTCTTAAAAGGAATATGAGAATATGAAATAAAGCAATGACTTTGAAAGCAGATGTGCAATACTGTGTGTGCCATTCTGCTTATATAAATCATAAAAATGTTCCACAATATAAATGTTTAGGACATTTTTATTGAATCACTGCAACAATAATAACGCACTATAAAACAAAGGCATCCATATATATGCTAATTAAAAACTGCAACACACTGTAACTACTGCACAAACCATAAAATATTCAGTTCATGTTTGTTGAGACCCAAAGAGGGTCTGCTTGAGCTTTATAGGTGCAATTTGGCCGGGGAAGAGGTGTATGTGAAGCAGATTGTTAAACGGTCTTTTACTGTTACTCGTTACTTAACAGTATGCCCCAGTATGATGAAAAGAGAAGGACAATTTGGAAAACACTCTTTTAAATCATTTTGATGAGTCTGAAACAGGGTTTTGACCTTTCTACACACACAAACACACACACACACGTCTTTCGTTTGCAAGTCACCTACATGAGTAGAAAGTCTATTGTGCAGCCGTAGATTGAGGTGATGCACCGTAACAGTTGCAATGGTAGCCTCTGAATTTAGTTATGTCTTCTATCTGAATGTTAAACTCAGCATATAAAACTATAATGATACCCACAACTAGCTCATTAAGAAGCTATAAGGCATCTTACCAAATTGTCATTTTTCTTTGCACAAAAGGTGACCTAGCAACACATGACTAAAAAATGTTCTTTCTATGATTAAATGTTAGCTGGGGTCTGGCATCATACTAAGCTGGCCAAGTGCTGCTTGTGATGTTGACATCCTATATTAGAGCATCAGTTCAAGTCCCAGCTGTTCTACTCCCAATCTGTTAATGTGCCTGGGAAAGCCCAAGTAATTGGGATCCTGCTACACATGTGAAGTCCCAAGTACCGACAATATCCTGCTTCAGCTCTGACTCCTACAGCCATTAGCGAGTACACTGGTGGATCAAAGCTGCCTCTTTCTCCCTCTTACTCTGACCTTCTGCCTTTCAAAGAAAAAAAAAAAGATCAATTATTTTAAATGCTAGGATCAATTAAAATGATTTGATGACCCATCTTGTGCTATGATTTCTCATTTGTTTTCTTTCCCCCTTCTATTGTCTGCTTCTCCTTCCATACCTCCTTTGGAATGGCACTGTTTATAGTCTTTGAGTCAGGCTTAGGTTATAACATTTCTGGTCCCATGGACTTAACATTTCCTAAGAAGCATGCCTAAATTACTTTTGCTTCTGTAACTTTGGAGATAGTACATTTTGTTCCTTAATGTCTTTACATTTCATGCTGATTGCACAAACGCTGTTACTTCAAAGTTAGTAAGAAACACTGAAATTGGGCCACAGCACTGTAATCAGAACTGCTTTTAGGGAACTCTGTGTCTCTTCACCCAATGGCAACTTCCCTTTTGCTCTAAGTGTTGTAATCATCAGAGTAGCCTTGAGTTCATATCTAATGGTACAGTGGATCAATTACTTTAATTCAGTTCCCCAGTAGTGCATGAAACTATCCACAAAATTACATGAATAATATTGACAGTTTTGTCCCAACCTAGTGCTATTGCTGAAAAATTTCCCAAGCATGCAGAGGCACTTCAGATATGAGGAGAATATTTTGCATCCTATCTAGAAATTTGCTCTTACAGCTTATTGAGAAAAGAAAGAACAATCAATCTGAGTTCTGGAATTCAGCATGCAAGTACTTTTTTGCCCTTGCCTTCTGATCATGATCAAAAGGTAGGGAGATTATTTTGAATTAGCATTAGAAATATCTACTCTTGGCTTCCTTCCTTGTTCCCTTTTTCTATTTTTCATGGGATGCCTGTTTTGTAATTAAACTAACTCATATCAATTGTGTTAACTTCCCTTCAGCAATCCTGCTTTGCTCTGAATACCAGAGTGTTTTTCAGAGTACAGTTTTAATGACACTGTAGTAGTTTCCAAAATGCAACTTGCTAGGCTTGTTCCCATTTCCTAAAATTCCTTTCCTGTATGTTTTTGGTTATTGTGGGAATTAAGAAGAATTCTTGTGGGAGGTTTGGATTCTGTGGATAAGGAAACATCCATCTGAACCTCACCATTACTGACCTTGGGTCTCACCTCATTGGTGAGAGACAGTTGTACGGTGGGTAACTGCCCCTCTATTACCAGATCCTTTTTTGGCTTCTCTGATTTCTAGACCAAGTGGGTGTTTTTAGCCACATGAGTAAGGACTTGGGGCCCTGTAGGACATTTTGTTTAAGCTGGTGCCATTGCCAGAAAGAGCTGATAATGCATTCAATTTGTCCCTGTGGCTCCAACTCTCATTCTTATGAGTTTCAGTTTGTTCTTTTTTCTCTACCATATTCTGGTCATCTTTCCCTCTCAATTGCCTGACTATGAATTTTAAGCCCCATAATCAATATAAAGACAATGGCTTAATCAGCTTTCAAAATTTCATCAGGCAAAATTCATGTAATAAATCATTCACTATTTATCTATACTTAACTGCTTTTATGTCTGTCCTGGAGTTTTGCTTCTCTGACGAATCCCCAGCAAATAATTTCAAGCTTGAAATGGTTCCAGGAGAAGATAATTTTTTTAAGATTTATTTATTTTATTGGATAGTCAGCGATACAGAGAAGAAGAAAGACAGAAAGGAAAATCTTCCGTCTGATGATTCACTCCCCAAGTGGCCGCAATGACTGGAGCTGAGCCAATCCGAAGCCAGGAGCCAGGATCTTCTTCTGGGTCTCCCATACGGGTGCAAGGTCCCAAGGCTTTGGGCCATCCTCGACTGCTTTTCCAGGTTGCAAGCAGGGAGCTGAATGAGAAGTGGGACCACAGGGATTAGTACCAGCACCCATATGGAATCCCTGCGTGTGCAATGTGAAGACTTTAGCCTCTCGCCTACTGTGCTCGGCCTGGAGAACATAATCTTAAAAGTGATTCAAATATCTTGGTTCTGCATTTTTTTGGTGAGTCTTTTGTTTCAGTTAGATCTGAAGGTTATTAACAATACAGTTTTCATTGTCTAGGTTAAATTGTACCTGCATGTAAACCATGCAACAGAAAGGTCATATTAAGTTCAAATACTTCTCATCAAATGCTAATGAAAGACAAGGCTCCACATTTGCAGAGTTTGTTGTCTCAGAAAATTTTTTCTGAATATATGAATATAATGATATTCATTGCTTACAACTATGCTGGATAGGTTGGGGCAAATCTCAACTTGAAAGTCTGCACAAAGGATCTGAAAGCTTCTACGGTTTCCTTATTTCATGTCAGCCTGAAGATCAAACTCAAAGTTTAATACTGAGTGCAAAGATTTCCCCAGCATCATGCTTCATGGGCTCTCTTCCGTTAAAGCACTGAATGGGGTTGTGAAAATTGGACCCAAAGGTACTGCACACTAAATATTCTGAAATATCAGAGTTTCCTGGATACACTGAAGAAATCCAAAGACTCATGAAGATGGGAATGATAAAATGAATTTATCATGTTAAGATCTACTCTCTGCTCTGGGGTGGTCCAGAGGACCCAACCTGATACACTCTTGAAGAGTTCAAGAGTTCAAGGGCTCTTTTCTCCAGGTGAGAAGTTATGATGAGGATTGCTATCATCAGATTAGAATTCCCCATTGTAACAGAAGTGCAGAGTGGCAAACATCTTGAGTGACCTGATACCATTATTATAAACTGAGGTCAAACAAGGCAGCAGCTTACTTTCCTATTGTTCTATCATAAACAAGTTCTCTTTTCATGGTCTTTTAGGGATACTCTTCTGCATTTTTGTTTTTTTTTGTTGATTATTGGTTTTAATGTTTAAAATGTCCACAATCATGGTGCTAAAATACAGCCCGGTGTTCATAAATGCAGTGATATGCCTTACATAGAAAAATACATACACTGAATAAGCCTAGGACAACAGGAATTATGGCACTGTTTGTAGCCAATTCACTGTGAATGAATAAGCAATGTATGTTGGACATGGTGTCGTTAAACTGAAAAACATATTAACCAGGGTTGTATATTGATCATTTGACAAAAAATATTTTCAAATGAAGCTTGAAATGATCCTAACATTTTATTTACCCTGGTGTCAATAGCTCCGCTTTTTCTGATGCAATGTTCAGTGATTTTATAGAATTACTCTTAATAATAAGAATCAACTTAAGGTATTATAGAAGTTTTACCTGATCTGCATAAGTAGAAAAACTAAGCCTAGTAACCTTGATTCATAAAAACATTGTCACATGTATTAATGATTTCCCATTTTGATTTCCTTTGGAAACCCATAACCCTTGTAATAAAGAAGAGGCTGGGGGAAAGATCTTGCTACAATGCCAAAATATTTAGTGCTAGTCACTGTAGAGCTTTCCTAATACGATCTTTACTCACTGATAAAGCTTCTGTACATTTCAGGGAATTATTGAACACCAGCTGTGATGCTACACTAATTTCTGGATATTGAAATTGCCAGTTTGGTTATGAGTCAAAGAAGGTTTTGGAAGTCAGATGATTGGTGAATTTGGGCTAAGGTTTAGGTTCTCATCTCTCTGCTCTTGCATGAGCATTGAAATACATGATTGAGGGTCTGGCATGGTAGCCTAGCAGCTAAAGTCCTCACTTTGAACACACCGGGATCCCATATGGGTGCCGGTTCTAATCCCGATAGCCCTGCTTCCCACCTAGCTCCCTGCTTGTGGACTGAGAAAGCAGTCGAGGACGGCCCAAAGCTTTGGGGCCCTGCACCTGTGTGGGAGATCTAGAGGAAGTTCCTGACTCCTGGCTCCAGATTGGCACAGCACAAGCTGTTGCGGTCACTTGGGGAGTGAGTCATCGGACGGAAGATCTGCCTCTCTGTCTCTCCTCCTCTCTGTATATCTGACTTTGTGATAAAAGTAAATAAATCTTTAAAAAAAAAGAAATACATAATTGAAATGGCAATTTCAAGAACTGGTTTCCTAACCAGTAATATTTGCAATATATAGTATATGTATTATATATTATATATTTTCTATATATTTCTAACATATTTAGTTTCTCTATATACATATATATATGTGTGTATATATATATGTATGTATATACACAGGGAGTCAGTGGGACTCCCTTGCTATGAAATGGTGTGAAGCAAGAGAAATACAGCATTCCAGAAGGATTGTAGACATCAGCGGAGCACGCGTTCACACACACACCCACACACACACAGGACTTAAAAGACTGAGTGGTTATGATTCCCATCAATTTTGCCTCTCACTGGCTTATTCTTTTTTCTGTCCAGAAGCTAGATGAATGTTGGAGAACAATTGTCAATTATTGTAAAATAATAAAAATACATTTTTCTACATCTGTCATAAATTAGCTGTTCATTCTACAATTGTAATCTGTGCCACAATGATCTTGATCACAGTTTGTGCATAGAACAGTATGCCTATCCAATGTATTGAAGAATGATTACAATTGGACTTGGCATATAGCTAGTAGCATTTTATGGGACACGTTGACAAGCCACTTGCAGGCCAACCAAGAAATATATCTCATATAAATCAAACAATCTGCTGGCTTGCTGAAAATTCTATCTATCCAGCATTATGGGTCATGCTGAGCTGCCCTTTTAAGGTGAATAGCAAGTAATCCATCTGTTTACCTGGAATAAGAATAGTAATCCAAAGGATTACTATTAACACAAAGGAACAACACTCTGGTTGACATCTTTGAAATGTGAGAGTAGTATTCAAGCCATGAACATGTGGAACTCTGACTCATTAGTAACAGGCAATGGCTTTGAGACAGAACTAGAAACAATAGCGTGCTAATATGGAACACACAAAAAAGTATAGGAATGAAATGGTCATTTCGTGATATAATTGCTGTTTTTAGCAAATCTTTATACTATAATGGTCTTGTGGTCTTTTTTTTTTTTAACTTTTTATTGTTGAATATTATTAGTGGCAAAGTAGCTCATGAGTAACAAGTGGATCAAAATTTTTTAAAAAGTGCTTTGTATAAGATCAAACTGCCTTGCAACTGTCACTTCAAGGATGGAGAAGCTCTTTGAAGCCTTCAATGTCACCTAAACATGGTATACAGCATTACATGGAGGGCTTTAGAGCAAACCCAGGCCAGTCTTGCAAGAATACTATAATATTCTTTTTCTTTTAAGGAAGAAAAAGGATTTATTTTATTTTTCTTGGAAAGGCAGATCAGATTTATGGAGAGAAGGAGAGACAGAAGGATCTTCCATTCTTTGTCCACTCCCAAAATGGCTGCAATGGCCGAAGTTGTGCTCATCTGAAGCCAAGAACTTCTTCCGGGTCTCCCATGCAGGGTCCCAAGACCTTGGACCATTCTTTACTGCTTTCCCAGCTCATAAGCAGGCAGCTGGAGTGGAAGTGACGCAGCCAGGGCATGAAGCAGCACCCATTTGGGCTCCCAGCCTTTTGGGCGTCGAGACATCACACTATGCCATACAATTTCCTTTTGAGACCAGGTTTTGGCTTGTCACTAGGTCTTATTAGAAACTGAACATTCACCGATGGCCCCTAAGCCATCATGTGTGCTGAGGTCCCTCTCATCCACTGTGTGCACCCCTACATCTCACAAGGTAGTTTAGTGTGCACATGAGCACTCTACAACCAGGTTTTGAGGGCATAGTGAAGTTGAATGCAAAGGCTGGTTAGATGCCCATGACTGCTGGACCAGATACAATCGTTTTTAAATGATTTTTTTCAATCCACAATTAAAGAATTGCATGGAGATTCTAATGTTCAGTTGCTTGAAGTAGAAAAGTACAGGGAGCAGCCCTAATTAGCACTGCTAGGCTTCCCACCAGAATCAGTGTTCCTCATCCTGGTTTCTGTTATCTCCAGCTCTTGTTTCTGTTTTCAGGGTCTTTGGGTTTGCCTTCACATCCAATTGTTTGTCCAGAACAATGGTAACTTCTCCACCAACAGGACAGGGTCTTCATGAATTTCAAGCATTTCTCTGGTTGTCCTGAGGGATTTGAGTCCATGGGCCCCTTAAGAACTTGCTTTGATGGATGTTTTGCTCCCTCTGCTGGTCAGAAAGATACGCAACAAAAGCAACAGCAGAGGGCTAAGACTAAAAGTGAACCTTGCCCTGCTGGAAGCCTAGTGCGTAGACTGCTTCATTTCCCTTTTACCGTTAACTTACCACTTTTGTCCTACATAATGCATACTAATGTTTAGAGTATTCTTTGCCAAGCAAATAGTAGGACAGGATTGGATCCAAGCGATCTGGTTCCTGAAATTGGCATTTTATCATTTTTCTATTAAAAGTAGAACGGAAATCTTCCCTACAAGGCAGTAAACATACGTTATGTATTCTATGCGTAGCCTTTCCAGAGGAATTTAAACTTACACGTTCAGATTAAAAAACAAAGAGTTAACTGTTGGGGGTTAGTAAATGAAGGACACGGGATTGTGCAGAACTGAGTTTTTCTATTATGGCCGCAGGGTGGCCATCATCTTGCAGGATGATGCGCTGAGACAAAGAAAGTGAGGTTTTTTTTTCTTATACTTTTACAAAAGCATAATACAAGTGGTGGGAAACCAGATGTGCAAAATACAAATTAGCTCGGTTTATTCAAACTCAGAATAACCCATAACAGTTCCAAGCACAGGGTAGATAAGTAGCTCTACTGTGGGGAGTAAAGGATCAGGTAACATTCCAAGGGACCACAAAACATCAAACACTCGGGTCAGGCCTTCTGCCACCCCGGGACTGTGCATGCACACAGGAGAGCCTCTGCTTTATGTCTCTCTGGGAATGTCTGCCAAGCACCTGCATCAGTTAACCAGTAGGATTGTGTGAGGAGACAAGTATTTCAATAGAAAAAAAATCTAGCATGGTGTCTGACCTTTGCAGATTTTGAATAAATACTATTTTACCTTTTTCTAGATTGCTCTAATGACAACCACATAGCCTGAACAATTTACTATACTTTAGAGTAGCTTTGAAAAAAAGTAAAACTATTGTAATCTCTCACCGTGACAGATTCTAAACATTATTTGAATCCTGGTTTTCAGTGCTTTGCCTTAGTTTTCATCCCAGCTACCATGACACCTCCCAACACCCCATCACAGGATGGCCAGGCTTTAATGCATATAGGAACCTTGCATGTATACATTGATAGTATTCAAACTAAAATATACACACCTATCACCAAAAACTTTTATTGTCTTATCATTGTGATAGCACTCAAAATGTTGTCTAGCTTTTCTGAAGCAGACTGTACATTGTTATCTCTAGTAATCCAACCAAATGAACACTACGGAGCTCTTCTCCAATATAATTATAATTTACTGCCAATTAACTCATTTTGTTTTCTCCCTTACTCTCCTCAATCTCTGGTAAACGCTGGTGTACTCTCAACTCACAGCTGTACTTTTATTCTAGCATATGTAATTTCTTATTAAAATATCACCATTCCATGTGTGGTCTCAGATAGTTCTAAGTAATTTAGTTCAATTTGTTGTACATTCATTAATATGAATGCTTTAATTTACCTCTGTCTATGGGAGGGAGGTTGGTCTTACACTTATAAGTCCTTGACTCTAAATCCAGATGTTTTCCATAAGAGAATACACTTAGAAGCAGCTGAAGATAATCTCGTCAAAGGGGGTTAAAGATGCGTGGAAAATGAGATGATTTATAGCAGTTATCGGTTTGCTTAAGTGTAATATGATACTGTGGTTGGAATCTCCTGCTTACTAGAATTAAATACTGTGATTTCTAAAATTCTTCTTAGGCATATTAATTCATTCCTTACCTGTATATTTTTTTCTGTGTTGGAATTTTTTTGTTGTTGCAATTACTATGCAGAGGTTGTCCATATGTATCTATTGTAAGAATCATGCTCTCTTACATAACACCTGCTCTACCTCCTATCTCACAAAATCAAATTAAGGACAATACAAAATACTTTGATTTTTCAATCCAAATTTTTATATTGGTAGTACAGCACCCACTCTGTTAATTAAAAAGCAATTGTCCTGTATCGCAAACCATGGAGCGTAAAGGACACAGTAGATCCAAGTACAATAAGTGAAAAGAGATGTGTCTCATCGTAGTAAGATTTGAGTGTCAATGTATTTGCATATATTCCAATCTGTAACACTTTCACTAGTATAATGAAGGTGAAATTAAGAGATTTGAGTTTAGATGTTCTAAGGAAATCCCAGTAATCTTTATTCACATTGGAAAAGTAAGAAAAGCTAGATCAGTACTTTCACTTCTCACTGTGTGCTGTATCTTGTGAGAACACAGTACCCTTCAAAGCCCATTCATTTACCTCCCAGGACATGGGACCTAATGTTCTATGACACATTTATCATGCAACAGCATGGTTTAAATGCCTAAAGATTAGAATTCTCTTGCTTCATAGAAGAAATGACAACTGAATACAAAAGAAATGAACTTGGGAATGGAAAGAAAGATATAAATCCTTGCTATTAATTATGGCCTAATTTAGATGTAGATGGCAAAAAAACAAAAACATAGAGAAAATAAAAGCTTTAAGTTATTTTGCTTATCTGAATTTCTTATTCTAGCTACAGTTCTTATAAATCAGTACTTTCTCATCTTACTCTTGTTGTGATGCTAGTGCTAACCGAGCTGAATAATAATTTGCTTCTCGGGTACAGAGGAACGAAGAAGGAATAAATAGACCTCCTACATAATTGCATCAGCCTTCCCCACCATTCTCATACCGTGCTAGCATTTCAAGTACTGTTCCCTTTGTCTCCCTGAAAAGAATCATCTCATGATTTATTGCAGTGGATTAAAGGGTGTACACACTCTGCAGTTAGAACATTACTGAAAGGCAATCAGGCATAAAGAATATCAAACAGCTTGGTGTGGTTGAATTTTTCTCAATTCCTTGAGTATACTTTTTAGGCAACTTTTTCTGAAACAGAATTAGCTTTACCTGGGAAAATGGAATCTGAAGAAATTTTTTAAAAATTATTCTAAGGTATATGTTTTATCGGATTACCATTTGTCAACATAAATTCCAAAGTATGTGACTTCAGTGATATGAGAGTCTGAGCTTTTGCAGCTGTTGTCTCAATGCACAGAGGAATGATGTAGAAATTAGTGTGTAGGTTAATGGTTTCTTCCTTGACTTCTCTAAAAATGTATAAAGATCATTCTGGTTTTCTCTTCTCTTCATGGCTGATATTAATCAGGAGTTTCAGTTAATCTGGAAGTGATGAGGCTTGGTCTCTATTCCAGTATCATTTTTAGTCCTTTCATCTATTTGTGTCTCCATTGATGCCATATTTGATTAAATAAAGATAAGATGACAAGGTTTCTCGTTAACATGAACTTAAAATTACAAAGAACAAAAAATTAAATTTTAATGATTCAAATGGAGACTTGAATCTTTCACCATACACTTCAATAAATGGAATATTTAAATATTTAAAGGTTTCTGAAGAAAGTTATGGTCAGTTTCACTCTTGTTACTGCAAGGTCTACAATTGATTCAAACTGAGGAAGATTTGGGGGAGAATATTATCAGCAGAGACTTACAGCTTCCATTTGAAGGGAGGCAGAAAATGACTCATCTGAGAATTAACTTGACAAAGGAAGGAAAAATATTGTTTTGCTAACAGTCACAAAGTTTGGAGATAATTTGTTACACAATGGTAGATAACTAAGACATATTGAAAGGATAAGTGCTGTATTTGAAATATGTGCTTTGCACACCATTTATGAATAGTGATAAGAGAAGCACACAAGCATCAATAGCACAAAATAAAAGAGGATAAGTTCACAAGAGAAGTTCATAGTCAGACAACAGAGCATTGAAATGCAGAGTGTATGGTGACCGGACAGGGAAGGTGATCTTGAAAAACCAAGCATGTGGATTGAAAATCATGAATTGGGTGATCAAGGACTGATCAATTTCTTTCCCTTGCTTCTGTATGCATGAGAACCTCTCATTTTGAGGATAAAAGATTCCTTGTTAATTCAGTGTATTTATTTACATGTCAATATACATTTCAAACTTTCAGTATTAGAATGAAAATATCTTTCAATTCCATTATCCATGAGCTGAAGTAGCTCACATTAATGGTTTCCTCTCTCAATCTCAATAAAATTATATGGTTATCAGAGGATTAATTGAAATAATGCATGTGCCATTAAGCAAGTTATATTAAATTTGACTCAACTAGGCATTGAAGGTCTCTGAGGAACATAAACATAATGTGTAATAATCTGTACCCTGATGTTAGCTAGCTACTGACAGACTGGCATCTTGGAGAAAGAATTATTTTTGCTGTTAAATGATTACTTGACATTTCTTTCTTTATTACAAGCACCCATTAACCAACTGCTGGTTACAGGTGTTGCTAGGTGACTGCGTTTGAAAATAACTCACTAAATTCCCTCATAGCATGCAATTATCAAATGAAATGGTTATAGTTTTAAAATAATATATATATAGACAGATATATAAGATCTGATAAAAATAGTATGGTTAAACCCATAATTTAGTTTCCCTTTGGTAGAAAATAGGTTAGGTAAAATGAAGGAGATGATTACTATGCTAGAATCTGTTGCAGTGTGCAATTTTTATTTAATATTTTGTTTGTGATTAATTTTTAGTATAACAAAATGTTTTGGTTAACATAGTGCAAGCAGATGGAATTTTTCAGTATGCAGAGGCATTACTGGCTTGGCATCTTTCTTTTTGTGGTGGTAATGAGTAATAAAATGAAGGTCACTAACATCAAATAGACCAATAAAAATGCGTTGTCTATCACATAACATTAGAGACTATGCATATTTTAGCTAATATGTGGTTTCTTCACCAACAATGCTCTTTATTCTATTCTCTGTTTCCACATCAGCCTGTGTTTTCCTAGCCAGTGACAGCATCCTTGGTGGATGGACTGTTTAGAGAATAAACTGTAAATTATGGATCTGGTGTGATGGTTCAACAGCTAAATCCTTTCCTTGAGGGTACCATGATCTCATACTGCATGCTGGGTTTTGTTTCAGCTACTCTGACTTCCATTTAGCTCCCCGGTTGTGACCTAGGAAAGGACTAGATGATAGCTCAAAGGCCTGGGACCCTGTATCTGTGTGAGAGACCTGGAAGAAGCTCCTGGCTCCTGGCTTTGCATTGACTTAGCTGCAGCTGTTGCGGCCATTAGGGGAGTGAACCAGTAGATGGAAAATCTTTCTCTCCATAAATCTAACCTGCCTTTCTAATACAAATAAATAGATGTTTTAAACCATACATTATGATATTCTAAAATTATATGTTTCTAAGTTTTCTCACCACTCCTATCTGCTACAATGACCATCCTTCCCCTCTCCATTTCAGGAAGGCAGGCGACTGAGACAGAATTTTTTTTAAAAAGTGCTATTTGATGTGAAGTTAAAAGTGTGGGTCGAGCCAGGGTCAGTCGCAAAAAAAAAAAAAAAGAAAAAAAAAAGTGCACATTGCGGAATGCCAAGGTGAGGTTACCTGTACCAGATGTGACCACAGTGCCTAACCAGCAAACATGAGAACCAGAAAGGGAGGGGCGGAGCCAGCAGGGAGAATATGGGGGTGCTCCCCTGCTGGACAGCTACTCCCACTGAGGAGTGTGAGCTGGGATGGGTGCAGACCAGACTGAGCAGGGCTACAACACCTGTGTGCCTCATGCAGACTAGATCAGGGAAAAGCCAGGTTGGGCTGATTGCTCCTACAGGTGCAAACAAAAATTAGAGTGGGTGAGGGTTGTATGGGCTTAGCCACAGCATCAGCTGGCAGAAGCTGGCACTGGGGGCTAATTCTGTCAAGTTAAACTCCAGAACCACCTGAAGAGTGCATAATCCAGGAGTGGGAGTGGCCTAGAAGGGAAATAGTGGGCTCCTTCCTCTTGGGTTAACACTCCCACTGGAGGCCACAAAAACCAGGACAGGAGCTGGGGTGGCTAGACAGAAAGGCACCCAACAACATCTGTGTGGGCTGGATAGTGGAGCTGGTTAGATGGAACTAGGCTTCAATTCCCATTGACATATATGAGAGCTGAATGGGATGTGGGACAGACTGGGCTAGTGTGCTGCACAAACTGGCAAACCAGGGTAGGGGGTGGGCCTGGTGGAGGTTATTGTGGGTCACTCTGACTAGGCTACAGCTCCCACTGGTTTATGAGAGGGCCGAGTGTGTGCTGGCCAGAACTAGGCTGGACTGCCATACCCATTGGTTCTCATGGAAGACAGGGATGGAAATAGAATCAAACCAGCAATTGCAACCACTGGCTGATTGGGGCGATGGACTGTGCCGGGCCCTGTGCTTGCTAGTACATACAAGAATCTGGCCTGGGAACACCTCAGACAAAGTTTCTTTGGGGATCTCCCCAATCGAACTGCCGGATTCAGAACCCTAACCATGAAAAGACAGAGGACAGAACAAGTCAATCAACCACCTTAGCCATATGTTGGCAGTGAAAACCTGGGCAAATGGAGACTCTAAGATGGACTATGTCAATCAGTGAATTCTTCAATGACCTCATCATGTTTGGAGTGGCGAGATTGGCAGCGATTCATAACTGGTGAACTATCAAAACCACTTGAGCAAGACCCTCGGAGCATGCCCCACATCAGGGACTTGGGGAGGGTGGGAGACTGGGTGGAGCCTCTCCCTTAATATCCCCCTTTGCCTCAGATACATGAAGGAAACAATGTGGAAATAATAGTCTTACTCACTTTCCATTAGCCCTTGAACCTTTTTACCCTAATTAACTATATAAAGATTGTCAAAAATGTAATAAAAAATGGAAAAAAAAATAGCCCAAAAAATGTGTAGCTTCAAACTTCTGATGAGCCCAAGCACGTGAATGAACTGGCCCTGGAACACTGTCCTAGGATTCACAGGTCAACTTATATTTTATTATCTAATCAGCTGTGCTAGTTTCTGAACTCCAGTGTTCCTTTAAAAAGACACTGGTCATTTTCTGAGAGGTAAACTCTGAAAATCAGTGGATTAAAATCCCCACTGGCTTTTTCTGTTCACTTTTCTGTAGGAAAAACTGGCTGAGGAAACTGACCATTATCATTGAGTGAGATGGTGCTGACACGATAAATTCAAATGAAGAAAATGATTATTTTTCCATGTGCTGTACAGTGAGTGAATCAAATTGACTAAACTATTCCACTCAGTTTCTCAAGGATTGACTTACATTGCTTGGAAAAGAGCTGACTCTTTGCCTGCATATCTGGATATCATCGTATTTCTATTCTGAACTAATTTTAAAGTAGGGTAAAATCCACTACAGAAACATTCAAAAGCAGAGATTTCTTTTGTATTTGCTTTCTTTTGGGATATCTGGGGCATATATATGTTAAGTCAACTTCCTATTCATAAACCAGATACTTGGAAGCAATTGTTATATGTATTTTGGGGTATGCTAAAAAGTAAAATCCAGATAACAGTTTAAGAGAAAATTACTAGAAATGGTATTATGGCTCAATTGATAAAGTTGCTGTCCACAAGGTCAGGTGTTCAAGCCCTGGTTACTCCTCTTCCAACCCAGCTCTCTGCTAATATGCCTGGAAAGGCACCAGAACAAGGTCCAAACATGTGGATATCTTTCACCTGCATAGAGGCCCAGATGAATTTTTCTAATCCTGATTCCTATCTGGGGCAGCACCAGCTTTTGTGGGAATTTAGGAAGTGAATGAACCAGAATTGGTCCTTAAAGCGCAGGATACAGTTTTCATGCTGGTCACCCTGCAGCAGATACAGCCCCGGTCAGTGGACAGGCTACTTCCTGGCTGTTTGCCACAGTCCAGGAGCTGGCCTTCAAGATCAGCAAGGGGTGTGAGTGCTTCTCCAAGTAGATGGCCAGTATCACGGTATCGAAAAAGAACTATCCCCATATTGTGTATACCTCATCCAGCCTTCATGCTGAACAGGAGCCTCAGTCTGAAGAAGTCAGGTTTTTAAGCTGTATGAGTGCAATAAAAGCTGGGGCAGAGGGACATGTTGTGGGATGTGTCCTTCCTCCCTCTGAGGCACCAAGAGCAGCAGTGCATGATGTTCAGTGCCATCCCAAACAGGGAGATCCGGCCTGTGTGCAGGAAGTCCATGCAGGATGCAGTGGAAGTGTTGCTGGACTGTGAGATCAAGCTCACGCTGCATGGGCCATAGCAGAACTTGGTCAAGCTCAAGCATAGCAAGAAGAATGGCAAGCTCTTCCTTCTGCTGGAGGTGCTACAGATTAACTAGGTGAACTTTGTCATGTCCCAGTTGCTGAAGGAGCAGAACTTCCTGGCAATTTTCATCCAATTGTGCATGGAGCAAGAAGGAAGCCAGACCGCTACCTACAGTTAGAGGGTTTGCATCCAGTAGCTATCATTTTTGTGTGTGTGGAGATGGACACCGAACAAATCAACAGTGTCTTCAACTATGAGTTGCCCAAGGATCCGAACATCTACTTCCACTGGATGGCCCAGGCAGGTTGCTTTGGCACCAAAGGGCTGGCCGTCACTTCCGTGCCTGGTGAGAACACCATTCAGGGTCAGTATGGTAATTATGGCCAAACTTCACTGTAGACTTGTGTAAGAATCCATTTTAGTGTGGAAGCAATAAGTGTTATAATTAATTTGTTGATACAGATATTTACATATTTAAATGAACCTAGTATTTCCAGTGGAAAAGGAGTTTTAAAACGTGCTTTGCTTAGTCTATTTCCCTCTGCCAAAATTTCCTGCGAATTAGTTTAGATAACTCAGCAATCTGAAGAAAAAGCTGTAATGAGGTTGTAAAATTAGCAAGGTGAATAAAGGGAAGAGAATATAGCTGCCATCAGCACCAAGCTTCCCCTGCCTACGGAAAGTGAAAGGAGTTGTGTATAACTGTCTTCAAATCCCCTCTACTGTTCCTGCAGAATTCAGCAACAGTGTCTCACAGCTGGGTTGCATGTGGTAGCTTTAGAGTTGGCCATAGTTGCCATTGCAGCTTGATAAGTTGCAAATGAATATCTGCCTTACAGATATGATTTCTCTGCTCTTGGATACAAATCACTGAAGGCAAGTTTATGGTTGTATTGTAACTCTATGTTTTGAATTTGAAGACTGTTAAGCTGTTATCCAGTGTACTTGCAGTAACTTTGACAGTATGGATTTTCATGGGATTAAGACAAGGGGGAAAATATTAAATATTATTTGTATGTGCACAAATGCCATTACAGTTCTCTGGGGACTGGATCCAACACCACCATATCAAGGACCAGGCATTGCTGAGAAATACTAACCAGGCTCTCTTCCAAATCTACAATATCTGAAGTCCTAGCCACCTTTACAACCACCATCCTCACCTTCATACCTTCGACCGTAGGTGTCTTACCTCACCCTTTCAAACTGAGCTCCCCTGCCAATGCTATTACACCTTCTGCCAGCCCTTGGCTTGTCACAGGGGTCTGTTCATTGCATAGGTATGAGCATATGAGGGTGGTTATAGTGGTTTCAGACTTATTGTGGTGTATTCTTTGCTGGTGTTTTCTTAGGGCTTTTTCAGTTATCTGCTGCTGCAAAACAAACTGCACAAATCCTCCCCTGTGCTCCACTCCTGAAACTACATTGTCAGTGTCATCCCTTTTGGCACAATTTTCACCCCTGAAAACAACTGACCAATCTGTTCTCTGTCACTGCCAAAGGGGAGTCCCCTAAGCCAGATGGAGTCATCATTGACAACATCAGGATAATTCAGACTGATACGCTCTGACAGATAATCCATTTCAACGCTGTTGGACTTGAATTCTGCAACATATGTGTATCCTTTGGTTTTTGTGTCCTTTCTATCCAATTTTACTTCCTCTTTTAAGTCATGTTCTATAAATGTTTGCCCACTTTGTCTGCCTTTTCTAGCACAGATGAAATGAATACTTGATGCGCCAGTCTAGGTTTTGCTGTCAGAAGAGAAGCATATAACTTCATCAGCTGAGCAGGCTCAGGGTAGGCCCTGGACCTTACCTACCCTCCATGCTCAGCATCATGGTGACTTTGGTTTCTAGGTGGCATGCTTGAATTAATGCAATTTTAATATGGCTCTAATGGTACGGAGTGATTTTCCTTCTCTCAAATGGCTATCTACCAAGATGGTGGATGATCATCTGAACTACGTAAGCGATTGATCTGTCTCTGGACTCATTCTGACTATAATCGATTCAATTCCATTCATGCTGTAGCAGGAGTAGGATGTCATTCCATTGGTTATGAGTTAATCTGTACTTATATTATTTTCATATCTTGACTATTATAAATAATGCTGCTATGGGCATTATGTAAGTCTGTTTTCTTGCAAATAGACTCTCTGTTGGATACAAATCTATGAGGGTAAGTTTCTGGTTGTGATGCAAGTCTATGTTTTACATTTTGAAAACTATCAAGCTGTTACCTGGTGTACCTGTAGCACTTTAAAATCCCACAGCAATATGTGCCTATTAAAATATCTCCATAACTTCCTCAACTGTTCTTACTGTGTTTTTTTCTTATTATGCCTGTCCATGTCAGTATGGGGTTTTACGTATTTATGATTGTGGTTTGGAGTCCCCTGTGGTTAAGAGTGTTGATCATCTCTTCACATGTTTCTTTGCCTTTTGTATATGCTCCTTGGAATAGAAATGTTAATGAAGATCTCTTTTCCATTTTAAATTGGGCTATTTATCTTTTTACTGACATTGACATTATAAGAATTTCAGTGTGTTAAATATAAGGCAGATATCAGTGATATGGTTTGACAATTTCTCCTATTGTATATAGAATGTTGCAATATACAATTTGACTTCATTTGTAATATTTTGCAGCTAGAAACATTTTAGCTTTATCTTTAGCCAACCATTTTTACCCCACAGCTCAACAAGCTCATAAAAAGTCTGGATCCTTTCATCTTTGCTTCTGGGGAAGAGTTCAAAATGTGGATAAGGAGCCTCAACCCACCCTACAACCACCACGGAAATTGTAACAACAGTCTATGTTAAGGACTGTCTTTGTAATCTTTGTACCTTCCTGGAAGTCTTGCTGTTCATCTATAAAGCCTCACTGAGTGAAGACATCCATTTCACAACTTCTTGGTACATATCACTATCCTTCACATTCATACTAATGGGAGGCAATCACCTTTTAACAAATGGTACCACATCATCAAATACACACAAAGTAAACACTACTCTTGATCCCATTCTTCACATAATTTTGAAAAAAAATGCTCTAAATGGACAGTATACTTAAAATTAATAAAAAAGTAAAATTCTCAGAAAAGAACATAGGAATAGACATTTATAGTGCTGTGTTGTGCAATGGTTCTCTTGACAGGAAATCACAAGCCTCAAAAATATGGAAAAGAGCAATAATAAGTTGATCAAAATATGAACATTAACAACATTCATGCTTCAAAGGACATCACCAGGACACTGAAAATATAAAGCATAACTTAAAGAATGGGAAGATATGTGATAAGGGATTTGTATCCAGGTTTTACAAGGGGTCTTCAGAAACCTCATGAAAAATATATACAATGATATATATGTTTCTTATAAGGAATGTAAGAGGAGATGAAGCATGGCCTTGCCAGTACTACCCTTTGAGTAAGAGTCATCAAAGAAATGGATATCAAGAGATAGAATTGGTCCACTTCTGAGAAAAAAAAAAATAGACTTAACAAGGGCACGGGTTAAGGCAATAGTTCTTTTGGAGGCTCTGATTGTTCTGCTTGTTGACATTTTGAGGGCTAGAGAGTGATACTATTTATTTATTTGGAGAGCATGTTGAAAAAGTTAGCCAAGGCGTTAGCACAAAATTGCCAGGGAAACCTTCATTAGTGATTTCTTCTTCATTGTGACAATATCCATGGTTATTTGTTTCATTAAGCTAAGGCAATTTTGAAAGTTTCAGTGGAAATTTGTTAGTGACTACCTTACAGTTCTGATTTCACTCCTGACTTCTTTTATTTCCTTATCTTAAAAAGAAAAATTAATATACTGGCACTGTGGTGTAGTGGATGAAGCCTCCTGCTGTAACACTGGCATTCCACATGGTCGTCAAGAGGTGCTCTGATTTACTGATGATCCAGCTACCTGCTAATGGCTGGGAAAAGCAGCCAAAGATGGCCCAAGTGCTAGGACTTCTGCTATCCTTCTGAGAAACTGAGTGAAGTTTCTGGGTTGTGGTTTTGGCTTGGCTTTTGCAGCCTACTAGGGAGTGAACCAGCAGATAGATCTCTCATTCCTCTTTTTGTAACTCTGACTTCCAAATAAATGACTTCTAGAAAAAAATCCTTAAGAGATGTCCATTTTTCTTTAGCCAACAATGTTGAAAAGACCGCATTGGTGTGGCTAAATACCCAGGACTATGATGTGTTCAGAGATGGAATTAAAGCTGACATCATTACTGGTGGATGGAACCAAGTAAAGTTTATATTTGTCTTTTTTGAAAGACATATTTATTATTAAAGGAAAGGCAGACAGACAAAGAGAAGAAGAGACAAATATCTTTCGTCCGCTAGTTCACTCCCTAAGTGACTGCAACAACTGGAGCTGAGCCGATCCAAAGCAGGAGCCAGTAGCTTCTTCCGAGTCTCCAACTTGGGTGCTGGGTCCCAAGGCTTTGCACTGTCCTCTGCTGCTTTCCCCGGCCACGAGCAGTGAACTGCATGGGAGCTGGAGCAACCGGGATATGAACCTGTGCTGACAGGGGATCCTGGTGCATGCAAGGCAAGGATTTAACCACTAGGCTATCATGGTGGGCCCAAAGTTTGCATACACAACTTTATCTTTATTTGTACCTTTCTCATGTTTTAAATACTCCTCATATAGAATTTTTATTATGTAATAAAAAGATATAAACCAATTAAGATAGATTATTTTTTAAAAGATTTTATTTATTTTATTAGAAAGTCAGATATACAGAGAGGAGGAGAGACAGAGAGGAAGATCTTCCGTCCGATGATTCACTCCCCAAATGAGCCGCAATGGCTGGTGCGCGCTGATCCGAAGCCGGGAACCAGGAACCTCTTCCGGGTCTCCCACGCAGGTGCAGGTTCCCAATGCAATGGGCCGTCCTCAACTGCTTTCCCAGGCCACAAGCAGGGAGCTGGATGGGAGGTGGAGCTGCCGGGATTAGAACCGGTGACCATATGGGATCCTGGAGCGTTCAAGGCGAGGACTTTAGCTGCTAGGCCATGCCGCCGATAGAATATTTGAATAGACATTTTCCAAGATGACATATGAATGTTTAATAGGCATTAAGAAAAGATCGTCAAGGAAAGAAGTTTAGATGCCTTTGAAGAGATGAAAATACAAGTCACAACAAACTACCTCACTTACGTTACAAGTATCCAGAAATGTGAGAAAATTATTTGTTGTTTAGTGTCCATGGTTTGTGGTATTTTACTAAAATAACCTGATCTGACCAGCTAACTGTGAATATAATGTTCATGGTTGGCATCATGAACAGAAATCTCCAGAAAAACAATGTCTAATTGTGTACTTCTTGTTTTTCTCTTTCTTGATGTTCACTGAGAGTTTTGGAGTTAAGGGTTTCTGTTTTCTATCAAATGTAGACAGTACTGCTTATTATATATTTTCAATGCTTTGGCCCACTCCATCACCTCCATTTCAGGGCTTCCAAAGCATGCAGCGACATTTCTTATTATCAGCGCTTCATGAATTATTGAGCCAAGTTTTTATTACTCTTGCTATTATTTTCTAGATGCTTCCATTTGAATGACGTCTATCAACATGTCTACAAATGAAAAAGCTTTTTTGCTGCAGAATTTAAGCTGCTATTTAATCTAATCAAAAATTTTAGATAATGCATTGCTTAGTAATATGATTGTCTTTTGTTAGGATTTGCTACTTATTTGAAAGAGAGAGACTGAGAGAGAGAGAGAGAGAGAGAGAGAGAGAGTTCTCTTTCACACACTTGTTTACTCTTGAAACAGCTTCAGTGGGAGGAGCTGGTCTGGTCTGAAGCAAGGAGCAGTCAGGGGCTCAATGACTTAGGTCCTCCTCTATTGCTTTTCCAGGTGGATTAGCAGGAAACTAGATGAAAAATCAGGCACTGGGGACTCAAACCAGTGACCTTATGGGAAGACAACCCACCAAGTGACATCTTTACCTACTATATCATGGTACCAATCTCAGTCCTGTGATTTTCTTTAATTTTTTTAACTCTTTATTGCATGAGAGATTATATCCATATTGATTCTGTATGTTTTAATAGCTACCAAGCATGATTGCTAATTCCACAGCAAGCAATTATTGGCTGCCATTTTATTTCACTAATAAATTAACACAAGATATTAGTTTAAAAAGATAAAATCTAACATTTATATCAGAAGAACAATCAACAAAATTAAAAAAAATAGAAGCTAGATTTCACAAAGTTAAGAGGATGATAAACCATAGACGGGAAAAGTCTTTGGAAATCATTAATCTGAGAAATAACCATTATTCAGAATGTATACATAAGTCCCACTACTCAACAACAACAACAGCTAAAACCAAGCCACTTAGTAAAAACTATTGGCAAAAGGTGGTTGCTGTTAACACAGATGCTGCTTGGGTCCACTGCACCCTGTATTAGTGTGCTTCAGATTACGGCTTCTGGCTAATGAGCACCCTGGAAGGCAACAGGTGACGGTTCCGATACTTGGAACTCTGCCACTTATGTAGGAGACTGATATTGTCTCTTGTCATAGAAATGTATGATGAGGACCCAGCACGATAGTGTAGTGGTTAAAGTCCTTGCCTTGCACGCGCCGGGATCCCACATCGGCAACAGTTCTAATCCCGGCAGTCCTGTTACCCATCCATCTTCCTGCTTGTGACCTGGGAAAGCAGTGGAGGACAGTCCAAAGCCTTGGGACCCTGCACCCACGTGGGAGACCCGAAAGACCTCCTGGCTCCTGGCTTCGGATTGACTCAGCTCTGGCCTTTGCCATGGCTTGGGGAGTGAATCATCGGATGGAAGATCTTCCTTCTGTCTCTCCTCTCTGTATATCTATCTGCCTTTCCAATAAAGAGTAAATAAATCTTAAAAAAAAAGAAAATGTATGATGAGATATTTTAAGTTGCTTCATATTTTGTGTTTCAGTTATGTCTTGAGTACTCTTTTTTTTTCATTAATTTAGTAGTTCAAATAGTATATGCCTTAGCGGACCGATTGTTAAAGTCTTGAAGAACAAGATTTGTCATATCCAATACCTCTCTCTCATTTATTCTTCTTTGTTTAGTATTTCATTTTATTATATCTATTATGCATGTGACTTACTTTTCACCCTTACAAAACCTCTTCCCCTTGATTTTAATCCTATTTTGAAATAAATGTTATTTTAATTTTCAAATCCAAAGCATATAACTAGCTATAACATAAGGTTTTTTTTTTGTTCATAAGTTAGTCACTCTGTTCCTGTGTTAGATTGAACTACATGGGAACTACTCTTTTAGGCCTGGAATTATTTAAAAATGAGTGAGAATACTGATCATTATTGACTTTGCTTAACTCCATGAACTGCTCTCTACACACAACTTACTCAATGCCCTGCTGGCAATTTGTTGTCTAAAAACTCCTGAACTGCTACTCATACTTATTTCCATCTAGTCTTAAAGATGCTGGAAGAAGAATTTAGGGTGAATGAATGAGTCATATATTTTAAAAGTTGTTGTTATGGTTTTTTCGGGCTTAATTTTATCATTGAATCACATAAAAGGACTTCAAATGAGGTCACGATGAGGGTCCTGGAGGGATATGAGTTGGTATTTTTGTTGCTATGTTTTCTTCCCCCCGGTGACTCTGCATTTAACTCTTTGAATTCTCACCTAAGGGAAACTTCATATTTAGACTGAAATTTTTAAAGTTGAAATAAATTCCTTTTACTGAGTTTTCTGAATTTTATTTGAAGGTTCAACTAATTTATTAACCAAAATACAGCAAATTTAGTATCTCTTAGAATTGTGACTTTCTGTAAACTTTACTATTTTTGAATTTTGAAATATCTTTCCTGGTTATAAAAAGTCATTAATATTTTAAGATACTTCAGTTTCATAGATATTATTCAGTATATTTTAAATTGTAAGTTTTATGTTATTAGTAAAGCATTCCATGTGTAAACACATATTTAATATTTCCTAAGAAGGTTAGCAGTCATACAGTTTTGGTGAAATTAAACTACAGAGGCAAAACAATATATAATTTCATCTCTCATTTATTTTGGAGTAGTTTTGTCATAAGTTAGACAGAAACATGCTTCCCTTCTGAAAAGAATAAAATAAAAATTGTAAATATTTTATGATTGTGTTGCTTTTTATGGTTATAACACATTTGCCTTTTATAGAATATTTGTCACAAAATTTGGGTCCAGATACACATTAATGTCAGAACAAGTTTTTCCCTTAAACTTGACTTTTTGTGTCAAAAAAAAGCTTCATAGATCTCATCATTTACTCAGTGTGCATTGCCTAAAGCACAATTTTACACTTGAAACTTGCAAGCCCTTGTGAAATGGGGTTTCTAATGGAAATAGTGACAGACTGCTAGCTGCAGGGATACCAACAGTCATCATTATAATAAATGGGTCTGAGGGAGACATGATACACATCCATAGGCAATTAATGGCAGGAGTAAAATAAAATATAGGCACACCACTCCACTGAGAGCATGATGCAATGGAAAAAGCATGTAATAACACACAAAGAATGTCTCTAGTAAAGGAGTCTGAGGAAAGACTCGTAAAATAAATCACAAACCAGGACTGGAGCTGCAGTCACTGCATATTCCTTTCTAATTAGGACTTTTAGAAAAACACTGTAAAAATCATTTTTTGGCTAAGTAAAATTACTCTGTATAATGACTTGAAAAGGTAATGAAATACAAACACAACTACTTAAGCAGGTTGATTATATCCAAGGGTTTTGCAGTCAGAAAGTATGGTTGCACAGAGTCCAAGAATGTGACTTCATTGCACTGAAGAGTGTTTAACATGCACTCTAAGAACACAGGGGAGTGTGGCTGCACAACCTCTTCCCAAAGGCTTGATTCAGTCTTCTTGATTTGTTTGTTGCTTATGCCTGGACGTCAAGAACACTCTTAGACCTTTCTAGTCATAAGCTGTCCTAACCCTTCACATCTGTAGAACCATGGGTTCATTTTTTTTTTTTTCTAATCTCTGGTGTTTAATCAAGGAATGACCTTCCAGAATTGTGTGATGAAAAACAACGTATGCAGATAAGACCCTGCAGTGCAGCTGGAAAGATGTTATGTGGATGGCAGGAAGAGGGGTAGTGAGAACAAGAAAAGAAAAACAAACAATAAGAATAGAAGAGAAAAGAATGGGAAAGAAAAAAAAAAACAAGAGAAGATGAAAGATGGTTGATTTAAAATTTTAAGAAATTTCCATCAATACTGTATCTTGTTCTTGGCCTAATGGCAGCAATAAATCAATTCCATCTGTTTGGGAGATCTTCCTTGGATTTCTGCCTGCTTGGCCTATGTGGGAAGTCATAGGCATAAAAACACTCCTGATTGTGCTTTTGGCTAAGCAAGACCTCAACCTTGCCTGTTCACTGGTCATACAGGTGAGAGCGGTGGGCTGCACCCTAATCTTCTCAGTCCTTGGATGAGCTGTAGTGGGATTTTCTTGATAAGTAGGTGCAGGCCACGTTATCTGCCAGCCTATCTGGTGCGTGTGATTTATAGACTACCTGCCAGCCATGAGTGTTGTACGTGACCTATGACATGATTGGAAGGTATAGAGAGACGGACATGGCTTCTAGTCAATTACAGTGCCATTTTGGATAAGAGGGCTGTGAGAAAATACCCTCCTGCCTTCCCCTTTCTTAGTCTATATAAGATTATGCTTGTGTTACGACAAATGGACATGCTCAATTAGACCGTCTCCAGCAGTTTATGCAGCTGCTGAGTACTGTTGCTTTACCCGCTTGGTTTCAGGGCACTGCTGGCAGGGAGCCCCTGAGATACATGTTAGATGAGATGACTGAGTCCCAAGAAGTCTGAATGACTTGGAAATTTTTTTATTACTAAGTCTCAGGAAGAATAATGAGAAATACCAATCTCTTTCTCTTGTTACGGCTTTTCTGTTTTTTATTTTTTATTTTATTTTTTTATTTTATTTTTTTTTATTTTAAGATTTATTTATTTATGGGCCCGGTAGCGTGGCCTAGCGGCTTAAGTCCTAGCCTTGAACGTGCCGGGATCCTATATGGGCGCCGGTTCTAATCCCGGCAGCTCCACTTCCCTTCCCACTCTCTGATTGTGGCCTGGGAAAGCAGTCGGTTCTAATCCCGGCAGCTCCACTTCCCTTCCAGCTCTCTGCTTGTGGCCTGGGAAAGCAGTCGAGGACGGCCCAAAGTTTTGGGACCCTGCACCTGTGTGGGAGACCTGGAAGAGGTTCCTGGATCCCCGCTTTGGATCAGCGCAGCACCAGCTGAACAGCCAGGAGCTTCTTCCAGGTCTCCCACGCGGGTGCAGAGTCCCAAAACTTTGGGCCGCCCTCGACTGCTTTCCCTGGCCAAAGGCAGAGAGCTGGAAGCGAAGTGGTGCTGCCAGGATTAGAACCGGCGCTCATATGGGATCCTGGCGCATTCAAGGCTAGGACTTTAGCCACTAGGCCATGCTGCTGGGACCGATTTTTCTGTTTTAAAATATCACCTTTGTAATATAATTTTTAAAGTGTAAGGTTTATTTTCGCTACATACAAATACTTTCAATTGTTTTAGAAGCAATGATTTGGGCAGAATATTTAATACAAACTGGCTTCTGCTAGTCATATTTAAATCGAGTTATAGCTTCTGCATATATAAGGTCACCATCAACAAAAATCAACTTTTTTTATTTTTTAACTAACTAGCAAAAAAAAAAATGTACTTAACTTCTTTATTTGTAGCAGTTTGTAAAAATGTGCGAAGTCTAAATTTTTTTGAAAAAGATGTATTTATTTTTATTGGAAAGGCAGATATACAGAGAGGAGGAGAGACAGAGAGGAAAATCTTCTGTCCAATGGTTCACTCCCCAAGCAGCCGCAATGGCTGGAGCTGAGCCAATCCGAAGCCAGGAGCCAGGAGCCTCTTCCAGGTGTCCCATATAGGTGCAGGGTCCCAAGACTTTGGGCTGTCCTTGACTGCTTTCCCAGGCCACAAGCAGAGAGCTAAATGGAAAGTGGAGCTGCTGGGATTAGAACCGGTGCCCATATGGCATCCCGGCGCGTTCAAGGCGAGGACTTTAACAGCTACACTATAGTGCCGGGCCCCAAAGTCTAAATTTTTAAAATTATTGTTTCTTGTTTTTTCTCACCTTTTTGATTGATTTGTTGATTTTCCCCTTGATGTTTAAGAATAAGATACTTTGTGATGAAGAAAGAGTTTTGTCAATTTTTAAATTTCTTAATATAAAAACGTTTTAGTGAAATTCATGGAAATATGTTTAACTTATATTTGTTGAGTGAATAACACAATTATCTACTTCAAACTTCCATGTTACTGAAATTGCAATTTTAATTGGAATCTGTTAACTATATTATTTTCAAATTCATTTAGAAATAAAACAAAAATATGGTGATCTGGTAATTTTAAACTGTTTTCATTTACAATTTTGTTTAAAAGTAAGAACATCCTCCAATGTTAAAAAATAAACTAAACTTAGGAATCTAGGGTGATGAGCAGGTTGAAAGAATCTATAATCCACAGTCATCTTGAATTTCTATTTTGAAAGCCACATGGGGTATTGCTTACTAAAGTCAAAACCCAGCGGGACACAACTCAGCGAAATCAACTAGTAATCACACAGTAAGAGCCAAAGCATCATATTCACAGTGAAACAAGAAATTATTCAGGGACCGACTCCACCAAGAGGCAATAGAGAATCTGGTCCATCTATCTCTGGTAGAAGAAAAATATTTCTCATGAAACAGCTTCATAGAAAATTTATAAAGTAACCAACGCTCTTACCAATTTTCAGTTCCTCTACACAGCTTTTATGGCTCAAAATGTCTTCAGTGCAATGTTTATTTCTGATTTATGGCAAACGCCTAGATTTAAAATATACTTTATATAACTGATAAGTTTCCCATATTTCTAGATTTTAATTTTTAAAAACCCATCTTTAAAATTAATACATGATGATTTCTATGTATTTAGGGAATATCATACAATGTTTTGATTCAAGGTGTGTAGTGCTCAAGTCAGAGCAGATTTATCTCCTCAAGTATTTATTATTTCCATTGGTGAAAATATTCATTGCTTTTTCTTTAAAAATATTTCTTGTTTTTTCTTTTTTTATTCAAAAGAGATTTACAGAGAGGAGAGACAAAGAGAAAGATCTTTCATCTACAGAGTCACTCCCCAGGTGGCTTCAATGGCCGGACCTGAGCCAATCTGAAGCCAGGAGACAGAAGCATCTTCTAGGTCTCTCATTTGGGTTCTGGGTCCCAAGTCTTTGAACCATCCTTCGCTGCTTTCCCAGGCAACAAGCAGAGAGCTGAATGGAAATTGGGACATGAACCGGAGCCCATATGGAGGTGGAGGATTAGTCAGTTGAGCCATCACACTGGGCCTTCCATGTGCCTTTCCTGCAGCCTTTTTGGGACAGCTTTTTGGAAAGAGTAAGTATTATTCATAATACCACTATTGTGCACTAGAACACCACAGCATGTGAAAATTTCCTAATTAAAGTACAGTGCATGTTCATAAACTTTTCCCCAACCTCCTTCTCCCCACAGTCCCCAATCCATTCTAAGTCATTATTCTATTTTTTAGCTTTTGCAGGTGAATGGGATCATGAGGTATTTGCATAGCTGTGCCTTTCTTATTTAACAAAATGTCTTCTAAGTTTATACATGTAGTAAAGGACGAGATTTTAACTTTGTATGACTGCATAGTATTTCACAGAACATATGCATCATATTTTTAATTTCTTCCTTGATGGACTAATTACATAATAGTTGATTTAACTGGGTGTGGATGGGTGTGGCACTGTTTGTTGTGGCTCTATTGGCTAATCCTCTACATCCAAGGGCTGAAATCCCATAGGGGTACTGATTCGTGGACAGCCTGTCTACTTCCCATCTAGGTCCCTGCTTGTGGCCTGGGAAAGTAGTGAAAGATGACCCAATATCTTGGGAACCTGCATCCTTGTGGAAGACTCAAAAGAAACATCTGGTTCCTGGCTTCGGATGGGTGTGGCACTGTTTGTTGTGGCTCTTTGGAGAGTGTACCACTGAATGGAAGATCTTTCTCTCTGTTTCTCCTTCTCTCTGTGAATCTGCCTTTCCAGTAAAAATAAATAAATCTTAAAAATGTTTAGGGATAATACAATTTCTCAACTTTTCTTTGTTTTAGAATTTATCTTATTGCATTGTTTCTGAAGGATAGTTGTGTTGGGTACAATGTTCTTGGTTGACAGTTCCCCTCTCCTCTCCTCCCCTCCCCTCGTCTCCTTACCTCTCCTCTCTTCTTCCCCTCTGATTTCCTCCCTACCACTCCTTTCCCCTCCGTTTCGCTTCCCTCTTCTCCTCTCCTCCCTTCCTCCCCCACCTTCTCTTTTTTTTGGTACTACAAAATCTCATTCTGTTCTTCCCTGGACTGTAATGTTGCTATTGAAATGTCTGTTTTTCAGGTGAATGGAAAGTCCACATGTGTCATTTTCTTATTTTCTCCTAACTTTTAGAATATATTCATTGTTTTTAACCATGAATTCCTTGGCTAAATCTGATCAGTGACTGCTGATCTTCCTTTAGCTGTGTATTTGCAGCCATCTCTAGAATTGGGATACTTTATCTTACTATTTCCTTGAAAAGGCTTTTCACCTGTTGGCACTCTTAAGCTTTTGTTAAACACCAGTAACTTAAACATTTGTTCTTATGCTGCAACAAAATTCCCATAAACTTCACTTCTCTTCATTCTGTCATGTCAACTGACAATATATTTCCAAGTATCTTGTTTGTTATAATTTCTTCTGTTTGTTCAGTTCCGCTTTCTGTTGTATATTTTATTCATCTTATTTACCATTCAGCTCGAATATTTCTGCTTTATTTTAAAATATTACTTCAATCTATCAGTTAAACTTATAAGATAATGAATTTTTTCTCTGAAATTTCTTGAAGCTCATTGAGTTTCCTTAATGTATCTATTTTGTATTCTGCAACAATTGTAGCATATCATTATCCACATAGTCATTGTCTAAGTCATATTTAATCTCATATGGTAAAGTTGCATTTTCTTAAAAATGTGTTGATGGATATTGTCACACAATGACATGTATATGCTGGATAACTAGTTATTTCTTCAAGTCTTTACAATTTGAAGTTGTGACAATCTTTCCATTTTTTTTAGAGATTTGTTTATTTTTATTGTAAAAATAGAACAGATTTATGGAGAGAAGGAGAAGCAGAGAAACAAATCTTCTATCCTCTATTGCACTCCTGAAATGGTCACAATGGCCAAGATTGAGCCAATCTTCTGAAGCAGCCGGAAGCTGCTTCTTAATCTCTTATGTAGATACAGGTCCCAAAGCTTTGGTCCACCCTTCACTACTTTCCAAGGCCACACACAGGTAATGAGATCTGAAGTACAACAGCCAGTACACAAACTGACACATATAGGGAATCCCAGAACTTGCAAGAAGAGGATGTAGCCATGGAGGCATCATGACAGGATCCCAGAAATTCTCATCAGACAATTTACTATGCTCTTTGAGCCTCTGGTCACTGCCACTGTTTTAGCTTTAAATACCATCAAAAGTTTAGGTTTTTCAACATTTTATTTCTACTATGTTATCTTTTTTTTGTTTTTACTCAACATTTATTAAATCCAAGATAGGGTATCATGCTTTCTGGACAATCATGTCTTTTTTTGTTTTTCTTGAAAACAGAGATATTAATATCACAGGGTGAGGAATTATTGGCTGTTGTGACCAATTGGGGATAAACCAGCAGGCAGAAGATCTTTCTCTCTGTCTCTCCTCGTTTCTGTAAATTTGCCTTTCCAATAAGAATAAATCTTTTTCTTAAAATCCTAACATAAATGAGGATACATGCTCCTTTCCCAATATTAATTATCTAATATGTTATCTTTGCATTATTCTACAGGTTGGCTCAAGTCCAATATCATGAGAAATCTGTAGCTGGAGTGTTTTGAAGGATGTACTTGGAACATTCACAGATACATTATCAGAACTTCAGGTTTTTGTTTGGCATTTGGATACACCATGAAAGGTCTGATTGTAGGCTCTTAAGCAACAGTTTTCATTTAACTCCCCTTCTTCTTCCAGTTCTACAGTTTCTGCCTTGTGCTGCCTACACATGTAGTGGGAAGGTCCACATGTATTGTGGCTCCCACAATGCTGGACCTCATTCAGAATCCACAGTTAGCTAAGAAAAGCAAAGCATAAGGTCAGAAACAAGACCTTTGCCATCTTGGCTTGCTTGTATGCTCTTGGAGGTCTGCTGTCCATAAGGCCCCGAGATCATTGCAGGCTGAGACTACATCATTTTTTGCAGCAAGACCAACGGAGACAATACTGGTGAGGTAATGTTCATTTATTTGAAAGAAGTTACAAGGTTATATAGAGTAAGGAAAGGGGGCAAGAACAATTACAACAACATTGTAATTGGCTAGTAGGTATTTCTATTTCTTCCTACCCTCCAACAATGTTAAATGTGGTGAAGCACAGGAAACACAGGAAGCTATGTCTTTGGGCAAACTCATTACCTGCTGAAAAACAGGAAGAATGTAACATTTGACTTCCTAGAGATGTTTACCAAGGAAGTTCTAGCAAAATTTGTTAAAGAGGCAGAGAAGAAAGACTGGTGTGCAGCCCATCCTTCCTGCTGCATGCCCAGTGAACAGGTCATGTTGGGGTCTTGGTTAGCTGACTCCCATCAGGGGTTCCCCTGGAGACACTGCGTGCCATGTGCCTATGGCCTCCCTCATGGGTTAGGCAGGCAGAGATCCATGGGCGATCTCCACAGTTTGCGTGGTGTACTTATAGCCAAAGACCACTAAACCTCATTGAAAGTTCTGATCAAGATACAAGTTTGCCCCAATATGGCCTTCCATCACTGCTTAGTAACTGTCTTTGTTTACACCTACAGTTCTGTGATATACTTAAATAGCAGAATGTTAAACTTATAACTGTTATTAAAGGATTATACTGCTGTAATAATATGGGAGAAATGATAAGGGGGGAAACTGAGAGGGATAAAGGGAAGAGAAAGGAGGATCTTATATCTACAAAGCTGTACCTTGGAAAATGATAGAAATATTGTTTGAATGTTTCTCTGTACTGTGTTGCTGAAGTTGAGGGTGGAATAGGGGTAGAAACAATTCTTAAACCACTAATGTCAATGAAAATCCAGTATTTGCATCTGTATTCACTGGCCTGGAGGATGGGACCATGTTTCTCTGTCAGGTACTGAGTATCACATTGGTGGACCTTGTGCTTGGCTCCAAGCCTGAGGTCTTTGCTTAATTCCCTCTTACGCGCCAAATGTGAAGTGTGTATCTTCATATTACACTGCCTGAAGATGCGGAAAAATGACAAAAACAATTCTGAGTTCCCTGAATTGTAAAATCATTTTGAATTTTAAAACACACAGGCAAAGAAATAATAACTATGATTGAAAACTTATTGCTAACTTTAATTTAAAAAGAAATATTTATTTTTCTGACTTCCTACTTTTGTATTCATTTTGATGCCTTCAAAGTGATTATAAATCAATTATTTCAAATAAAGAAATTGTAAGTAAGATTTCAGACTGAGAAGGGTTTCTTTGTCTCATTGTTGGTGCCAAGTCTCAGCTATGCACTGGGTGATAGCCCAGTATTCTGAACAGGCACAGAGGATCTGGATGTGATAGCCAGTGTGATTCCACCAGAACTGCAAGTTGCAGTGACTGTTCTTGGCAAAGTTTTCTGCCTGTATCAACAGAATTCAGGAAAAGTGGAAACTGGGAAGTCTTGTTTGGCAGCTTGGATTCCATAGCATAAGTTTTCTCTTCTTTGTCTACAGTATTCCCTGCATAGTTCTACAGACTCATCTTTTTCATCTTTTAAATTTAATCTCTTTTTACTTTTTAGCCTTACTTTGAAAATGGGGTTTGCATCCTAGAACAAATTGCAACTAATTTCTTCACTGTCAGAATTCAATGAATAAAATTTGTTGCTCAAATGAAATAGACTTGGTTTACAACTGTGCTTTAGATTTTCTTTCTTATTTGCTACTTTACTGTTTTAATATTGATTGGACTAATTTGTTCAACAAAATTGTGTACAAATTTCTTTCAAAATTGTGATTTATAACAATGCAATGATCATAACCTCCCCTGATTTTGTAAACCAGGAGTTTGGAAAGTGTCTAACTAATGACTAAGACTGCAGTTGTTCACAGGCTTGACCAGGTTAAGGGTCCAATATAACTGTTGGAAAGTAATACTTGTTTTTATTGGGACTTCAGTTGGGGCTGTCAGGCAGCTAGACAACTCACAGAATGGTCGCCTTAGAGTCATGAAATTTCTTACACAGTGGCTCAAAGTTCACTGCACAGTGAATAGTATGGAAGCTCATTTCCTTTATAACCCAGCCTAGGAAGTAACCTCGCTTTATTTTCCTCTGTGTGCTATTGGTAAAAACAGTCACTAGCAGCATGTAACAGATTCAAAAGAAGAGCATAAATTTCCCCTTTCAATGCAAGACTTGGCAAATATTTGTTGACATTTAAAAAAGATTCTGAACATATTTATTGGCAAACTGAAGTTACTTAAATATTTTCCAAAATTATGATTCATTCGATCTTGAAGTTACTGTTTGTTATGTTATTTTTTAATTTAGCCAAAGTTCAAGAAAAAATGTCTGTGTACAGACTCTTTCATCTATTATATTATGCATGTTTTTGCAAAACAATTTGAACATACTTCTAATTTAAGTGATAAACTTTTATTAGCTATGAAAAAAGGGAAATTCAATTTCATTTATTCTGATCATGCTTTTCCATTTTAGAGCATTTTTGTTTTATGGCATTGGTTAAAATATATGTCCTAACTACTAGAAACAAGACATTCTTTAATTGACTGATAAAACTTAAGGTCCTTTAACAGACATTAAAAACAGAGCTTTTCAAAGACACCTCTTGCTTCAAAAAAGCATGAGAGTGCTTGAACATTAAGGTGTATTCCATAAGACAAGTAACAATGCATTTCAAATGTTTGACATCCTAGAGACCAGGACGATACTATGAAGATCAAAATAGCAAAATAGATAAATAATGTTTTTGCTCTGATGGTCAGATTATCTCCAATATGTACATTATCTTGAGCCAGAAAAGTATCTTGAGGAAGGGGTGTTTTTGAACAACTCCTAGCGATTCAAGATTGATTCTTCATTCTCTTGATTTGGTAGGGTGGTAGCACCATCAGTGAGAAGCTGAGATTTGTCCGTTCTGGTTGGCTAATCTGATGACCCTGGCTGGCCTCTGTAGCTGCCCTGGGCTGTAATGCAGTGTAGTCTGGATTTTCCTAATCCCATAATCACTTTCCATGCATTACTCAACACCTCTTTTTATGCCAGTTGCCTAAATACCCCTTCCAAGGACCATCCAAACTACTCACCCTTTCTTTTTACTTGAAAACCATAATTTCCACTATTTTGAAGTATAGAACCAGTAGCATCTGTAATTATCTACTCTGATTGCAAGCTGAATTCTTATGATAGTTTTAGACCCTCTAACTCCCACATCCTTAATGCCATGATGCATTTAAGATTTCCAAAAGAACACATGAAAACGGGTGCTATTCAAGCCCTGCTTCAAAACTGTCCCTTTCTTTAAATACGCAATTAAATCCTGCTACATGTACATCTCTTTCATTCATAGTCTTCCAGCTCATAAGGCCAACCCTGAATCTTTTTTTTTTTTTTAATTTATTTTCAGCAGAAAGTCAGATCTACAGAGAGAAGGAGAGACAGAGAGAAATGTCCTCAGTCTGCTGGTTCACACACTAAGTGACCAACGGCCAGGGCTGAGCCAATCAGGACCCAGGAGCCAGGTGCTTCCTCCAGGTATCCCACAAGGATATAGGTTCCCAAGACCCTGGGCTGTCCTCCAGTGTTTTTCCAGGCCACAAGCAGTGATCTGAATGGAAGTGGAGCATTAGGGACACAGACTGGTGCTGACATAGGATCTCAGATAATGCAAGGCAAAAATTTCAGCTACTAGGCTAACACACTGGCCCCAGCCCTGAATCTTGGCAGCAGTTCATTCTCTCTCATATTTAAATACACACACACACACACACACACACACACACACACACTGTTATGAGGTGCAGCCAGTGATAGCCAGCACCTGTTGACAGTGGGCAAATGAAATTTGGCTGTGTCCCCTACCCTCTGTCCTGAAGGTAGGTCCTAACAGCAATGGAATGATAATTCCATCCTCAATCACTTCCCCCACGTCCTAATTTAGCAAGGATATTGGATGTAGACAAGTCCAATTAGTCTAGGCATTTCCTGCCCATCCCAACAAGCACTAATCAACTCCTTAGCCCACAACACTTAGGTATTTGCTCCTGCCCACCTGTGACTCACCTATCAACTCAGAAGGGATGGTATTATATTGTCATGTAACCACTCCCCTCACAAGCCCCTTTAAAAGGCCCATGAAGCAGGGGCTCTCACTCTCTTTCTGGCCAGGTGCTTCCATTACTCTGGCACCTCAACTCTTGGCTGACTCAGGGCAGGTAATCCCCTGAGCACGGTTCCTGTGTACTGCTTAGATGAGGCAATGGTTATAATAATGTTGTTTCTGGTTTGTGTATTATCTGGAGTTCCAGGAGGGGTGAGGCCTAGCAGTAGTAGAATGTGAGCAGAGAAGCCAAGGAAAGGTGAATGTCTGCAGCTTTGTAAGTGTGTCCAGGTTCTTTGTGAGTGTGTCCGGGCTATTCGTTGCATGTCTCTTAGGATAACTTATATTGTTGGGGAAGCTGGGATATAGGTTTTCAGCTTAATAGATGGACTTAAGGATAATGACCATTTGTTCCTTTGGGAATTATGATTCATTAGATTATAACTGGTTGAATTGCCATATGGACTTGTAATTTGTTATTGTATTATCACCAAGCTTAGTTAATAAAGACTCCTTAATAAACCTTAGACATGTCTTCTATGCTCTTGCTCGCACCCTGCAACAACACATACATACATACATACATACACATATACATACATATGTATATGTGTGTATAGAGATCTATTTTTTCCTTGATATACATACACATTCATAGGGATTTCCCTCCCCCTCCTTCCTTTCCTCTTTCATCTCTCTATTTCTCTCGTATTATTAGTCCTCAAGTTATTACAGTGGCAAAATCAGTCATTTTAACATTGTCTGGAAATAACTATAAACATTTCCCTGGCTTAAGTGTGTTTCACTTTTTATTTCAATCTGTTCCATAAATGTTGATGTTTTGATTAGTTTCTACTAATCAAAATTAAAAGGAAAGCAATCCACACATCATGGTAAACACGCTCCTTTTATATGCTCTTGCTGCACTCATATTTGATATAACCTAAACATTAAAAATGAAAGAAAATCCTTTTTTTAAGATTTATTTATTTTTATTGCAAAGTCAGATATACAGGGGGGAGGAGAGACAGTGAGGAAGATCTTCCATCTGTTGATTCACTCCCCAAGTAGCCGCAATGGCTGTAGCTGAGCCAATGTGAAGCCAGGAGCCAATTCCTGGTCTCCCATGTGGGTGCAAGGTCCCAAGGCTTTGGGCCATCCTCTACTGCCTTCCCAGGCCACAGGCAGGGAGCTGGATGGGAAGTGGGGCCGCAGAGATTAGAACTGGTGTCTATATGGGATCCTGGTGTGTTCAATGTGAGGACTTTAGCCACTAGGTTACCAAGCTGGGCCTGAAAAAAATCCTTTTTATATTCAGTTTTGCTTACATATAGGTATCCGTACAGGTGGGTGTTACTGGCCCTTGGTTCAAGCCTTGGTTCTGCTTCTGATTCTGGTTTCTTGCTGCTGCACACATGTACTTGAGTGCTTTAAGCACTTGAGTGGGTCACTGCCACTCATTTAGGAAGCCTGGGTTGCGTTCCTCAGCTCTCAGGTTTTGCTTGGCCCAGCCCTGGCTGTGACAGACAGAAAGGGAATGAATCAGCAGACCTAAAATCTCTATTGTTCTGTCTCTATTTCTATGTCTTTCTACATTCAATGAATACATAAATAAGTAAATAGAACTGCTAAACTTATGTCCATCTTAATTTCAGAATTTTTTTCCCTCTTACCCATCTAGAAACATGCATATTTTTCCAAGAATAAGATCTGTGGTAGGATTTGGATAATGGCACCATCTGGTTTGGAGACTTCTCGCTCACAGTCCTTTTTAAATCTGAGGACAGCAGAGCTCAGTGTCAATTAGGATGTACCATCAGTGAATGTGAGCATCCTAAATGTAAAAGCTAAAATGGATAAAATGATGCTGATTGCATTCCACATAACAAAACCATCTCCATTTTGCTTTCATGAGTATCAAGGAAAACTATACACATAGCTTCTTTATTCGATTTAAAAATCCTCGCATTGATACTTACTTATTTGCCTATTGGAATGACATTTCTCTGTGTTGTGTGGGAAAGCAAGAATTTGAGGTCTTTCATAGCTTGAATTTATTCTGCAAAACACTTCTGTTTATGCAATCAAATGAGCTAATGATGCCGCTACTGTCATTAACCTAAAGTCACTTCCCAAATGCTATGCCGAGAGATTATTTTCTATGATTACAGTCCTGGGTTTTCAGTTATGTAGCCTATTTTTGAGAGTAATGTCAATTTTTTTTTGTCTAGTAGCAAAACACAAAGACTTTGCTGAACTCTGTGGCTGATTGCTTTCAAACTCAATATTCTCTGAGCTGCAGCTACTATCTTCTCTAAGGCACAATGTTTCGCTCCAGGTCTTGCCCCAGTAAGTCACTGACGTATCTTTAAATGCACTTGATTCTCATCAGTGTATTCGGTAACAACTCTCTGTTCCTCATTGATTATTTTCATAGAACCAGCCTAGCAAATCTGAATTCAAATGAGTGAGATTTCAGATCTGATGAAGTAGCTATCCTGCAACACTTTTGCTCTTTGAATTTTAATTCTTCCATTCCTTGTTAATAGCAATACTCTGTGATGTTAGTAAAATTAGCTAAGATCTGAGTAAAATTTCAGGGATATTAGTATTTTATGCTTTATTGGAATTTGTACTTTGGTGCTTTAAAGCTTAGTTTTACCTGGAATTATGTATTTTTTGCAGATTTATCTTATTTGTGTATATGCTTATGTTGCTTTTCTACACTTGGAATCAATTCGCTTGAATTTTGTCATAATTATTGCTTCTAGACAGGGAGGATTGGGAAAGGACCCTCTGCCAGAAAAATAATTTGACATAATCGCTTAGATTTCATGGTTGGTCCATGTTTTTGATCCAAAATAAGAGGTAATTTGTTACACCTGTGTGTCATGGGATCAAATCCATAAATCCACTGAAACAAGGTTGCTCTTTTCTGAAACTAGTACATTTTGTCCAATAAAAAGTAAATATTTTCTCAAATCCTCCCATAAACTGTGTCTTAATTTTTAAGATTTTTTCAAGACTTCACATTTTTTGGATCATATGAAATATTCTAAGAATCTGAAAGAGATGAGACAATTGACATTTAAGCTTAGAACTATTAAAATCAGCTTCATTCACACACTTTGAAATCGATTCTCAGAATTTACTGCAGTCTTTCCTCTCAGATCCCAGTCGTGAAAGTGGAATGCTAAGTTTGAGCTGTTCTAAATTTCATAGTAAATAAGGCACAAGGCTGCATGCAATCTAGCCATATTGTTTTAAATCTGTTGTATTGGGAAAATTTATAGCCATTGGAATACATGAGAGAAATATATCCAAACACATTTTTAATGACAATGGGAACACCCTAGAACGTGAAAAAATGGCTAACACTTAAAGAGTCTGTGTAATTGTAAAGATGAATATAACTATAATGAAATGTTTATCAATGTATACTTGATATTTTATATGTATATAAGTAAGGCATGATTCAATTTGATCACTCTAGCAAGGAAGTTAAGCTAAATGCAAACTTAAATCTGAGACCCGAAACCACATAAACTCAGTAAGTAATTCTGCTGTAGTAAGCTCTTAATAAGATATAAGAAGCTGCCATTGGAATATGATTTCTGACCTAGTGAAATTTCATATTTGATGGATATTGCAACCTTCTGATGTTATGTAAATAAATTAGCAATATATATGTATTTGTTAAAAAGGGAAGCCATAAACATAGCCAATCTTATTTTTCAACATAGATCATGATCGAAATAAATGGAAAGCAAATGTTATATTTTATTATAAGTGATCACTGAAATCAAAGAACTTAGGCTTAGAACATTTAATCAAGTCAGCATTTTAAATTATCTTTATTTGTTCATAGTAGTTTGTCTTCAGTTACAGTCAATTGGTTAAGCTGAACACACACCTGCAGCTGTAGGCAACTGCCTAGGTTGCCTTGTAACTAGGCAAGTGTTACATTGCTGGGAGAAAAGCAGCCAGTAGCTGGCTGGCAATATTGGTCTGGTTAATGCTGAATTTGTATTGCTTTACCAGTGTGCCAGCTTAGTTGCCTATGCTTTTTTTTTTTTTCTGAAGATATATGGGGAAGATGAGGAGCATCTACCCCAATACACGTCACCTTGGCCTCCAGGCCGGAGATGTAGATTTCCAAGGAAAAGGGGTCTGGGGACGTGTTTGGGTGGGAGACACTGAGGAAATGTTTGACAGGGAGGAGTGACATTTGTGGGTTTCTATGGACTGGGTCACTGCACTCACAGGCAAGCAAGGGAGCTGAAATAGAGTGGCTTAGTTGGGGGAGGGGAAACTGGAGGGTATGTCTGGGTCAGGCCATGATACCCAATCATATGTGAGACCAGGGATGCATTAAATAGTATCACCCACTGTCCACTGGCACACACAAAAGCTGGGAGTTGGGGTAGGCCTGGCTAGGCTAGGCTGCAATTCCCACCAGTGATGATTAAAGGAGGGGGTGGGCCATGCAAATCTGTGCTGCAGCACTTACCAAAATGTGAGAGAACCAGACCTGCAGGCAATTTCTGTAGGGTGTTTATGTTTTTAATTCTGTGGGACTGAAACACGCACTAGTTTGCACAGAGACCTGGGGATGGTGATGGGCTGAGCTAGACTGGAAGGCAGAATTCACCTAATACTCCAGGGAGCTGGGTCTGGGAGGGAGCCAGGGTGGTCTAGGCTGTAGTGCCTGCAGGTACATGCAAAGGCTAGGATTGAGGGCAGACCATGATATGCAGGACTCCAGCACCTGCTGGCATGCATGAGATCTGGGAATTGGAGCAGGTCTTGTAGGGGAACTTCGGTAACTCCCAAGCTAGGTTTTAGCTTCCACTTGCTAGTACAATAACTGGAGCTGAGGGTGGGCCAGAATGGGGAGGGCTGCACTTGTGTTGCCAGGGTCTTAGAGCAGACTGGGCTGAGCCAGACGTAGCAATTTCTGGCATGTCCAAGAAACAGAACAGGGTATGAGCTATGCCTGTTGGGTTAGGCTGCAATACCTGCCAGTGAAACTGAGACTAGGTGAGCCATATTGGGCTGGGTTGAAGTACCCACCAACAGTTGCCAGATCTGGAGCCGAGAAGGGCCTAATAGGGAAACTTTGGGGACTCCCCTCCTAAGTTGTGTCTCCCACTGTAAGTGTTAGAGCTGGAGCTGGGGGCAAACCAAGCTGGGCAAGTTTATGGCACCTGCTGGCATGTTTGAGTTAGGTTTTGGGATGAGGTAGACTGGGCTAGGCTGTAGCATCTGCCATTAAGAGCCAGAATGGGTTTAGGTCAGTCAGCCTAGGTCTCAGTACCAACTGGTGAGTGACAGGACTGGGGGCAGGTCATGTCAGGCTGGGCTGTAGTACCTGCTTGTATACATAAAATTTTGGACTGGAGCGGCCCTATATTAGGGAATTTTGGGTGTTCCTCTGCAAGTCTGTAGTTCCTGGGGTCAGGCCAGGTGAGGCTGGGCTGTAGTGCTCGTTGGCATATGAATGAGCTGGGTTTTGGAGCAAGCCAAACTGGACAATCTATAGCATACATGGGTATAAGGGATAGCCCGAATGGGATGCAAGACAGCCTGAGTTGGACCACAACACCTGCCAGTTTACATGAGGACTGGGTGTGGTCTGGCCTGGGCTAGGCTACAACACCTGCTGGCTAATGCCCAGACTTTGAGTAGGCCATCTCGATTGGGTCCCAGTGCCTGCTGGCATTCACAGGACCCAAGAGTGGGAGCAAGCCTGGTATGGGATCTTCAGGGATTCCCTTGAGGGATTGCTACTTCCAGTGGTGAGCATGAGAGCTGGGATTGGGGGCAAGCATGGCTAGGCTAAGCTGCTACACCCACTGGCAGACAAGTGCCAGAATGGGTGTGGTCCAGTCAGGCTAGACGGCAGCACCAACTGGCAAGAGTCGGTTCTTGGTGCAAGCTGTATCAAGCTGGAGTACAGTACCTCCTGGCAGGCACAAGATCCAGGGGTGGACTCAGCCTGGAAGGGGAACTGTGAGCTCTTCCCCACTGGGATACAGCTCTTGCTGTTGATCATGAGAGCTAGGGCTGGTGGCATGCCTGTCTGGTTAAGGCAGCAACACCCATCAGCATATGTATGAGCCTGTATTAGCGGTGGGTCAGTCTGTGATGCAGCACCCATTGATTTGCATAAGAACCAGATGGTATGCAGAACAGACTGAGCTATGCTGCAGCACACATCAGCACATATAAGTTTATGGAAATATCTCATGTTCTTCTAAATATAATTAGTTGTGGTTTCATTGTAACAATTTATGTATTACATTGATCCTTTTAAATGTTTTAGAAAAAATGAATAGCTAATTTGCTTTAGAAATCAAAAAATTTAAAGAAAAAAGAAAGATTCTCATTATGTTACACTGAGAATTATGGCTAAGCAGTATTGCAGTTTATGCTCCATTGGAGTAAGTGTACAGCAAAAAAAAATAATATTTAGCCAACTATCTTTAGTTAGCTGCCTTTGTCCCAGTTAAAATGAATTTCAGAAAAGTGTAAGGTAAAGCCAGGGTCCCTGGGCATAAGTACCTATGTGATTTCTTAACAGACAAGGCTGTGAGTTCCCTCATTGGTGGGCCTGTGGGGACTGTATGTCTGACACTGAAGGACTGTTACTTGGTCCCAAATCAAATCCACATGTCCAATCACCAGGACTGTGGTGATTGCTTGACTTTTCCAGAATGTTAACAATCACTTTTTATAAGACTTGTAAAAATGGTAATTTAACATATTTATTTAGCCAGTCTGTCTCAAGGTTGACTGACAAAGACTACAAAAAAAATTCTTTACCTTAGATCCATAACTCCTATCTCAAGATGCAGTCATTATTTAAAATAAAAAAAAAAATGTTGCTTGAAAGAAGGCATTTCACAATTCTTCAGGGTCTATTTGTAAGAAATATGGCTAAAATTTAAGATGAAAGTGCACATTTATAAATCACTCAGCAACACTGTGGAAGCGTGCAACTGTTTCAAAGGTTAACCAGGATGTCCTACAGAACTAGCAGGTGAGCTTGCCATCATAGTTCCCAAGGCAAGTAAAGCATGACGGGTATGAGTCCTGGGTCTGATTCTGCTGCTGGGTTTCATGTACCACTCCACTGATCACTGATGACTGAATAAACTTGAAAAATATCCTTCAGTTCGTAGAGCCTCAGTTTTCTTCTCTTAAATGGAAACGCATACAAATATTGACTCCTTGTGAAGACTGAGTGATTATGTAAAAATATTTCTCCCAGATCCCAACATAAAGCAAATGCTATCTAATATTTAGCTATTTGTAAGCAAAGTAGTGTCTTCCTTCATTTTTAGTGCATTGTGGCACGGACAAACATAAAATAAGGGAAATTTCTATATGTATAAAGGCCGTTTTTGAAGTAGTACTATGAGGAATTGTTAGAACGATTTCTCTTCTTCACTTTAAGAGACTGTTTAATTCTGAATTCTGGTACAAGATATTATCACCACTCTCATCAAGGGTAAGTTATCCTACACTTTATATCTCAGCTTCCTCAAAGGGAAAGTATGTATACCACCTATCTCTCAAGATAGTTGCAAGTATTTAGTGAATTTACACATGTATACTCCATAAACGTTAGATATTTTTATTCAGTTAGAACATAATTGCAGAGAGAGTTGAGAAAATACTAAGTGGAAATGAGTAGACAAAATTGAAAACTCAGTAATTAGATCAGATAATCTATGGATAAGTAGAAAGACACAGGATATTACAAAATGGCAGAAATGAAAGTAAGTTTCAGTGATGGTGATCTGGAATCTAAATTTTAAAAATTCAGTCAAATCTGAATCCTATACTAATTAGTAAGCATGGTTAATTTTTCACTGTAAGAAAGTTTCTTGAGACTTAAACTGCTTAATAAAAATGTATTTATTTATTCTCGTAATATTTTCTAAAATCAATTTTTGATCTTCCTTTATATTTTCATCATATACTCATACAGCTAAAGGTACTTCTAAGGATTTGCAGATCACTTAATATTTGGGGGAACTTTAATACTTAAAGTAAAGTATTTGAGCACAAAGTATGAGTCAAGGATGTGACAAAATGAAGCTCATGTGCTTATGCTAGCTACAGAATAATATCATCATTGCTACTACTGAGATACAAAGATATTACTCAAGTAAGACAAAATTGTACTTTCTTCCATTACACATTTACAGTCACATAAATAATTCTTTTCTATCCAGATGCTAATCCAACTGATGTTGAACTATTTTAAATATGGATTATAATGTTGAAATCATGGGGGGAATGTGGATGATAATCGTTCAGCAAGATTATTTGTTTTTAAAATTTATGTATTGGGCCCAGTGTGGTAATTTAGTGGCTAAAGTCCTAGCTTCACACTCACTGGGATCTCATATGGGCAGAGGTTCTAATTCTGGCAGCCCTGCTTTCCATCCATCTCCCTGCTTGTGGCCTGGGAAAGCAGTGCAGGATGGCCCAAAGCCTTGGGTCCCTGCATTCATGTGGGAGACCCGGAAAAGCTCCTGGCTCCTGGCTTCAGAGCAGCAAAGCTCCAGCCATTGTGGCTACTTGGGGAGTGAATTATCAGATGAATGATATTCCTCTCTGTCTCTCCTCCTCTCTGTGTATCTGAATTTCCAATACAAAATTAATATTTTAAAATTTTATGTATTTTTATTGAAAAGGAAGATGATATTTACAGAGAGAAGGAGAGACAGAAATATCTTCCATCAGCTGGTTCACTCTCCAAGTGGCTGCAACAGTTGGAGCTGTGCTGATGCACAGACAGCAGCCAAGGGCTTCTTCTGGATCTCTTAAGCAAGTGCAGGGTCCGAAGAGTTTGAGTCATCCTCTGTTATATTTCCAGGCCACAACTGGGGAGCTGTTTGGGAGGTGTTGCAGTTGGGCATGAAGCAACACCCATATGAGATCTCAGAGCTTGCAAGGTGAGGATTTAACCATTGAGTCATTGCATCAGAGTCCAGCAAGATGATCTAAAACAAGTAACTTACTAAGGATTATGATGACATCAGGACACCATGAGTTTAAATTTCCTGGAATATTTTGTGATAATCTAAATAACTCTACATAATATTTTAAAGCATTATATCTCCCAATATCTTTAAAAATTAATTAAAAACACATAATCGGGTCATTACTACTTTCATTAACAACATTGCTACTCAAAGTGTTACTCACAGACCAGCGTTATTGAACTCCCATATATTCTTGTTTGGATTGTAGTTTTTTCCAATTATTTATCAAGAGAAATTTTGTTTAATTACTCGTGAGTAAAAAATAAGCATCAGTTTTTATTTTTTTTTAATCTCAGGCAATTCACTGAAAATAATTAATTAGATCATCAAACACGATTTTAAAGAAACTCAAGTTTTGTTAAGGAGTAACAACCACCATTCTCTTCTAAGAATTAAACTTACACAGAAAGATAGTGGTTTTTAAACAAAGTTGAGAACGCATCTTATCATAAGCCAGAACATACCTCCTGTACCACTAATCAACACACTGTAATTTGTAGAACATGCACAAGCAAACATTAGCACATTCATGGAAGGTAGAATTAAAAGATGCTTATTTTGGTGCAGGATCTTGATAATCATGCATAGGTAGAGTCTTCACAAAATTCATGGAAAATATTATGAAAAACAAAATTACATATGGACTTCAAAACTTTTGCACTGAAATAGAGTTAACTTTCTTGTTAGGTCAACAGCTCCCATTGGGGAGGGCAAAGGCTGGGGTTAGGCTTAAGTCGGGTCAGGCCAGGAAAGGCTGTAATACTTGTCCACATCTGTGGGACCGAGTCTGGGGGAAGGCTGGTCTGTGCCAGACCCCAACATCTGTAGGAATGTATGTGAGTATAGGCCATGTCAGACTGGGTTGGGCTGCAGCAACCACCTGTGAGAGCTGAGTCTGGGGCAGACCATGCCAGGCTGAACTGAAGCACCTGCTAGCACATGCAGTAATGGGAACTGGGAACAGGCCTGGTGGGGGAAATTTGAGTGTGACATTGGCTGGACTACACCTCCGAGCCCTCTGAAACATAGGTGAGACAGGTCTGGGGGTGAGCTAGCCTAGGCTGTAGTACCTGTCATCAAGAGCTGGAATCGGTGTGGGTTGGTTGGCCTAGCTGCAGTTCCTGCCAGTGAGTGTCAGGAATGGAGGCATGCCATAGCATCTGCTGGCATGTATGAAATCCAGGGCTTGGAGTGGGCCTAGTAGGGGAACTTTAGGAACTCTCCTGCTAGGTTGTGACTTCCGTTGGTATGCAGAAGAGCTGTGTTGGGAATAGGCCAGGCCGGGCTAGGCCAGGCTGGGCTATAGCAACTGTTGGTATATGTATGGCCTGAGTCTAGGAGTTGACTGCACTGGTCCAGTTAATAGCACACTCTGGCTTGAATGATAACCAGAACATGGTGCAGGCCAGGTTGTGCTGGGCCTCACCACCCTGGTTCACATGAAGGTTGGAATTGTAGTTGAGCCGGGCTGAGTCAGGCTGCAGTACAGGTTGGTGAATGTTGAGATTGGGGGTAGGTCATGCTAAACTGGGCATAGACCCCCTGACATGCACAAAATTGAAGCTGGGAGCAAGCCTGGTAAAGGTTATTTGGATACTACCCTGCTGGGCTGCTGGTTCTACTAGTGACCATGAAAGCTAGAGCTGGGAACCAGACAGGCTTTTGTACCTGCTGGTGTGTGCAAGAACCAGAATGGGTGTGGGCCTGCACACTGACACATACAGAAAGTGGGAATGTGGGTTGGTCTAGTAGCGGTTACTGGGAGGGTCATCCTGAATAGGCCATCTCACCCACTGATGTGAGTGAAGACTGGGCCATGTGCTGGGGGTGGAGCTGACCAGGCAGTTGTATCTACCAATATGTACATTGACTGGTGC